>NW_020455810.1:687671-729658 GCF_003342845.1 Nothoprocta perdicaria
CGCCGCCGCCGCCGCAGCCACTTGTTGCCCGCGCCCGGCCGGGGAGGCGGGAGGCGAGGGAAGGGGAAGGGGAGGACGGCGGGGAAGGAGGGCAGAGGAGCCGCCCGCCGGCGCCCGCTTCTCTTAGCGGCAGGCGCCGCCTCCCGGCGCCCCGTACAGCGGCCCCGGCCCCGGTCCCAGTGCCGGCCCCCGCCCCGTAAGAGGAGGCGCGGAGTGGCCAAGGACTCGGGAAAAGGGGAAAAAAAAAAAAAGAAAATCAATTAGAAAAATCTCGTGTTTCCCATTGTCTGCCCGCAGACCCTGAGAATCGTGCCTGGCATTATCACCACCTATGACAGCAGAAACAAAGCAAATTTTATACCCCTCTCCAAATTAGTTCTTTGGGCTTCTTGTAGGGCCTGTGCCTTGAGACAAGATTCTTATTTAATGCAGATTTCATAGCAGACAGCTGCTTTTCCCAGCCCCTGGCACAATTTGCATGGCCCTCACCTCACACAGACTCTAGGCATCAACGGGGCAACCGGTCTGTGCCAGGGGCCCACGGGCTCCACCGGGACCAGGAACGTCTCACTGAGAGCTGGTCCCACATCATCCTACACATGGCATGATCGTATGTTTAATAACATTGTGCTTAATGGTCTAAGGGACGTTGCCAGCAGTAGCCCATGCCAGTGATAGTGCGGGGAGTCTGCACTTACAGCCAGAGCAGACCCATCTCTCACCAGAGACATCGCCCCAAAGGGAGGGGAGATGTGTGCTGGTAACCCACGGGGGGTATCCACCCCTACCTCAAGTACATACGTAGTTAGGACTCATCAGGACTACTCACAGAAAAGCCTTTAGAAAGCTGTCAGTGCTTACTAACATTTTGCAAATATTTGATCTTGAATATATAGTTCACTAATTGCCAGCTAATTACATGCCATTAATAGAAGCTTAGTTTGATTTAAAGCACCTGAATTGATTGTTTTCCTCTCCAACATGCAACCTTGTATAGCAAAAAAGGCCACGTTCCCAATGATATTGCACTGGGCAATGACTGCATCTGCAGGTAGGTTTCAGCAAATGCCATCTTTGTCTGCATATGCAGATAGCTCATGGGACTATGGAGAGAAGAGCATCAATGCTGACAGTGCTGCAAAGGCAGCTTCTAAAGCCTGAAGTTTGGGAATTTCTTTAACTTGAAAGAAAGAAATGTGCATTTTCAGGAACAGGCTAATTAGCTGAAGCTGAAATGAGGACCATCAGCACCACTGACTGATAAGATGTCAAGCAGCATTAATTAGACTCTAATCCCATCAAATACAGGTCATTAAGGGTTCTCCTTGTGAAGAAGTTTTGGTCTTGATCCAGGATGGCTACACACATACACACACAACACACATACAGACACCCTCAATTCTCACATATTAGAGCAGTTCCAAGAAAAAGCCCTTGCACTCAATCTTATTAAATTACCTCTTTAGGCTTTTTTTTTTCTTGAAAGAAAATATGAATTAGCCTAAAAATATAGTTTTGGGGGATCAAAGGTGAATTTCTAGGCATTAATAATAAACATTTGTACTGTTCCAAGGCAGGCTCACACTTTGAAGCAAGCATCTCTTCTTAACACGCTTGGTTTTCTTCTGGAGATTTATCTCTTTGGGAGATGAAGAAGCAGTCAGCCTGCATCTTTGTAAAACAGTAAAAAAAAATTATGTTGCAAGGTTGTTCGCTTTATGTACAGCCCTTGACTGCCCACCAAGGCATAAAACCAAGCAGATTTTTTTTTTTTCCTGCAGTGTGGCTTCTACCCCACCCCAAATACTTGCTAGAAGTTCACGTGAAGAGAGTAGGCTGTTAAGGAAAAAAGCCACTGTGACTTTCCTTGATGTGACAGACTAGCAGCGTCACTCGGCAGTGGTCACCATGCCCTAGCTGTATCTTCTCCCCAGCACTAGCACTGCTGGGCAATGCTAATGCTCAGCTGTGGGAGAGCACAGAGAGTCTGAAATCAGCGCTGCATCCCAGCCCCACGTGCAACCCAGCTGTGCTTAATCTTATCCTGAAAGAGAGTGAAGGGAGTATCTGTTGCAAACTGCTCCCTGTGGCAGACTCTCGTCTACCTTCTGAGAAGTAGTTCGTTTATTGCAGTAGCCTTTATTTTATATAAGAGAGGAACTTTCTAGGAAAGACCTAGGATTGGAAACACCATCTCATGTAGACTTGAGTACATAGATGTACTTAAATAGTGTGATAGAATTCTGCAACAGAGCCACCATGAGAAGGAATACAGCAGTTTCCCTTCAAATTCCAAACTTGATGCTACACAATTGAAATTAATCCCTTTATCAAGGAGTTATACTATCAGGTTAATAGCATAAAGCCCAGGAGTATTCTGACATTCTGACCAAAAGAAAAATATCGGAGAGGAAAGAACAACTTGTTTTAGGAGATCTGAAGTAAGCTTTCAGATAAAGGAGTGACTATTACTACTGAACATCTCACTGCACTCTTTGCAGAGAAGAATGAAATGGAGGCCACATACAGAAGTAGTAAAGTACCAAACCCATGTGAATATGAAGGCATAAAAATTCCAGGTAACACATTTGGCACAGCTACTCCTACAGAAAATGGGTAACTCTTTCCTGCAAGGCCCTGGCTAGAACTTTTTAAGCCTCAAAGGGTCAAAATGAACAGAAAAATTGAGAAAAGTTAGTCCAAAGAGGACCTACTACTCTCAAGTTCGGACAGATTCATCCCAGCACCATCCAGTACTCACCAAATCCTTAGTTCACTGCGGGATTCACTGTGGGAGTCTGCAGGCCTGTTACACATAGACGTATGCCTTGGGGCTTAGTACAATTTTGGCGACCGTGGATGAACCCTAGGACAATATTAGCTGGTGAACAGTTTCAGAGATGTTTCACTCCTCCCTGCCAAAGTTGTGTAGTGATCTTTTTTTTCTCTCTTTTTCTACCCTCTCTCGTCTTCCAGTTGGTCAGAGCCTTAGTAGAAAGCAGTTTATGTTGAGACTGTTCTGTCTGAACTACAAACACAAAAGACTGGCAGGAATAAAGTGGGTGTGACTGAATCCAACTCCCTGAACCACATCATGTAATTCCCTTGTGAAACTATGATTTTTATGCATAATAACCCTTTAAAATACACTAGTATTCAAATTGGAGCAAAGAATCTGAAAGCATCTCAGTCCTACTGCCATCTTTGTACCAATCAAAGGAGGGGTAGTGTTTCCTTTAGAATTGAAAATAACTTTCTATTCTGTTGTCTCTTAAAGTGATCTCTATGATACCCCTAAGGAGAAGAGTGGATGGAGTAGTATCAATTACTCTTATCGCAAGAATAGAAAATATTTGTTATTATACTACATGTGCTTTCCTATATTGTCATTTTCCTGCTTCATCAGGATATATCATTCCCTTTTTCCTAGACTCGCATCCTATCCCAAGGACGGGTACTTAGAAATTATCAGGGGTGAGGAAGCACAAAAAAGCCATGGGCGCAAATGTTTCTGTTTGGATGTTATTGCTGCAGTTCTTCCTGCGAGTGTTGGACTTGCATCTCTATTCATTATGGGCCTCCCTTTGTGGTACATTTCATGTCTCATGATGCACCATTTTTCTACTCCACAAATAAAACCACAGTAATTTCTACAAGTAGTGGCCAAACAAGGGATTCTGGATTAAGGGGGGAAAAAAAAAAAAAAAAAAAGAGAGAGAGAGAGAAAATTTTAAAGCAACAGAAATGTTTCCATAAAGCATTATAACAGCAATTCCAAGGCTAAATATTTTGGCTTGGGAATTTCTGTCACAGATTTTGTTTGTTTGTTTGTTTTGCTTCAGTTTTAGACTGAAGTTTTCTTTTTTAAAATTTTCCCCCTTCCCCCCAGAAAAACCTATTTAAACTAGTTTTGTGTTCAGCTTCCGTTTAAAAGTCCTTTATATCCCAGTCCTTCAAATTCCAGCTAAGGGTGGTTTCCTATTTGGTGTAGGAAGCTTGGATTTTCCATACTTGCAACATTTAAAGCATTTGTTTTCACACTTTGTATTTAAATAAAATGATGAAAAAATTAACATTACCCAGTATGTTTTTTTAAGACAGAAGAAGCCAAGTGGTATTTTTCTAATTATTTCTACTTTTAAATCAGGATGTTCATTTGGCTGCACATATTTTTTGAGTACTCCATGATAATATCTGTGTTGACTGCTTTTGGGCATTCTACAGTGGAAAACTATCCAAAAGAAATTTGACTAACAAGTTATTGGCAACTTAAAGCAATTATCCAAAGCATATTATTTTATTAACTACAAAATTACCCATCTAAAAGAAATCTAGATTCTCCTTAACATTATGGACAATTTTTTGGTCTGATTTTCACATGACCTGGGAGTATATGCCATTTATTTACTAATAGCCTTATTGTAATTGAGTGAATTGATCTACATGGCTAAAATGCTGTGGGATCTAAGGATAGTTTGGCTTGTATTTTAAGGGAGAGCTTTGGTAGAGTTTGCTCTTCTGGCTCTCATAGCACACCCTACCATGAGGTTAAGCTGTTCCAAGTCAAGTACAGGCTCTAATTTTGCAATTATTTCAAGAGATTTGGTTAACATGCATTAAATCAAGGAGATGCTCACATTTTAGGAATTTTTTGAGTTTGGTGAGTTTATCTTATGCTATGTGCTGATAGAATTGCAGAATTGCAGAACAGGTGAAGTACACTTCAATCAAATAAAGATCCAGTTTTATTGGAAAAATTAACCAATTCAAATCCTAAATTTTGTTTACCAATATCATATTTTTCCATTTTAAAGGAGAAAAAAAAACACTTGGACGTGATTTTTCTCTTCTTCCAGCAGCAACAACAACAACAAAACAGTAAATAAGCCTCAGATTGTCTGGAAATATGTTTTACATTATTGGCTGAAGAGTAAGTTTGCAAATTCAAGTGTTACACAAGAATGAAGACTGTATGCAAATCCAGAACCACTGTCCTGACTTTCCCTGCCCTGCTCACCTTCCACAGAAAAAAAAACTGAGGCCTACAACCAATATGGTAAAACAACCACTCCATTCCCAGAGCAGGTTGTGCCCGTGTGATTTATGACATTATAGTGCGTATATATAATGGAGACATAGTAGGTCTGTACAGGCAAAACTAATCCTGGCATCCAGACTTATGTCTGACCTTGCAATTTTAATTTAGTTTTTTGTTTGTTTGTTTTAAACATAGGGTTGACTGGTGCAAGATCCAAGAAATTAAGCAAAGAATGAAATCATGTAGATATATTTCCACATCCTACTGACTCTATAGAGATTATTTGCAGGTTTGAAAACCTAAGCCCTGCTAAACAGACTGCTGTTAGTTGTTTAAAAGAAGAACTGATGACAACACTTGGTTTTCTATCTTCCATGGCTGTGTCTACACTGACTTCTTTCTTTGGAGTCTGGTTGTGGCTCACTGTTCAGCTGTTGTGGCCAGGTTTCCTTTCTGAGAAAAACAGAGCAGGATGAGACTTGTGCCTGGATTGCATATGGTGGATGCTCCCACACTGTGGCCTGCTCTCCTAGGAGGAACAGTGCCACTCCATACACTCACTGATGTCTCATTTCACATCCTGCTCTTCACACGTGCCTAGCTGTACTCTCAACTTCTCAGTTAACCCTATTTATCCCAAATAAAACTCCCTTTCACCCTGCTGGTCCTGCTTCCTTTGCTGCCTTCCTTCCCAAGGCACTAACCAATAACCTCTCTCCCATTTCCACATTTTTTTCTCCTCAGCACTAATCTCCCCAAACTAACTTTTCTCTCTGTATTCAGTCTTGACCACTGTTCCCAGTGGCCACTGCTTTGTTTTCCTCATCTCTTTCTCTCCTTATCTGATTCCAGTCTTCTGCACCAGACTGCTGTTAATGTATAATATCCTATGAAAATGCAGGTCCTGAGTCTTGAATAGTTCAGCCCTCAAGGACTTTCTCCCCGTTCTTTCTTCCTTTTATGGAGGCAGTACAAGTTAGAAATGCAAAAGGAAGGCAGGTTCATCATTTTTTCTGTTAAAAAGTTTCATTATGTTTCAAAGCTTTGTGAGCAGTCCAGCCTATAGCCAGAGTGCTTCATTTTCCTTTGCAAGTGTCCACAGACAGCTTGGACTTCTTCTGAACCTGGTTTGTTCCTCTTGTTTTACAATGAGCAATTCATGGATATCTCACAACTAGTGTTACTGAGGGAAAAAAAAGTCTCTAATGCCTAAGAACTTCCCATAGGTCTGTCGTAATTGTATATTGTCTCATCATTGGACCTTCCCAGTCACACAGAGAAGAGGGCTTGTAGTAGATCAGGGGCAAATGTCCTCACAGAGTAACTCTACAATACAGTGCATCCCTGTTCAATGAAAAATCCCACTGCTTGCTCCAGCTTTCATCCCCCCAGCGAAGAGCCTGCTTTTTCCCATGTGTCTGTAACTAACTTGGAAGTCTATTAGGACAGTGTCCACATGTGAAGCTAGCACAATCAGCATGCACTCAATATTTTCCAAAGTGTTGTGAGCCATCAACTAACAGACTAATTTCTATCTTAATTAAAATCAGTCAGTTGCTTCTGGACAACCAAGTAGCATTGTTTCATTTTGAACATCAACCTATATTATTCTAAATATTTTTGCTCATACATATTAAATCACTTGCACTTGTTCTCTACAGCCAAGAAAGATACCACAGGGATCTTATCTCTTAGTAGCCAACAGTTGAAGTATTGGTTTTCCATTTGATTTGCATTGATACTCCTGTTTTGTGAGATACCCTTTCATCAAACAATGTCCTTATTTCATTGAGAACTCTAGAAGTCTACCCATTATCACAAAAGTTGGCTCCAAGACGCATCTGGTGACACTTCAAAGAACACAACAGATGAAAGTAGATCCTTTTTTTCAGAATGTGATAGAGGGAAATGAACAGAAGGCCTTCAGCTGAGAAATTAGAGGAGTTCAGATCAAGGGCATAACTTATCTTTCCGTTGAGCAGGACAGCAGATCAATGAAGCAGAGGGGCACGTGACATAACATCTTACATCATTTTTTGAAATGTTGTCTATTGATAGTCTCCCGGATCTTTTCTCTTCAGATAGTTTTTCAGTCTGAAAATTACTCAGAAGATAAGGAATTAAATGCATTGATTAAACCAACTAACCCAAATGGGTTAGTTCCCTAGTTGAGAGAGGTAGGTGACTTTATTCAATTTAGCTGCACTAAGATGTAACTGACCCTTATGTTACAAACTGCTTGTGCCAGTGGTATTCACTCCTTGGTGTTCCTGTTAAAAGACATGATATGTACACTCCCTAGGATACTTGAATTTAAAAACAGTAAGGTTGGCTTTGCAGCCATAAGTGACCACTAGTTTGCTTTGTCTGAGGCCAACTCCAGAACACCCACAGGAACCCTGCTGCGCCTAGACTCACTTGCAGGATTTTCTAGCAGAGCTCATAGCGCTGCGCATCAACATAATGCAGCATTTTCCAGGCTGGAAAACTAAGTTAGGGGTAGGAAATTCCTCTCAGGTTTCCATATATTCCTGCACACACCCTTATCTAGCAACACTAGAAGGAAAGGGGGCTACTGGAGCCATATAAGAGCAAGAGCTGAGAAGTCCTACTGTGTGACAGAGAAGAAAGATGAGGGAAAACTACTCCCCCATTCTGTTGTTTATTTTTCCTCTTCTTTACAGCCAGGCCTTCCTTTCAGTAAAAGTTGTAGGAAGCACCAGCTTTTACCTCAAGCAAACCCATGACTGGCAATACACTCATGCTGCATTTTCTTCCCATACTATGATTCCTATTCAAAATTACTGCAACCAGCGGTCTTCAACACAAAAGAGAGTACTGTAGCTACACTCATGCCATTTCTTATATGCTATAAATTTGTTTTAGGACAGAGATTTTTCAGCTGTATGGATTTTTTTTTTTTTTTAATTATAATGGGTGATTGTGATCTCGCTTCTTCTTTGGGGGAATTAAAGCAACTGCTTACTCTAAGGTAAAACGTTAACATTGGTAGCTCTCATTCCCATCTTCCTCCACATCCCTCTAGCTATTGCTCATTTGCCCACAAGTTAAAAGGATACTTAAACTTTATACTTATTTATTTTGCTTGGATTGCCAAAGAGCTGCAAGAGATATTAGCTGCAACTTTTTATACATATTTTTTTTTTACTTTCTCTTTTTGCTATGATAAAGCCTGGCAACAAATGCACAATGTGGCACAAGCCTTAGTGCCAGATTATGGCCTTATCTTCATCTTGGCCTTTACTGAGATTTATAGTCTCAGTAAATCTCCCTGTAATGGCTTCATACATCATTATTTGCCCCAGTAGCTCTATCCATACTGAGACCGATGGCCAAAATTCAGCTTGGTAAGGCAAGTCTGTAGTGCACACTGATGATGACGATACCCAAATGCCTGTGAACATACTGGTTTGTTAAATATCATCATGCTTAGGACACCTTTTTCTGCAGGTTTTCTGCCATCAACTAGTCTAAGCAGCATCTCAAGTTGCATCTTCTAAAAGTTGCATCTTCTAAAACGGAGGCCTCTGTGACTGCTGTCTTTTAACTTCTTCTGTCGTTGACAGAGCTCCAGTAACAGAATATCAGAACCTTAAGGGCCTCCTAAATTCATCTCTTGCCATTTGACATCTCTGGTACTCGGGATAGTATATTATAATGAATAAATTAACTAAAAATTAAGAACCACTCCTGGAAATCTCCGTCAGCAATTTTCCATTACATCCAAAGTCCTAAACAGTGAAGACAGCTTCAGTGGTAGCCTTGTAGCTGCATTCAAGCTGTTACAATTGTTTAAAAGATCAGAATAGCACCACATGCAATTTCAAGTAGAAGTTACATTGCACATGGTGATATCAAGCCAATGTTCTCATGAAAGCATTCATTTAGGGAGCTTAATGAGGGCAATTTGTCAGCAATTTCACACACCATTTGCCCAGACCTCTCAAATGCTGTGCCTCTCTCCCTCCTCCTGCAGTAATCTGCATGTTGTATACAGTTTTGCCTACCATTAATCATCTTTTCAGCACTGCAAGTTCAATGCTGCTTTCCCGGTAGGAGACCAAGGGAGCAACCTAGCCAAAAGAGAGAAAAGTCATGGGAAAAGAATATAAATGTTCATTTAAGAAAAAAAAAAGACAACAACAACCCCCTCAAAACCTAGCTGGACCATTTCATATCACCCACAGTAGCTGATCTAACAGCATTTGCTGGGACTCTACTTTTTCCATGGATTGAGAATGCAACTACTGAGTCAGATTGCGGTTTCCTGCAGCTAGAAAGGTCAAAGCAGAAACTAAGACCATTGATCAGCTTGAAAAAAAAATACAGAAAGGAAGAAAAGAGAAATAAAATCACCTTCCCCACACACCTCTCCCAATTTCTGCAATTCTTGCATTTTCATTTTCATCTAAGTCAAATTCAAAGATGACTCTTTCTAAAGAAAAATACATGTATTTATTGCAACTGTGTCTGCAAAAGGCTTGACTTAATAAATAACTAACTTAAGAAGCCATTACTGTTGATTGTCAGCATTTTTCTGCTAACCAAGATGCCTGAGGGAAAAGCAGATGGAAAGTAATTAATAAGACCAAGAGTGAGGTTTGCTGGATGTAACTGATACTGTTGGTAAATCTGGGACTCATAAATGATTCTCCTCAATGAAGAGAGAGAGACAGATGTTTCTGCTATTTCAGCAAGGAACTAAGAAAGAACAGGCAAAAAAAATCCCCACAAAATAAAACAGTATAAGAATGAGGCCATAAATAAGCAATGCAATTGGTACCACACAGTTCATCCTTCTTTGTGCCACTCCTGGTAAGACTGAAGAATCTGAGAAAAGAGAGGGAGGGAATCTGTTGGCATGATCTTATTATAATAATTTGGTATGCCATAATTAGAATTAAACAATTACAACGTATTTCAGCATATGTGGCCTTGTCCAATAGACACATAGACTAGTGTAAGCATTAAGTTTGCATCTGAATATTTTAATGTTTAAAGAAATGTTAGATAAATTGCACCCTCTGTAATATATGGTATCTTATACTTACAGTACTGGAAAGCAGAAAGGGAGTAAAATAGAAAGGGAAGTAGGTGGAGCAATATGTTTATTATTAACAGGAGATCTTGCTATGTTCAGAGAAAGGCATTTATTTCAGGAAAGCTCCAAGAAGGGAGTGGGTGGCAAAGGGACTACACGTTACTCACATGTCTGAAGAGGCATAGCAGGATTCACGCTGCGAAGCTTTTGCATGGCGGCAAAGTGCTGCCGTCATCCCTTTTGGCAGTGCTTCCAGCTGTGCATTACTCAGTTTTGCTGAAAAAGGCTTCAGAGCAAAGAAGGTTTCTTTAGGAGGTGCACCAAAAAAAAAAAAAAAAAGAGAGAGAGAGAAGATTTTATTCTCTAAGCCTTACAAAATAATCAATAAGTCAAATGAAATGTGAATCTGTATATATATACGTAAACATATATCACATACACACACAACCCTTTAAAAATATTTATGTATCTATTTAAAGGCAACTATGTTCTACTAAATCTTAATTTTTTTGAACTCTAAAACTATTTAAAATCAAAATGCTTCCCTAAATAAAGATACTGCACCTTGAAGAACTGAGTTAAAATTTTCTACCCCCAGGTTTTCTGACCTACAGGTTTCTGAGTACTTTTTCTCTATAGGAATATTTGCTCTATAGGAATGATAAATCCATACCAAGGATCAGGTTTAGTTACTTTTTAAAACCAATAATCTAATCATTCTAATATTATTTTTTCCTTGTTTTGACTATTTCTTTGGACACTTAAAGATCTGTCAATGATGGCAGGAAAAAAAAAAAAAAAACAGCCTGCACCTCCACACCTGACCTGTTAAGATTAGAGGAATTAGAGTCTACGACAAAAAATATACAAATACTGAGATTTTTTTCTACCATCTCCTGGATTTAATCTCTTTTTAGGTTTCAGAAATACCAAGAGAACTGCCACCACAACTCAAAAATGCACTTAAGCAATCAGTTGCAAGCTCCACGTCTGAGCTTTAAATGAACCTTATGCCACATTTTATACAATGGCAGAGTCTGAAAAGCATTATAACAATGACATGAAAAGCACTGAATTTCTGCCAACCACAGAAAAAAAATAATTTTTAAGCTAAATTTTCTGAGGTCAAAAGTTTTTTTTCCTTCCTTTCTTCCGTTGCAGCTTCAGGGCAATCATGACAATGACAGACACATCTGTGGCTGCCTTCAATCACCAGAGACCCAGAGTTTTACCAAAGAGAGGATAACCCTCCACCTAGACTAGGGGCACTGGATCAAACACTGCCCCCTTGAAGACACACCAGGAGGAGAACTCTTCATTGCTTCTTCCCTATTACATAGCTGCCCTCCACCAGCTGCCTCTAAGATGGTGTGATCCTGACCTGAATTAGCTACAGGTATGTGGGTAACAGTAAATGGTGAGACCTTCATCCTAAAACACCACAAACTTCTAAAGAAATCAGGACAGGCTTCAATTTTAGTTAATATTTTGTCTAATTTTGCTGCTGGATGGTGAAATATGGACATTCTCTTAAAGATAATAACCTATGGAAGAAAATAGATAACAGGCTAAGAAGATGCTTTTCCTTCTATGGTAAGCAGCAGGAAGTCTACAAAAATGTACAAATGGATAGGCAGAAGGAAAACCCCATCCCCAGCTCCACATGGCTCGAAACTAGAGTTCTGAAGTGACCAAGAGGCAGGAATCAAAGCTTTCTAGAAAGGAGATCTGGAAGGAAGGCTTGGAGTTCCTTTCATGAAAACACACAATAAACCTAACATAAATTTTGTGCTACCACAGGAGATCTGGGAGACAGATAGCATCAGCTGAATTGGAAAGGGATCATATAAATCTGTAGAAAAGAGGTCCATAAGCAGAAAGGGCATACGGGGATTAAGGAGAAAGAGAATAGGCAGAATTCCCCTGATTGCCTCTAATCTAGCAATGGTGGCTTGGGCCAATATAAGGAGAGTCGTCTGGAGGAAATGGCCAGGCTTGGCCAGACTTACTAAAAAGTAACTATGTTTATTCATGGTGCAGAGAGAAAGCGTACCGGGCGAGATGGCCCACTGGTCTGATTCTGGATTTAGAGTACTTCTGTTCCTATATTTAGGCAGTTAATGTCTGTTCTGCTTTTAACTGAATCATCAGGAATCTATATGACATTCAGCAGACACACCTCAAAATCGTCCACGTATGCCATTGTGCTGCTGTCTGTACGGGAGAGAGCTCGGGTAGGTCCATCTATCATGAGCAGTCCTACAGTTATTTCATTTCAGAAATCTGAAGAAAAACAACATTGCAGTTTCCTTTTATCCACACTCCTGTCTGTGCTGCTATCAGGCACCAGTCTCATGCTTAAATCTAGTGTCTTGGTCCTTTCCACCCGCACTGAACTGTTCCTTCATCCATACTTGTGACACACTTGGAACAACATCTGACCTCCAAGTCCTCCATCCATATCCCTACCGCCTGCCAACAACTTTTGGCTAACACTTAAAGAAGATATCTCACCACTGACCTGGCACCCTGGGCGATCAGCTGGCAATGAGGCCCCGGCAGCTTAAGGAAAAGAGAGCTCTCCAAATATCCTGGGACTCCTCACCCAGCACATGTACACCCCATGTTATCAGATCAACAGGGTTCAGCTTTATTATTGCATCATTATTAATTTGCAGAATGTGTGTGGTTTTGCTTTTAAAGACAAAAGAACAAGTCTTAATTCAAGCAGTTAGAAAAGCACAAGGGAATATAAATACTCAGACAGTGTTGTCATTCAAGAGCTTCTTTATTGCAGATAGGTTGGTGGAGGCAAAGTGACTAGCCCCACATGCCATCTAAGGACTGGCATGCCTGGAAAAGCTACAGCTACATCTAGAGACACATCTCTTATTACTACAAATGGCTGTCTCTGCCCCAGATTTTGTCTGGAGATGCTGCTAAAGCTTTAGTAATTGTGTATCTTTAAATAAGAAAATTATATATATATATATATATATATATAAATTCAGACTACTCACAGAAAAACCACCTTGCACAGTTGAACAAAGTGCAGTGGGACTAGGTGTTGAGATACAGAGTGTTGTTTACGGGCAGTCCTAATACATTGTTTTACACACATCAACATTTGAGAAAAGCTTGCCATATTACTGAGGATAAGGAAAGGAGGAGCTTGCTTAGAGCATCTGCCAACTAATGTCTTAAGGCTATGAGGAGTCTCAGGATCACCTGGGAAGGACAATGGTTACATGAACTATCCCTACTGCATGCCTCTCAAGTCCAGTTTTAAAGACTTTTGGTGATATAGGCAACTTCTCTGGTGCTTTCATATGCTTGTCATGAGGAAGTTTTTCTTAATCCTAGTTCCTGACTTGAACGTTTCTTGATGCCCCTCACCAAAGTTTGTTGCACCCACCACAGGCATGAAGTGCTGACTTCCACAAATCTGAGCACAGTTATTTAATCTCCCCCTCAGTCTTCCCATTTCTGGGATGAAGAAACCCACTGCATTTTTTTTTTGTCTTTCTTTGTGAGCAACATTTCTAAGAACCCTGATTATCTTCACTAATGGTCTTGGGTTTCCTTCCCTTAGCCTATAATCTTCTCGAAGTGCAGTGCCCAGCACTAGGCACACTAGTCCAGTAAAAACCCTATGGCATGACCTTCCTGTGTAGGTAAGGTAGGATAAGATACCATATCCTGAAGTAGGATACTTCACACACAGACATTGCTCCCCTTTGTCCCTCGGGGGACATATTGTTGATTTATGCTCAGCTTTTGACCCTACTTTAGCTCCTTCATGCAGGCACAGGCAGCTGTATTCTCTTGCCTGTTGAAACTGCTGTAGCCATGGTAGAAGTGATAAATAGACTGTTGCAGATTTATAGTCAGTTAGTAGATGACTCAAAATTGCATGTGGTTCACTTGTATTTTTTCTTTCTTTTGTCAACAGAGTGAAACTTCACAGAGTTTGTAAACTCTACAAATAGTTCTTAAACTTCAGTGTGAAGGCAAGTCAGAGCGCGGTGGGCTGTGCTGCCAGCCAACGTGGGTGCCCACATGCTTTCACATTCAAAGAAATAATCTGTCCTCAAGGGTATATAGTTCATGCTATAGTCCTTTTTTATTTGGAAACTATAAACTAGTCCTTTTTTATTTGGAAATCCCAGTAGCCTTTGATTTCATAAAAAGTTTAGCTATCCAAGAATAAACTGGGATCCTGGTTAAGTAAGCAAATTGCCTGAACATCCAACATGAAGTTGAAGGGATTCAAGACACGGAGTTGGAAAGAAAGATCAGTCTATCTCCTACTAAGTGGCTTTAGATCAGCACACTTGAAGCTTAAAAGTTCCCGAAGCCAAGATTTAGCACAGCAGAGGCACTGTGGCAACAGTGTTTCTAGAAAACTGTTAATGACTGTTTAGAAAATAGAAATAATTACAGGACAAATGTTTTTAAGAGGCTCAGAAAACACTCTCAGAGTCAAAAAAATACACAAAAAAGAATAGAAAAACAGGCAGTAATCAAGACAGGCGGTAATCCAAACAAGAATATCCAAAAAAAGGATATTATAAACACACCGGGTATGTTTTTAAATTATTCTTTGATTAATTAATATTTTTTTTAATGTATAAACAGAAAAAAAGAACTGTTCTTATTATTCTATTCTGTCTAAAATGGACAAAATGAAAAAAAAATACTCCTCAGGTTAGAGAAAGAAGAACAACAATCTTAACCAAAATATAAAATAGCTACTTTCAAATTACAGTGGTTATTCACTGCCAATTTTAAAGTTACAATAAAAAAGAAAACCTTATATATTTTTAGATTAAACTTTTACACCATGGTAAATCTGTAAAAAGAGTGAGATATTAATACGATTCCTCATAGGAAAGAAATGTAACATATTAATTGCCAGAAGGCAATTTTTATTTCAAATGATATAAACCAGAAACTTACTGAGAGTCAGTTTTAAGAAGCAAAAATGCTTTAAAAAGACCAATCCTAGCAGTCTGCTGCTTTAATCTTTTCATGAGTACTGAAGTTAAAAGCACTAGCTCTAACATGCATCTCAAAAAAAAAATAGAATTTATCATAACTAAAACTAGTGGTGCATTTTAACCTCTCTGTTAGCAGGAACACCTATGTGGTTTTAGGTTTGCAGCTGAAACTATCCCTGCTTATGCATCAGGGTCCTTCATTAAAGCCCAGCAGAGCAAATAGATTATAATGTGGCCAAATAAGGAAAAGGAGCAACAGCTGTCCTGAAGAAGATGTAAATCCCCAGCACTTCAGGCAGAAAGTAAAATAGTGTTAAAGCTGCAAAGAAAGGATCAAACAAGAGGGACATACTAAGCAGAACATAAGGGTGAGACTCAGTAACCTATGTTCTTTGCAGACATAGGTGTTATACCTTGCTGCACAACACATTTCCAGTGTGACTGGCTATCATTTGGCTTTTGGAGCAGCTGAGCTTCCCGCTGCAGTGATATACCTATGAATTATTTCAGAAATAGTTGCCAGGTCTCCATCTTTAGCCCTCTCTTACTTCTCACTTTTCTTAGAGCTGTAATTTGTGGAATCCATACAAATGGAAGGGAAAGAATAAAAGCACCTCCAAGGATGCACTGGTGACTAACCAAGTGAAAAATGCATATTTTTTTTTCCTAAAAGACTTGTTAAAAGATACATACCCACAAAATACCTGCAGTAATACGAATGATTTATATAAAGCCCCTGAACTACTGGGCCAGCAGCCTATAGAAGTAAATAGCCTTTCAAAAAATGCCCAGCACAATGATTACTTTTCTTGCATCAGGGCAAGAGGGCATTCTATTTAGCTCAAGCAAATTGGCCCTTATTGCTTTTTCTTTCTTTTTTCTTTTTTGACAAAATTGCTTTGCTGAAGATGCTGACTCTTTGCTTGATAGGAAATTACCTCTATGTTGTCTCTCCTACCAGTTTATGATTTAAAACACTCTGGCCAACTGGCCTAACTAAAGTGTGTGCTGTCTTTCAGCAACTAGTTCAACACACAGACTTTAATGACAGTGAACATATTTAATGGACAATGTCAAGTTGTGTGAGTGTGTGTTCTGCAAGCATTAGATGAAGAGTTTCTTAGAGAAGAACTGTCTCAGCCAAATTTTAGTCTGAGAGTTACATGTGACCACATATATTATCAGAGACCTTTTCCTGTATTTAAACTAGACATCAGACATTGATTGATTGGGCTGTGCTGACACGGTGATGGAAGTGTCAGCAGTATGTCTCAGAAAGGCAGCCAAAAGCACAAGGAATAGTTCAACTTATGGGGTGCTGCTGTTAGAAATCCAAGACTTGACGTAAATCAACCCCAGACTTCACCAGGCAGGGAGGGGGAGGAACTTGAGCATCACCATGCAAGACAATGTGGTCCTACTGCATACCCAATCTGTCGATATTAATTTCTTAATGAAAAGCTTGCATCTGGGAAAGTACCTCACCATCAAAGTGATGAAACCCGCACCCTGCTTAAATTTTATTCACTTGAATGACATTTCCATGGAAAATCACTGCAAAAAGAATCAGAACTACAACAGAAGCAGACAAGGAAAAAGCACTATATTAATTAAAACTAAAAATATGTCTTTCTTCCAAGAAGCCCGACCAATATCTTTGCAGGGGTCTGCTCAAAAAAAAAAAAAAAAAAAAAAGAAAAAGAAAAAAAGTCAGGATCATGCAGAATCTTTGAGGTTTAATGCTGAAATCAGGGAAAGTCCCCACATTTTTTATTGATTAACTCTGATAAAGAAGTAGATCTTTCTGTAGGAGCAGTAAAACCGTTAATTCTAGTTATCGTAAGTCCTCCCACCTTTCTTTGCAGCTGAAGCTGCACATAATTTGAACAAGTCAAGTTAAAGAAAAAGAGTACTGTATACATAACATGTTAAACAATGAGTATGAAAAGAACGTATGTGAAAATGCTGCATATTTTGTGTTTTCCTTTAATTAGAGATGGATTCCTGATCTTGATTATCCTAAGCAGAAAATCAAGAGCAGGCCCTGAAGCCAAACAGACTTCCCTTTGAGGGCCTCCTCTTGATTTATGTAAGGCTTTAAACAATGTACACACACACACAAAAATCAAGGCCAGGGTTACCGTTCTTTTACATTAGTTGCTTTCTTTGAGGATGGGCCTGTGTTTTACTAGAGTTATTTCTTCATAAGCCTTACATTATAAGAAAACAGAGTGCTGGAAAAAGAAAAAGCACTACTGGAAGTGACATTCTTTCAAAAACATATTCGGCTAACCAACTTATTTTCTTTTGATTAGTGATCCACCCAATATAAAATGTCCCCATGGGCTACCCAATTGTCAGTTTGGATGTTACTGCGACACTTACAAGACAGTCAACAAGTGCTTATTGCAGCATATTTTGTGATAAGAGTCTTGGCTCCTTCAGCATTGAACATAGCACCTACATATCTTGATCAAATCATTCGTTCTGAGATGGCTGCAGTCACTTTGTCACAATATCTGAGGTGACCAAACTTGGGGAGAAGCCGGATTTTCAGCTGTGAAATACAGAAATATATGAAATGAGCAAAACAAACTTCTGCAGTAGCTTGACCGGCTGGTTCACACCCAGCAGGGGCAGTGATGAAAGGAAGATAGAAGAGGAACGGAAGAAAACAGTGCTAGCAATAAATGGCACTAGAATGGTGAATTGAGGGATTTACCCTCACATGCTTCAGTGTTACACACTCTTCCTGCAGGTATAGCAAAAGATTTGCAACCTAGCGGCTCCTGCCATAAAACAGAAAGATTTAAAGAAAGATTTAAAGCCCCCTCTCTGCCCTATAGCTGCACACAGGGGTACAGGGAGGTGTGCTCTGCTTCATTCACCACCACAGAAGACCTACAATAAAAAGGGGTGCTGCCATCCAGCCCAGAGCAGGGAAAGCTGGAGAGGAGACACTGAGCCAAAGGCAGAGGGAATGGAACATGGCCAAACGAGTAAACCCAGATGAAGCTTATGTTCAGCACCCACTCCAAACGAGTAAACCCAGATCAAGCTTATGTTCAGCACCCACTCCATTGCCATGAAAGATGCATTGATCCAGCAAGCTGCTGAATTAGATATATGTGTTACATCACAAAAGCCATTCCACAAAACAACCAAGTCTTGAGTGTTTTCCAAAATGAGAGAGAATAGGTCAGTATAACACGAAATGCCTATACCCTGATCAAATGCTCATTAGTTGAACGGGGTAAAATGGAAAACCTGTTTTGTGTTTATGTTTTCTCCCAAAGCCATAGACTAACACATCACTTCATGGAACTGACAAATCCTGAAGTAATCAGGAGATCAGCCATTACATCTCAGCCTTGTTTTGCAACTTTTTCATCTGTTTCACATTTCTTGGCTCTTTAACATGGTACTTTTAAAAGAAACCTGACCTCCGTAAACATAATACTCATACAATGCAAGTAACTTGGAGGCTATTAATGTCTCATCAGTGAGAACATACAAGTAAGACAGCTCTTAACAGCCTGATTGTATCTTTGTCACGGTACACGCTGTTCGTTTGACTTAGAAAGGGCAGACATTCTATATAAAAGCTCTGTACCAGCGTCAGCATAGCAAACAGCTCTGGCACCTGATCCTGGGTTTGCCACATGGAGGGGTTAGTATGACTACTTTTCTCTGCAGACACACTTTGAACCCAGCACTCAAGCGCAGTTACCGCATTTGTGGAATTGGGCAAGAAAAAGGTAATAAAGCACTTTGGAAAATCATTTAGATGCTGCAAAAGCACGCTTACAGTAACAGTGGAGTTAGCATATCAATATACATCTTTACATATCACCTTTGGACCCTCACAGATATTCACTGATCTTGTGAAAATTCCTTTGCATAAAGTTTAATCTCTTTTTCTCATTACCATGTTGACAGGATTACCTTTCCCTAAGAGAAAAACAGCTGTAAGACCTTTCTGTTGGTGACAGCTACGAGAAAAATACTAGATATTTATGTAATGCTAGATGCCAAACAGTCCCTCAAATGAGGCAATCTTGGAATGAAAATTAAGGTTGAGAACCTGACAAAAGCAAGCACTGATCACCTGCTTGCAATATGCAGAACGTGCTGTTTTCCTGAATTCCACTGTTGCAACAAAAGCTTGGTACAACCAAACAATTGTTTTTATTTTGCAACTTGTGGCCTATTTCATAATCTATTCAATGATGCAAGAGAAAAAGAGGTCCAGGCATTCTGTGTACAGAAACGTATTTTTCACTGGAAAAATCCATTCAAAGAGTTTTTGCCTGTTTAATCTAGTCTTGAATGGACGAAGGCATTACCTAAATTCTTTTTCTGTGTTTCTTTTTCTTTTGATTGCCTTGGAATTCAATCTTTTGCTGGATAAAAAAATTAAATATGGGTAAAAATTTTAAATATTTAAACTTGTATGCAAGTTCCTCTAGCAAAAAATCCTCTAGTGGACATAATCCACAAAAATTCTGGACATATAAACCTTGTCCACTCTTTCTCAGAAATTGTCAATTGGGTTGTACAAATCTAAATTTGTGATGTACACAATGGCTAGAGCGTGTCTTACAGTGCAATAACAAAACCCAGACACATAAGGCATCCGGCACATTTGTGTGCAACAGCGCAATTAGCTAAGATTTCCCACTGTTCCTACCACTGTCAGAACTGAAACATAAATGAAGCTTATGAAAATAGCTGTGTACTTATTGTCATGACCAAAGTATTCAGACTGCAGAGTCAAAGAATTAAGTGAACTGGAACTGTCACAGTGATTGGTAGTAAGATAGCTAGAAGAAACTTGGATAAAGAAACCCGCATCCTGCCAGTTGTATGACTGAATTAGTAATTAAAATCTGATGTTTCAGGTAGAAAGTAGAGAACATGACTAGCTTTGAAGATGAAGATTCGAAATAGGACGCTTTCTTCTTCAACTTTCAAAACAACCATAGGAAGGTAAAGCCATGATATTCAGAACCAGCTGTTGCTTTTGGAGAGCCCCAAATTTTCAGTTTATTAAAAGGAGCCCTCTTTCCAGAATTCTTAATTCTTGACATTTTGGTCAAACTCTTCAGGAGCAACAGGAGACAAAAGACTTGGAATTTGATAAACAAATTGATTTACAGCAAGTAACTGCTTTAATTTCCCCTCTCCTTCCCAGACAAAAAAACCCACAAAGCAGTTTAGGCATTTTAGCAAAAATACAGAATAATTTCATCGCAAGCCCACACAGTAAAGGATTAATATTTGAAAACTGACCCTTCTTTTAAATCAAGAGAAATGAAGTTAATTGTTCTGAGCCAAAATGAAATAGCTTTTTTAAGTTCTGTATAGCTGGTATTTTAATGCTCCCTTCTCCTTTCCACCTTCTGAGAAGATGTTATTAGCTGTTTAAGGCAAGTCTGGGGCTATGTCAAAGGGAAAGATATACACAGTGAAAATGAAGTTACAGTAAATAAAACACTTAGTTTTCATACCAAAAGAATCAAAAATAATGAAAAAAAGAAATTCAAGCTAGTAGCGCATCAACATGTGAGCTAGACAAATAAGAGATTATTTACCAAAAATACATTTAAGAAACAGAAAATGTGATTGAAAAAGGTTTTGTTGCAGACTTTTAAACATGAGAGGTAAAGATAGCTGTTCTGTGTACAACTGAGAAAGGTCATTCAACGGTCACTTAAGAACTTGAGGTTCTACCACAGCGATAACCCCTATATTCCTTTTCCTGCAAGACTTGTTCCTACATAAGTATTTCCTAGCAGAAATAATAAAGGGCAAGACCCTACTAGCTTATTTCAGCACCTGATATATTTTTTTTCTTTGGGCCTCATTTAAATGAAATATTTGCACAAAATCATTCCACGTAAAGACCTGGTAAAGGCATACCGTAACATCCACATGCCTAAAGAAGTCTTCTGGTAGCCACAGTCTATGTGTTAGCTTATCTCACTTTTAGGTATTTGTATGCTAAAAAAGTAATGGTATTTCTGGATACATAACTTGGCTCACCAGCAAAATGAAGGGTTGTTTTGTTTTGTTTTGCCAAAAATCAAATCTATCCTGATTTTAAACAGATATGTTGCCTTGCAAAACAAGTAATTGCTAACAAATCCCTAATGACAATTTGCAGGAAAAATGTCAAGAAAATTAAGTGAACATCAAATTTTCCTGTGTCTTAGAACCCAAGATCTACAGAAAATATCTGCAGATGAGCAACTTATATTTGAATTACAGGCTTAATAGTTTAAAATAAAACAGAACACTGAACATAAGATGTTCTCAGAGGATAGCTTGCAGAAGGGCACTGGATAACCATGACCTAATCAGACTTCAAATGCCATACTGGAGTTGAAATAAACTCTTAAGTCACTTGGCTTCAAAGGAAACCCCTTAAAAAGTACATTGGAGAAAGAAAAAGCTACTTTCAGCTATATCTCAGAAGGAAAATTTAGCAGATAGTATTTTATTTCACAAACTGCTAAAATGAAAAATACCTTGAAGTCCTACTAAAATCTCTGCTTGTCCAGAAAGGATTTTGAAGCCAGGATTCAAATCCATCCTTCCTTGAACTGTTTCGGTCATTTTCTCCTATCTGCCAAGACTTTTTTTTTCTTTATTTTTAGAAGAACTGAAATTCTGGATGGATTGATAGAGTGACTCTGATTTTCTCAAATAATATCGAGTTGGAATATGCCACCTCCTGCAGTTTCATTAATACTTTCTCCAAACAGTATCCCAGTCATTGTACAATACTTTTGAATATGGGTATGTGGGTGCAATTTGTAAGCTGGCTTGTTTAGTCTCTCCAAGTTAACATGGCTCTAGGGTGGATATTAATTACATGAGAGGATTTTTTTTGCTATGGCAAGTCTCTTTGAATCTATCTTAAGTCAAAGTCTGTACTCAGCTGCCATTTTCTTGATCTGCTTTGTATCTCAGCTTTGTAGCTCAATATATCATTTCATATTATGACAGCATTGCCTAGAAATATACCTGGAAGACACAATAATTTTACTAGCCAAAAGTGTTTCTAGGATAGAGTCCATGACTTTGATAACTTTCTCTATTTCTCTGTTCTGCATCTAGATAGAAAATATTTCAGATGGCTTAACAAAAGGAAAAAAAGTTGATTTTAGCTTTCCATTGAACTACTCTGCTCTTCTTCAAGGAAGAGTCTTTTTTTTTTCTCTCATATATGAACAAGTTTGATCAGTTCATTTTCCTGCAAATAAGCCAGGAAGCTTTAGAGAGAGTCAGATGACTGAGGCTTCATGGAAATTGTGTGCTTTGCTAGTCTCCTTGATGCCTTCCTGGGAAGAAGTAAGAGCTATCTAAGAGACTGCACTTTTTTTATGTCTAATATGGGCATGAGTGTACTGATGTGCAGATATTAAAGCTCTTTTATAGTCCAATATGAGAATGCAAAGCAAAGTAGAAGTTTGAAGGTAATTTCAGTTGGTTCAGCAATTAGCAGTTTGTCTTTCATAAAAGAGAGATGTAGCACAGCATTACCCAGAAGACACTTTTTCCATATAAAATGCCAGTTGTCAGTGCAGAGGAGGACACTAGAACTTCCTGCTTTTCTGCCTATTTCCATCATTAGGAACAACCAGAATTACAGGGCCAAGGAGCCCAGGGAAATGGCTAGAAGCAATTGCAGTGCCAGTTTGCTGGAAATAGTGAGGGCTTCCAGGGATTTGTTAGCCAAGATAGCAAGCGTATCACTGGCTGCTGTGTGAGTCAGCTTGGCTCATTTCCTACTTCAAAATATTATCACCTCCTGGGTTTTCCCATCATCTTATTTCCTATGAACACGACTAACGCTAGATTTATCATGTGTAGCCTGCCACTGTTGTTCGACTGCTACTTAAGTGCTTATCTTATACTATTTGTTAAAGTATGTTATGCTAGGGAAGTTTTTTTTTTTTAGGCCTATTAAAAGAGGCAAGTGATAATATCTCTAGATAAACACACCAAAATTTTGTTCTTGGATGCTGTGTTGTGCTGTGTGAAAAAGAGGAAAATAGGAGAGTGCAAAAAGGAGGAGGGAAGACAGACGAAGAAGGAAGCAGTTGGAAAGGAAAAAATTAGAGATTGGATGGGAGAAGAGGGAAAGAAGATGGAGGTTCTGATGCCTGCAGTCAGGAGGGGAACCAGTGAGTTTACGTCCTGCTCAGTACTGTCTGTATATGCAGGAGAAGATGAGGTTCTCCTGGGGCAAAATGGTTTCTCCAGAGCAGCCTTTCCCTCAGAATAGACAGCAGACCTGCCTGTTAAAAGCAAAACATCAGGGTGAAAATAATTCTTGCACTTTTTAGGTACTGAATTAACACAGATGAGTTAACAAAGGTCTGTTTTTTAAACTGGGGAAGAGAATAAATACATTTTTCTACCCCTTTCTAACTGTGAGGACAAGCAGAAAATGCTTCCAAAATTGATACCATACGCGCAAATTAAAAATAGGCCACAAGCCAAATCCTCCTCTTCAGTTTCACTGGTGGAGCCACAGAACAACATTAGAGCAACAGAGAAAAGAATTTGACCCTTTGACTGCTGCATCCAAAGCAGCTCACTGGGCTTGGGGGCCTCCCTTGTAAATGTTACAAATAGCTCTGTGCTCCAAAATGAATTAGCTTGCTGCTAGGACAGTTAAGTCCTGATCCTCTCAGCTAGCACCCTTGGTATCTTCACCAACTGTTGGCATACGGGATTATTGCTATTGAAGCAAGTGTCCCCAGCTCATCAACATGTGAATATCCACAATGATCTTATGTGAAAGCTAGGATAAAAGTAGAAACATTGGTATAAAATACATGTTTTGGTCTTTGTCACTTTCCTTTCCCCTAGTGCAATAATCATTTTTCTAACACCAAAAATTACAGGTAATGATTTTTCAGCTGTCCTACCACTACCATTAAATGGCTTAATTTTTTTAACCACAGGCTCAAGAATGAAACGTTCTACCAGTTATTTCTGAAGTCAGCCTGTTCAAATATTACTGTGCATTTTCTGTTCACAACTGGTTAAGATATATGTATATATTTAATAACAAAGACATATAGCTGCATATTATGCATAGGAAGATACCTTTCCAAGCAGAAGATTATACAGTAATTTGAGGTAAACTTTTGCATGCAAATCTGTTCTTCTACTATATGCTCTATACACTCCACATAAATACCTTATAAACATTAACACTGCTAAAGCCAAGCAATTGAAAGTTTGTTTTTGCTTTTAAAAAGCCTGACATTTAACTTTGATTAATCCCTTGAAGCATTAGGATATAAAGTTATGTAAAGGGCATCGGCTCAGGCATCCTAAGGAAAGTCAGTAACCTCACTTACTGAGATATCAGAGCCTAATTACAAGTTCAGTTTTGGGGTGACAAATCCAAGAACTTGGGAAAGAAAAGGAGAGGAAAGAGTTCCTCAGCACTCAAATTTTAACCCTCTGTCCAAACTGTAGCCAATGTGACTTTATTCAGTTCCTTTTCTCAGCACTCGCTGCCCTTCAGGCCCTACGCTTTCTTTACTGGCTCCCACGCTCTCCAGCAGAACTGTGATAGCAACTGCCCTTCCCCCATCAAATTTGCTCCCCTCTTTCTCCTGAACCAGTCCTTTTTACTCTCCCAACGCCAGGTAACTTCTTTCCCAGCCCTCCTAGCTGGCAGTATTCGAAGTATGTGGTGTTTGGGTGTCCCTGAACATAGGTCTTGCTGAAAGCACAGGTAACAGCTGCCTTTTGAAACTCAGCTTCCCAGAGTCAACTTAGCCAAAAAGGCCAGGCAGGGCAAGCAGGGCAAGTAAAGCCTCCACTGATATACAATTTTCTCCAAGGCTCAGAAAAACTGGTACATACTTTTCTAGATATGGCAAGAGATCTCAGATGAAAAAGAAAGATCACCCTTATTTTAATGTATTATAATGTTTATTTTTTCATAGCTTTGATTTTCAGAAAGGTGTGGTTGAGACACTTGGGCATATGGTTTGGTGGGCAGGGTGGTGTTGGGTTTATGTCTGGACTTTTTGATCTCAAAGGTCTTTTTCAAGCATAATGAATCTCTGATTCTATGATTAAAGTGATCCGGCAAATCTTGAGACAAAGCACCAAATTAGAAAGCCTGATTTTTTTTTTTTTTTTTTTTTTTAGGAGTGGGAGGAGTAGATTAGGAGGCAAATATATACATAACAACATCTTAGAGATAAAGCTCAAGCAAATATCAGCAACTGTAGTGCCCAACCTACTCTATACATTAGGGGGGATAGGACAATCTGGCAAAAGATATTCATCAACAAATTTCAGAATGAATAGTGATACTTGGAGTGTTGAGAGAAACAGTATGCATGTGGCATTTTAAGCAGCCAAACACTGCTGTGGGCACTGCAATTAATTAGCATTCCCACGTTGGGATCTATTCTCCCCAGCTCCAGGACCCTTCTCTCACATGGGAGACTATAACAAGAGGAAGCACTAGAGCACTTGAGTTGTATCAATACATTGCTGAAGTTCTGTCTTCCCCTATAATGAATCTCAAAAAAGTTGCTCTGTCTTTTCCGATATCACCATATCACCATTGGAAGAAAGGCAAAACAATTCATGGTTCACAACGGCATCCATTTTGGGGATCTTTCTGTACAAGATAAAGTATTATGATACTTCAATAGATCCTAATGTAGCCAAACACATTTTACAAATCTGGACTTTGATTGTTTCCAAAAAGTAACATGTTTAAAATGTCACATAAAACTAACATCAAGGTAAGGGAAGCTTGTGATGGGTCCTTGTAGCTATACAAATAAGGCTAAAATCATATGCTAGTAATGCTTTCAACAGAACATTAATGATTTAATATTAGCATCTAATGCCCAAGACTTCCATAGGGTGTGTTTAAAATAACTTGTCCTTAGAGCATCTGAGAGTACCTGAACAGTCTCTCTCTCTCTCTCTTTTTTTTCCCCTCCTACTTCATGCTCTTCAGCATCCTTAGAAAACACTCTTCCAGATTCAGAGGGAGAAAGCCTGAGCTGGAGTAATGTGTCCAGTTAATAGATAGTGCAATTAAAGATATTTATAGAGTCCAGAGAGCAGCAGTGAGAATGAGCAAATACTTAGAAAATGTGACCTCTGAGGAAAGATCAGAGACATGGGACCCATTAGACAGAGAAGAATGGGAGACCTGATCACCTTAAAAAACATAAATTATTAAGACAGGCAGCAATCTCAGATGCTTACACACGATTAAGATGAGGAGGACAATATGAAACAGAGTGGGGAGGGGTCTTAAACAAAGCAAGCTAGCACTATAAAAAACATAACTCAAGCTTTTCCTCATCAGTCCAGTGCTGTAGCCAGCAGCCATTATTTACTCTGTGCTCTTTGAGTCATAGGCTCTTTATAGACAGAAGATAATGAGTGATTGTCATTTTATATACTAAGCAGAATTTCTCCTGTGGAAATCTTACTTGAGATTGTTTTATTTTTACACTGTTACCACTTGTTTCCCTTCCAGCTCCTCTTATTCTCTTTTAGATTATGTGTCTCCATCTGTCTATATAATCTCACCTCTTTCCCAATAAAATAGAAGTATGAAGAGCAGCCAGATGCCTAGTTGTGAAACAAAAGAGATAGGCAAAGGATAAATTAGAAAACGTTATAGCGGTCAAGCTTCCCATAATCTAGTGATGATCATCTT
Source organism: Nothoprocta perdicaria (assembly GCF_003342845.1). Taxonomy (NCBI): domain Eukaryota; kingdom Metazoa; phylum Chordata; class Aves; order Tinamiformes; family Tinamidae; genus Nothoprocta; species Nothoprocta perdicaria. Next base: position 714,500 of record NW_020455810.1, read on the forward strand.
TCTCTTCCAGCTTTCATCTCCCAGGACAACAAGAATAGTGCTTGTGAATTACAGTGGTGTATATAGTGCCAGCTACTTCACTCCTTGTATTCTTGCTAATCAGGACTGAGTTGCAAGTACTGCAGTACAAACTTGTAAAATGTGTCTATAGAGATCCTCGTAATATAAATGGCCCTTGAATATTTTTAAGAAGGAAGCTGTCTGAGCCTGGAGAAGGAAGGTCTGCTCCCCAGTCACAAATTCTTACTTGCAAGTTTGAGGTCAGGTACTGAGGTTGCCTGTAACCCTGTTCATTCAGCTACTGGCTTGTAATTTGCTATAGTTTAGGTCAACTCCAGTAAGAGTGAGCCTGAAGAATCAAATCAAATTCTAGAGCCATGGGTTGATAGACACCCTGTCAAAAGTACAATCTCACACTCAGGCACATCACGGAAATAGCATATATATCTCTTCTAACTTCTACAGAAGTACTGACTACACTATTTGCAAGAATAAAACAATTTAAAACAATTCAGCCAAGAGAGTGATATGAGCAGCAAAACTCTTCAGCTACATCTGTCTTCCACAATAGCTGATTTCTTAAAATCAAATCAACATGCTAAGGAAAGTGTGCTGGACACAAATAAATAGCGATAGTAATCAACTAAGCATGCAAAATATTGCACATCCTGATTCCATGAGTATTCTTTTTAAGTTATTATAAAACTGAAAAATTGAAGCATAAGGTAAAATCAGCAGTTCCTACTCTTATCCTGAAAGTCTTCTCTCCAATAAGTAAAAAACAGATAGGTAAACTATGATACTCGGTTAAAAACCCACACATTTGGCCCTCCATTTGAAAACCCAAACATCCCAGAAATCTGAAGACCGGAAGTTGAATTTTTTTGTCTACACATGCATCAAAATGCAAATCTCAAGACATGCCAATTAATGGTTTTAGACTTGTAGGTAATGCATTCTAAACTAAGTTGGCTGTTCAGCAAGTCACTTACTTTCAATTAGGTGCCAAAAAAACATTTACAGGGAGTTAGGATACTCAACCATTTTGAGATCACACTGGGAAATACAAACTATGCTATAAACTAAGCAGGACTCCCTGTTATCATATTTCTTCTCTGAAAAAAAATCCCCTACTCCTATAGGCCATATGAAACAAAAAACCTTGGCTTACTAATAGTGTTATTCAGAATAAAGTTCTCCAAGTGATCTCTTGTTAGGCACTGTATGCAGCAGATCAAAGTGTAAATCATTACATTAGGAGTCATGGTTTAGTATAACCATGGTTTCTGTTGCCTTTCTGGCAATCTTTGACTGCACATGATTAGTGTAAGTTAGTGATGTATGGACTCACTTTTTTTTTTTAGTATAAAACAAACTCGACTTAGGAGAGAACATCTTTTAACTGATGGAACTGCCAATAAGCAATATCTGTTCATATTGTGTGCAGGCATAATAATTTCCTCTTTGGGACTGGGAGTATTATGTAAATGAAATTCATCACTTCATGTCTCAAAACTTTGTGTCTGTCTCTGACAAAAACTGTCTTCCCTCACTGTACACAAACCCATCACCAGTTTGATGTTTAAGGTCCTAAAGAAACCAACATGATTGCATAGAAAGGTAGGATTCAAATTTGTCTCTGATCTTGTAGCTCATTGTATTTTATGTTATTTTGTTGTTATATATTTTACGTTGTCATATTCTTCTATTAAAATACTTTCATAGTGTTCATAAAGCAGAGAGACGTGTTTCAGTATAAACATATGTGTCAAATGACTTCTCAAACTTTGTGCCTGGAGGAGAAAGTTAATTTCTTGTGTGGAATGCTTATTGGATCAAATTTTCACAAATATGAGAGACTACTTAAGATGTAACCCAGTTTCAGAGAGGACTTGCAGCAGGTGACTGCAGAATAAACATGTCTTGCTCATTTGTCACAGAGTGAAAGTGGAGAAACAAAAATGAAACAGAGAGGAATATTTGAGAATTTACTCAAAGATGTTGTACTCTTTGGCAGTTCTACCAGACATCTGATCCCAATATGTGCCCATAATGCCATTGCTTATTGAGATTATAAAAGCATTGAAAGTACAACAAATGAATGAATAAAAAAAAAATAGTCCACAGCAATCTGATTTTTTTCTAATAAAAAAGATAATCAATGTAAACTATTTAACAATGTAAATCAAAGCTAAAATTATGTAAAAACAAAACAACTCTCCTCTGAGCAACATCACATTTGGCTACTTTCAAAAAAAAATCCCGATATAAACACTTTTCATCAAATAACAAGCCAACCAAATGCTGTGAGTTTCAAACCACAACAGGGTAGTGACATCAGCCAGAAAAAGTCATCATGAATTAATGAAAAAGAGAAGGAGGAGATAATGTCATTAGGCTTTAATCAACTAATAATAGAGAAAAACAATCATCATGAGAGTAAAAATATTTTTTCTATTTGATACTACAACTAATGTAGATTTACTGTATTGTCTCTGGACTTGATATTCAGGAAGTCATAGTGTTCAAAGCCAAAAAATACCAAGAATTTTTTGAGTAACTTAGGACCTCCGAAACCAGACTGTTTCTCTCCTATCATGATCCAGACAGATTTACTTCCAATAGTAGCCTAAAAACGAATAGTGGAGCTTGACATATTCCACTTTCCATCTGTCTTAATTTTTTTTCCTTCTGTGTTGTGAAAGCCCCTGTTGAGCGAGAGCAAGTTAAATGTGAGTCCAGTTTAAATTTAATCAGCATCATTGTTAGCCTCAAACTTAACCGAATCACTATCCAAGAAAAAAAAATAGTATTGTCATCGAGACTGGTTCCCAGTGAATACGGTCTCTGTCTTGAGTGTCAGTGCAAGAGATGAGAGACACACTCTCCTTCACTGGTTATCTAAGTCTTTTCACTTTCTTAAGCTGCCTGCGCTGGAAGAAGGCAAAGGCAGCAACAGAGTTTGGGGTGTTGATGTCAAGAGGGATGAAAAAAGAAAGCAGCAAGCGGTGCTATGAAAAGGGTTGAATATGGTTAGTTATGGAATCAATGGTGTATATGTGCTCTGACAAAAGTATCTCGTAAATATAATTTAGAAAGAACCTGCAAGTTCCACTACAGCTCTGAGGAGCTATAGCTTTGTAGTTTTCCTCTACAAAACCCTAATGAAAGACAGAAAGCACCCTCAACAGCAGAGAAAAGAGAGAAATCCAGAGAGACCTGGAGCTTCACCCATAGCTGCAAGACAAAACACAAGTGAAAGTGGGAAGGGAAGCTGCAGAATGGGCATGATTTCAGACGGACAGGTAATGGGAAGTGGAAACAGCAAGAGGAGAATATGGATATTGCATTGTCTGGTGCTAGGAAAAGTAATGGCCAGGTAAGCAAAGCTCCTTACATTGCTTTTATTTCTTAAAACTGATCTAAGATCCTGCCTATATTGCAGGAAAGTATTATTTACCCTTTACATGTAGCTAAGAACTGCTGCTTTGAAACCAAACTTAAAGGCCTCGTGTAAGTACCATATCTGTCCATATAAGTAAAGTGAATCTGTCACTGCAGGATGTCCACACAGCCTATGGCACTTCCAACTCATTAAATTCAGACAAGAAACTCAAATCCAGACCACTAGCAAGTGAGGAAAGTAAACAAAAAAAAATTTAGGCCAAGGCTAGAGGAAGGCAGGGGGCTACTCCACAGAGAGATGCTCCTGTGCTCAGAGAGGGGCTGTGCCGACGGTGTGAGCACTCTCAGCCTGGGAGCAGCAGCGACTCACGACAGCTCCTCCTCTGCGCCCTTGCAAAATAAAATTGCCTTCTGCTTCCTCCTCTGCCTTGCTGATTTACACATGGGTAACCTGAGAGCTGTCAGGCTTTATTGCGAATAACGAGGCCCTGACGGAGGGGGCAGTTTCCCGTGTCTCTTTTGGGGGACGCAGCTGCCAATCAGCCTCGGCCGCTTGCAGTACTGGAGGTGCTACATAGCTCTTAGGCAATATGTTTTGGATAAATTTCAATCATCCCTGCTGCTGACTCAGTGCTTACTTCTCCACTTACACCATATTCATTCGCCTGCCCGCTTCTGCATGCACAGCTCTCACATATGGCCTGAATTATACCTTCAGTTGCAGGCAGGACTAAAATTGTCTCGCCTGCCCAGCGGCCTGTCAGGCATTGGCCACTAAAATGAACCACCTGCTGAGCCCAAGATCACACCTGAGAACATTAGGTTACACCATAGGGATAAAAGGGCCAAGCAGACATCATACCTCCCCATGGCAAGCACTGAGGGAACAGCAGAAGCGAAATGATGGCTCTATGCACTGCCTCAAGAGTCAACTTTCTTGGGAATCACCCAGCTTTGCTCTAGCCAGACCCTTTTTTTCTCTCTTTTTCTTTTTTTTTTTTTTCTTTTGCCTCTGTCTCTTCTCATTCTCTTTAGCTATCACTCTTCCCTGGGAATAGGCACAGAAGTGAACAGTTGCTTTGTATTGAATTGCAGATCTGCGATCTAAGGGAAATACCAGTAAAGGGACATAAGAATATTGTGGGCAGGGAAAAGGTAAAATAAGAGTCTGTGGACTCTCATTAAGTAAGCAGGCAAAGGAAGATGGACACCAGCATGTGTTAAGCAAATATACTGTAGAAGTACAAATGAGAATTCCTGGGAACAGTTTGGGGTGTTACTTTGCTATTGCAAGGCAAGAAATAGAAAAATATGTGTTCTATAATACTACCAAGCAATAAAACAAAAGGCTGAATTCAGTCAAAGAGTTTAGAAGTATGTAAGGGTAAAAATATCTTAATCCTTCTGCTGGCCTCACAAGAGAATTCTTTACCTGTTTAAATAGCCATGCATGCCAGAATCCTGCTTGGTAAATCAAAGCATAGTTCTGAAGCATGTCCAATTGCTGTTAGCAACAGCAGCATTTTCTGTAGTTACCATAGGGTACGCTCAGGGAGACCATACTGCCATTCAACATCTTCTGTCTGTGGCCCTCACGTCAGCAATAGCACAACAGATGCTTTGCTTAAACGTAACTAACAAATAAGCAACACATCCTAAGGAAGGTGCTTCCTAAGTTAATCATAGAATCCTTAAGGTTGGAAGGGACCTTTAGGGGCCATCTAATCCAATTCCTCTGCACATGCAGGGTCACTTACAACACCTACAACAAACAGGTTTTGATGATCTTCAGAGAAGGAGATTCCACAACCTCTCTTGGCAACTTGTTCCAATGCTCTATCAACCTCACTGTCAAGAAAGACATTTGACTAAGTGGAAATCCATAAACTGTCATAGGATGGCTGGGACTTATCCCTCCAAAATAGTTCTACTGGGCCTATTAAGAACATAGAAGTGTCTGGTGGAAAGACGCAGGAAAGGTTTAGGCTGTAGCTGCTGGTTGTTCACAATGCAGCAAACATATCTATTTTATGGTAGAAACATGCTGTTACTCACAGCCCAAGCAGCAGCTCTTCATAAGGCAAAAGTTCTTGGAGGAAGAAATTTACCTCTTCCTCACTGCCTCCTCAAGGTCACATTCTCCAGACAGAAATCTCCCATGAGTGAGCTTGCCCCCAGCTCATTGCTAATAGGGTTGGTCATAAAAACTAGGTTCTAATATGGGATATCACAACTTCAGCCAGAAGGCCCAGAACTTCAGGGAAATAGTTCAGTAGTTATGTTCAAGAGACTTTGTTTGCTCTCCTCAGCAACTATGTAGGTGAGGGGAGGCAACCATAGCCATCACAAACCTAACTATGAGCTATAAAATGATGTATAGACTCAAGTAGAAATGCATTCTTCTAGAAAGCTACTCCTGAGCACAGAGAATAATGGCTTTGGAGGTGGAACAATCTAATCTACCAGTCAATCTAAGAATCTGCACTTGGTCTACTGACAAACTTTGAATCTACAAATTTGCTCTACTGACAAAATTTGCATATGGACTATATCCCAGAAGCTCTGAGATTTGCTACAACTAGACTTAGATTTGATCTTCTATTTATGGATTATCTAATGTTTGTGGCTGGTTTAATTTTGGCAGCCTCTTAATTAAATATGTTCAGTGCTTTATAGAGCTTAGCAGCAGGAACCCAGACTCCTAAGATCGCTTTTGAGAAGGCTGAAATAGTCTTGTGCATGAAAAGATGAGGAGATTCAGAGAAAGACATTCACATTCTGTAAACAGCTGATTGTTGGGACTCTGCTTCAAGCGTCTCTGTTTGTTATCACTATCAATATTCAAATTAAGTCAAAACACTTGTGTTATCTCCTCAATTTTCCTCAGACTAAATAATTTTCAGTCATTACTCTACTTGGAATGAAGCTAAGCATTAAACAAGTTAATCTTCATCTTAACAGGCTGTAAAGCAGCTTTCTTCTATAAAAGTATAAGCTACTTAAACAAAGTAGTCAATTTAATACTGTGTCTGCGTTTCCACATTGTTTTGCCACATCTCTAAATGTTTGTGGTTTTATAAAATGTCAATGATATGCTAAATGTGTAATAATATCAAAATATCATCTAATATCAACACCTTTCCAGTGCTATTTATTGTTCAGCTCAATAGGAAATTCTGCTTACATTTTAAGGATATCAGTTTGGTCCAAAGCATTCAGTAAATTGCTCTCTCTAAATTGCATCCACCTTCTCTGGCCTTAAGAGAATGTGTCAGAGATTGAGCATGTTTAATTGCACACAGAAGCAAGATGGTGGCAAGGAGGTGATAACATAGAAAATATAATGTAGAAAGTATCTCATATTCTTGAGGGACAAACAAAGCCTCTAAGACAGTTCAGCTCAGCTCAGACTTTATGAAGTCCTCAGGAAGAAAAAAGATCTCTGCAAGATGGGTACTCTTGTGATGGTGCGCTGAACTCTGTTAATCTGCCTCTCCACCCATCCTGCACTAAGTCACCACAGCAACTCCATTTCATCTGCTCCTGGGACTGCCTATGGTAAACAGAAGGAAACCCAGGTATAATCATCATGGCATCATCTTCGAGTTCAATAGCGCACATCTTTCCGCCAGTAAATTTATAACTCTTTTTTTTATAAAAAAAAAAAAAAAAAAAAAAAAAAAAGATAGTACACATTAGACCAAATCTCTTTAAATTCTCTATCTTGTAGGCTACTTACATGGCTAAGACATGGCTAAGACAGACTCACCTGGTCTATGAGTTAATGCTGCCCTAATTTACCACTGTCTTAGAACTGTCTTATCTCCTACTTGCCTAAAAAGCCTGTATTTCTTACTGTCCTCAGTCTCTTAGCAGTAGAACAACACAGTTCCCATCTGTAAATATGGTCTAAGAGCCCAGCTGGCTCAGTAGAACCAGGATCCAGGAACTGCCGTCTACAGCTCAAGAGCCAAAGAGCCAAAATAGAAGAACATAACAGAAAGGACCAGGGTAGTTCTCAGGCTACAGTATACCACTGATCACTCCAAAGGTTACGCTACCAAAGTCCAGCAGTCCAAGTGAGGAAAAGTTTCTGAGAAAAGCTAAGGTAAAAAATGGCATACTTTCAGAATTGCAAGTCTTCTTTTCAGATTTGAAAAAGAATCTGTGATTTTAATATCTGGTACAAAGTAAAGATGGAACATAAACATTTTTAATATACTTACTAATAGAACCCTCTTGTCTAATTTCCGTTTTTATTTAACCCATGCAAGAGTGGTCATCCAAATAGACCGAGGCAAGATGCAGTATGCAGGTTAGGCATGCTCATATCCTTTTATGGTCTTAATTAAAGACCATAAGCACTAATTATTCAATAGATGAATAAACTTCTATGTTCTGACTCAGTTGTGTAGTTAATTCATCCAAACTTTGCCCATTTCACTCTTTGCCACATGACCCTCATTTCAGGTTTTTCTTCTCGGTACTGATCTCACAGTCACATAAAACCTCACCAAATCATTCATGTGCTTTCTTAATTAAGCAAAAATTCTTTCAGATTGTTTGTAAACACCCCAGAGGCAGAATCTTTACTGTGCCATTGCAGCTTCATGTCCTAGAGAGTTGTTTAAGACACAACAGCACCATCTACTGTGATTCATCTCTATAAAAACCTAGTATATCTTTGAAAGTATGTTAAATAAATTATATATTTAGCTCATATAAGCAGTATGTTATTCTGCAATATTAGTAACACTATTGACTAGGAAAAGAAAAAACACTTATGCTAATTGTTAAACTTTACCTATGATTGCTGCTCTTCTTAAACTTGGGGAAATCACTACCCTCATCTCACTCCCCAGAGTTAAGAATAAAATTGATTTTGTATAAATGAGATACTGTGGGTGGTATGTTTAACTCGTATTAATGATCATAAATTAAAACAAAAAGGTGAAACAATGTAGTTGTTTCATCCTAGTTATGTAGAGGAGTCTCTTACTTAGATATACAAACAATTCCTTGCAAGTGAAAAATGAAACAGCACTTTTTTTTTCTCTGAAGGACGTATTTTGGTTTGAGCCCATTTATTAGCGCAATAAATTCAGGATATGATACTAAAGTGTCTGAAGACGCATCAAGAGGCATTTGGCCCTTGATATTGTATTAGCTTAATATTTAACTTTTTTCATCATTTTTCATGACTTAAAACACATTTTCTCTCCTGCCTTTATCATATAAACAACCACAAATATGGCAAGACAGTGTTATAGCTTTTCTAAATCTCATATATATTATTTTCAGGCACCCATCTTAATATGCCTTGACATTGTCTTTGAGTCAGTGCCTAAAAATGCATACACTCTCTGGCTAACTGCCTGGATGAGTTGTTTAAATTTGTCATTTAAAAAGGCTAAAGACATTGAGATTCTGTCTTACTTAAACAAATAAATACAGTCTGCTTTGTGGAAAGCAGACCCTGTGTACTTCCTCTGCCTCTTTTGGTTCCATCCTGTGAAACGGGATCTAGAGACTGATTAAAGAAATAAGTCTTTGAAGAGGTTTTGAAGGAGATAAAAGCGAGATTCATACCTATGACTGGTTCCACAGAGCTTTGCCAGTATTACTCATTGCTTTTGGGAGACTTCATTCACTTGAGGCTGCTGTGTTAAATTGACATACTGTGTCGATCCTTTAATCAAACAATTGAAATATTTACAAAAAGGAAACCTGGGCTGGTTTCTTTCTCATTTGCAAAACATGTTGTTGGCATTTGTCTGGACCTTGGATAATGTCAGATACAAAACTGATGCTTTCAACATTTCAACACTCAATCTCACACCACTGTCTCACCTTCCTGTCTCCCACTTAGGTTTAAAAACGCTGGGTTTTGGACCCAGATTTTAAGTATCAGTTTGTGTTAATTAAGTAGCGCATAGTTAGAATGACACCAAACATCCCTATGGCTTCATAAATGTTTTGCCCTGCCTGGAGGAGAGGAGGTGTTGGAGGGACCTACAAGCAGCCTGCCAGTACTGGTAAGGAAGTCATTAAGCAGTTGGAGCAGCACAGTCTTCAACGTGGTGCATGGGGGAAGGTGAGAGACTGCAAGTATAAGCCAAAGCAATAGAACTCTGGACCTCTTTAGAGGCAAAGGTTTTCACCTTGAGGACAACGAAGCAATGGACAGAGAGGCTGTGAAGTCACCAACCTTGGAGATTTGCAAGACCACCTTGATAAAACCCTGAATCACCTACTCTGACCTCAGAACTGGCTCTGCTTTGAGGAAGGAGTTGAACTGGAGACCTCCTGAGGTCCCACCAGCCTGAATTTTCCTATGATCCTGTTCTGTGGATTGTTCACCAAAGGGTTTATAAAAAAAAGAGAATGCTTTGAAATTCAGATTTGAAATTAATATAGAGATAAATAACCTTCTTAAAAGAGAAAGATTATATTCCCCTTTAGCTTAATCTCAGTCTGGAACTCAAATAGCCTTTTTTTAAGAGGGCCCCAACATCACACTTGGATGTAGCCATAAATATTGATTCCTTGTTTATCTTACAGTAGCATGTATCTGCCAAGTAAGGAACATATACTTTAAATACATTTCTGCTCCCAACTAGGAGTGTAGGTACAGCTCTTCCGGCCTCAGAAGACTGCAGTGACACAAGGAAGAGCTGGGTGACTTATTTCACATTAGTGAGGATTTACCCAGTCTTGGAGGTTATACAGATCATCACTGCCTTACAACAATACCTGCTTTCTCTGTATGCACCTTTTTTCCTTAGACCAAGCAATCCTAAGAATGCCATTTATGACTGACCCGTTTTACAATCCATATGCTGATCTACGATACTGATTTTGGCTTTACTGAATGTATCTATTTTAAGCTATGACAATCTGATCACAGAAGGAAAACAAATGCTGGGCTTTACTCAGTACTGTATCTCACACACAGTTTACAGAAACTACATCTCCAACACTTGAATTGTCCTGTAAGTTTCCTTGACGACAAAGATCAAAATGTTATGCATCATTTTTACATCACTAAGATCAAGGTTAGCAGTTAGAATATGAACAGCCTCTTAAATGCTGTATGGTCAATAGTAAAAGCTGAAAGCATTAAATTTAGCTGATATTTGAGAAAAGCCTCCCAAGTCCCAGGTATGTCTGAGAGAAGAAATACTATAGCAGGGATCCAGATAGACACCACAATTCATTAAAGAGGAGGTAAAGTTTCTCACAGAGATAAAAACCAAAAACTACTGTCTATTCAAATTTAAACTGAACTACTAACATAGCGCAACAGGGGACTGCATGTAGACTTCAGAAAAGTAACATCAGTAGGAACACATGAGCGCTAGAACTGATCCTAAAGATTCATTTATCTAATAACTGTTTCTCAGCAGAAGCCCATAGCAGTGGATTAAGTAGGGCAGAAGCATAGAAAAGGACACTTACCTCTGTTCTGCCTGTCTCTGGAAACATTTTAGCACCTGTTTGTTGTTACAGAGGCCTGATTTAGTGAAATAAAACCAAAAAAATAACCACAAAGAAAACAGAACATGAGATTGTCCTGTACTACCCCAAATCCAAATATTAGGAATTACCCCAATGTATAAGGCCTGAGAATTGCAAAAGCTTTTATCTACAGCTGCAGTTTTGCCATAACTGCTTATCACTATTTTGTGCGAGATGAAGAACCATCCTCTACTTTGGAAGTCCTCTGATATACTGGTGCTAATCAATCCAACAGCATTAGCAGACCTCATTTTGCAACACTAGAGGTGAACAACCAATAGAGTTGCCAGATGCTTTTTACCAAAATCAGTTGCTTTTTAATGATAACAATTAAAGGTTTCTATTAACTTTTTTTCTGTGGTGAGGTCTAATTCTGCAGCCTTTGAAATATCTGTAATTACTGATGTAGATTTCAACAGGTCCAGAAACAGACCCTCGGACTGCCAAAGGCAGTGTTAAAAAGAACCAACTCCTCAACAAGTTTTCTTCACAGATGACAATCAGAGGAAATTTCAGTACAGCTTGAGTCATATTTCTCCTTCTGATCACTTGCTATCACTCACAACTTGCTCTTATAAATTCATTTGCAATATTTTTTTTCAAGTCACATGGTCTTACCTTGGTAATACAGTCTGCCAAATATTCCTAAACTTCCAACAGAAATACATTAACATTTTCCCTGTGAAGGTGTTAGTGGTCTTCTTATTGGGCTTACACACAAATACATCTTATGTGCACAAATTAAGCTAACTTGTCCAGCTTACCCCAGCATCACCCCTGGCCCAACCTGTCTTCATTCCTTCCTTATAGCCTCCCATCTACTGGTTTCTACTGCTTCTCTCTTTTTCTCAGGGATCATGTAAATAGCTCTTGGGAGCAGGGAAAAATCTCTTTGTCCTCTCTTTGTGCAGAGCCTGACACCCTCCTTATCCACAAGCAGGGCTCTCAAGCACAACAGCCCAAATCCAAACAAGAAGGCAGCACAGGCTCACACTGGTGTGCGTTATAAATTATGGAATGTGTTCCTTGGCCACAAAACCTGTGCCAGATAACCATCAGGCTTTGTATGTATATAATTATGTGCACACAGCTGATCCAAGTTGAATATCTGCTTTAAAAATATCTTTCAAGGCCACATTTTTGAATCTTTTTTTTTTTCTTCTTTCAGTTTCACAGTGGCAAAGGCATATAAAAAAGCATAATCTTTGCAACTGCATGATTATCTAGTTCATTTAAATGCACAACTGTTTTATTTTTTTTTGTCATTGCATCCTGTCTGCAGGCTCATTAGGAACACTTAGACACAAACATTAGGAAGGTGAACATGAACATTTTATGCATGCACATAAATGTCTGAGGCCTTTCAAATTTGCCCCTAAGATCCTTAACAGCAGAAGTGTTGAGAAATCTCTTCATTTATGCTGGTTGATGTTCAAGTATGTTTTCCATTCCTGAAGCATTCTGCCAAAGCAAAGGAAAGGAAGGGAAGATACAAAGTGCTCATTGTTCCTGTTACATTTCCTTCTTGGGTCTATTCATTTTATAATTTGTGGAGAGTATTGTTTTACTTCAGAAACTGTTATACAATTGGGAGGAGAACTTGGACCTTAAGCTCAGCAAGTGAACTTCATGCAATTGAATAGTTCCTGTAATTTCAGTGTAATTTAGCGCAGCTTTAAGCTGAGGCATGACAAGTCATTTTATTAACTGAGATCTTCAGGTACACCTCTCTGATTTTTTGGATCAAATTCTTTAAAACATTCGCTCTATTCACGCAAATATTTTGGGAGGGAAGTGCTAGCATTACTCAGAAGCTAAATCTGGTTGAATTCTAGTTAGCATTATGATTTCTTCTCCCTCTCCATCCCTCCCTCCTGTGTGCTTGACATACTGTACAGGAAGGAGCAGAAAATGCAGTGTCTTTGTCGTGGATGAGCAACGGAAAAAAAGGAAACAGCAACAGAAAGACGTTTTCTGGTCTGAGAACAGGAGATCTTTCTGCCATCTTTTTCTTTGGTTAATACAAAAGAAACATGCCTGTATTTTTTTCTAAAAAGGATGACTGTTAATCCATTTTACATATGTAAGGCTTATGGTTGAGAGGCAAAAGGGAAGGAATTCCAACATGGAGGTAGATTATGGCAAAAGAAAAGACAAGGGCCTGAACAACAGAGTAGTAAGAACAAAATGAATGGGCAGGAGGAAAAAGACAAAACATTAGCAGTATAAAGAAGAGAAAGAAAAGGTAAGACAAGTCTAACCTCCCTGATACAGTGGATTTAGGAGAGCCAGGCTGTGCAGCTGCAGACTACTGCTGTCAGAGCAGAGTCAATGATCCCCACCCAAGGAGCAAGGTAGCTTTGAAAAAAGGCAAAATCACCCACACACTCAGATTCCACAAGACTGTAATTTTTGGAAAGATATTTTCTTTTTTTAATCATGCAGTGTCAGGTCTGAATAAGCATGATTGTCAGCAGAAGGATGAATTCTTCATAAGAGGAGCAAGAAATAACAGCGAGTAACAACAGTTCACTTTCTTAGACTGAACTGTAAGTATACTTAATTTTACTTATTATTATTACAGTCAAACATCAGCAATTGAGTGATAACTGGATTGGACTTGGGCGTTGGCCAACCAAATGACTGCAAAGGTGGCTTTTATTCCACAATAATGAGTGGAGGACAGTCATTGGAGGGGCTGCAGATTTCCTCACTTCCAGTCGGTGACTTGTGTCCCAGCTAAAGGAGATGGGAAGTTCATCTTGTATGACAAGTTTTTGTTCAGCATTCTCTGCAGTTTTTTGAAACTCATCATTTTCCATCGATTATATACCCACATTCAGCTGACCACTGCACCATCCAGCTATGTCCAAGAAGGAGACAAAAAAGATTTGGCATGATGCTCAGCAACCAACTAGTAGATGCTTCTCCTGACTGCAGTCCCGTATCACAGGCAGCCTGGAGAGAGGCAGCTGCTCCCACAAGACCCGAAGCAATCACATCTGTACAACTCTTCTCAGTTTGCATTGTGGTTTCATTGCTCAAAGCTGAGAAGATGAAGGGTGGCAGTGAGAAAGGATGGCTGGAATAGAAATTATAGATACAAAATGCCAACTTCCATCATGGGAGCACAGACACATGGAATGAGTTATTTCCTCTACAGAACATTGCACAGTCCATTTCTCTGTCAGCAGTTATCTTCTTTCTTAAACTACAACAGTTCAAGGGGACAGGAGGATGAAATATAGCACAAATTTCTAAAAAGTCTTTTTGATGTCTTTTTTTCCCCCTTAAAACTCAGGTTATATTTTAGTTTCATCTACACCCGTCACCCCCATTAAAATAGTAACTTTGGACCAAAATATTTTCTAAAATTAACAATTATTTCCCAAAATAACATATTTGAAAATATGTTCATGTTTAATAGTCTCCTTCCAGGTATCGTCTAACAGTATGAAGAGCTAGACTCACTTGTTTAGGTATGCTTCTAAGGAAAAGCAGAGCAGCATTTGAGTTCAGTCTAGTTTGCCAGAAACATTCATCCTAGGCTCAAAACCAGTGCCTGTTCTCTGTTTTTAAATGGAGAACCCGTTCTTCTGCATAGGATACCTGTTGCCACTGTTTTCACCTTTTGGGTAATTTCTCAGAATAAGTGAAAATTAGACAGGATGTTATAAATGCAAATATTTATCATCAAAAAGATAGCTTTGAGCTCTGCACTGACCTTCCTTAGAAAACTAAGGTAACTCATGCCTCAGTGTGAACTGTTACCCATGTGCAGCAATCTCAATTAAATACTTAGAAAATAAGTCAAAACTCTGATTTGACATGACTGAACATGAGGGGACATTTTCAGGAATAATGACAAGGATTTGTTTATTTACTTGCTGATTCTTAAACCTGGAGAAGCTCCCATCTCATATTTGCAGTGGCTGATAGAGCTAAAAAATGTGCTCCCACTTCAGTTACAAAAATTCTGATTTTTATTGCCTTGATGCTTACAGCTGAGGTTTCAAGAGTAAAATACACAATACTATGAGCTTCATGTGGAAAGCTGTGGTTGGCCTAATCCTTCATGACACTCCATGAAAACCGTGATAGTTAAGACCTGTGCATCCTTACATAGGAATGCAGGGTACAAAATAAGATATGAAATTACTGTTCATACCTATTCAAGTAATGTAGCTTACCATAACCCAGACTAAATATCTAGCTTTCTAGAGTGGACATCCAAGG
>NW_020455810.1:729686-796843 GCF_003342845.1 Nothoprocta perdicaria
GGGAGGGAGGGAGGAAGGGAGGAAGGGAGGAAGGGAGGAAGGGAGGAACAACAACAGCAAAACAGATAACAATGATGTGTGGGAAGTATAAATAAATTTACAGTATGTATGAAGTCCTTCTGTCATTTCTACTGCAGCAACCTGATGCTTTGGGAATCAAGCAGATGGAAAACTGGAACTAGTCCTCCCCTCATTTTGCTGGCCTTGAAACTCCATCACTATTCTTAACACTTGCAATAAAAAACACTAACAAGGCAAAGCCACATCTTCTGAAACTAGACTTCATTGGTGAACTAAAAGCTTCTAATTTGTGAGCTAAGCACCCACCTGTAGGGACTTAAATTAGAAAGTCATTTGCTGTACATTCATGTCTGTGCACATAAGTGCCTTTCTTCTCTGAAAAAGTCTAGGATATTATGGGGAGCAGAGGGGGGAACAAAGGTACGGAGAAAGGAAAGGAGAGGAATGGGACTTCATCATGAAAATCTTCACTGATTTTAAAGTGAAATACTTCTTAAATGTGGAAAAATCATTGAGGCTAGAGGCAGAAAATCATAATTTATAAAAGTCCCCCAAAAGGAAACTCACACATTAGCTTCCCCCAAGTCCAAAATTCTATAGTGGAGAGCAACAGACTTGAAGCACTGAGTTTGTGCCTAAGGGATCTTTAACTAAAGGAAATAGTAATGGAGATGAGAAACTCTGCATCTGTGCACTACTTTCTCCCTTAAATTTTGGCCTACTGTTTTGGGTTAGGATCCTAGAAATTTCACGCTTAACTTAGTAGTATTATCAATTTTAAAATGCCAAAGCTTCTGACAGTCTAAGAAACTAATTTTAGTGTCTAAATGTGAACAGACATGAAAGTAGGAAATGAAGTTATGAAAGTAGTTACAGCCCACTGACTTTTAAAATGTTTATTTAAAGAGGTATACATATTGTAGATGTAATCATGAAAATTGTGCGTAATTTTAAAAGTAGACATCACCTGAAAAAATGAGTTGCAGATTGCAGAACAATGGTGAAATTATTTGATGCCATATGGAGACTATTTATGGACTATATCCACAGAATGATAATGCACAAGAGAAAAAAAATCAGTCACAGTGAATTACATTCCCTCTCACAGGTGCAGATAATGCAATAATGGAAGCTGATTTCATTTACAGATTGGCAAGTGTTAACCTCTATGAAATGCTATCATTTTTACTTTTAAGGAGGAGGATATTGAAAGGAAATGTCGTTTAAAAAATAAAATGCAATAGACAAGTTGCTATACTATCCTGACTGTAAGATATAAGCTGTTTTTCCTAGATGATGGAAAAGACTTCATAAAAGCAAATAAATTATGCTTTGATAATACAACTAAGGATTGTTCAAATTTGAGAATTAACAAAATTAAGGCACTAACATGAATTTATTTCACCAACAGAATGGGTAATTACAGGGAACCCTTTCCCTTCAAATACCAGCAGTGTAAATTCATCTCAGCATCTGAGCACCGTATTTGACTCTTTTCAGATCTCATGTATGCAATGTAATAACCACCTATTTTGGGGGGAAATGTTATTTCCCCCAAAGGAGAACTTTTATAAAAGTAGTAGGTACTTACATTACACAGCATGAGTGTACTTATGCACCAAAAGTTAACCCTGAAGCTTAAATTTAGAAGTACTCTTTAGGGCAGTCCTATGTCCCATTCTTTTGCTCAGTATGCAGTTCCCAGAGGTTTCAAAGGTACTGAAGGGCAGAGGTAGAAGAGCATTCTGTAAACATACACAAAGTATTTCCAAAGAATACAGTAAATCACGGGGAAATTTTCTTGTTCTAACATTTGACAACGTATACACTTGTCATGCTTAACACTATCAGCTTCTGAGAATAGAAACCCTTCCTAAACAGTGCTGAGAGTCACATTGTCATCTAAATTAGAAACGACCTCTGCTAAATGGGTAAAGCCAGAGTCCACTGGCAGGATCGATTTCTGAGCAGAACATCAAAGGCAAAGGGGCCGAAGTAACCAAGAGTGGCAAGGTCAAAAAAAAGCCTTTGAAGGAAGGTTGGAGACAATTAGGAAAGATCCTTGAAGAGGTGAAGAGTGAGAATTCTGAGCAATAGTCTCAGGTTATTCAGCCTAGAGGAGGTGTGCAGATAGCAAGAGACAGAGGGCACAAATCGATGATCTGTGGCAATATAAATATTCCCTGTGGCATGGGAAGGGTAAACTTCAGAAGTAAAAGAATTTTTTGAAATTTTTGAATTTTGAAATTTTTATATCAAAATATGAATGAATGCTTATGAATTAATTGACAGTGTATGAGGCTCGCTGCATTTCCAGAGTGGGGAAGGTACTAGAGTGTACTACAGTATCATATGAGAAAATAAATTACTATCAGAGGCAAGCATCCTTTCTGCTGTGTGAGCTTTCAAGGTCAGTGGGTGCCCAAGCAAACTGAGTCTGAAAGCTCCCAAGTGTAAATCATGAATTGGTAGTTTGGAAATAAGACTAATAGCAATTCAGTGTGAAATGCTTCTTTCTCACCTTCAGTAGGAAAACTTTCATCCCTATTGCAAGTGCTATGAACCAAAACAAGGGCTCAGAATGAAAACAGACTTTCCTTTTTCCTCAGGTACGCCTTTAGGTGCAGTGTATAAATATTGACTTTTCACATTAAAAACACACTAGTAAGCAATAGGGTTTCAGTCTTGCAACAGCAGATTTTCAAAATGCAGCTTGCAGCTTCTGTTGCACTGGAAATATTGTACCAAACACGCTGTAAGCATTCCCAGTTAGAATACAAGCCTTTTCACAGTCTCTACAGTAGTGCAGTACATGCCTTGCACTTGTTATTTATAACATCTCACATTAAATACTCTAATCATACAATTCAGTTATCGTCACAACCACAGAAAGCCATCTACTTCACAACAATTTGCATATGTAAAAATGCCAACTTTCCTTACATACAAATAGCAAGAAGTTATACAGAGGGAACATAAAGCACGTGAATAGCAGCAGATAATGCAACAATTCTGTTTGCACAAGCTGAGAAACTCTCAAGTTCTAGTCCTAATAAAAAGCACATTTTAGAGACTGTCCTGTTAATTTCACCCTATGTCTAACTCCTGAAAATGAGCAGGGAAGAGGGGAATAGTGACACCATAGATTTTACTTTTAGAAGAGTCTTGTAGCAGCTACTTACACAGTCATGTTACTTGACTCTTGCTGAAGTTACAACAACACATTGCCCAATTGCACATTGCACTGCAGCTCGAATGGATTTTTCTTGTTTCAAGCTTATTTTTAAAAAACTTTATCTTTCCTTAGCACTTTGTACAATCAAGTCAACACAGGGGCCCATAGGATAAGTTTTAATTTATCTGTGTGGAGACGGAGAAGGAAGTGGACATTTAACACTAACACCAAATAATAAGACTGCTATATACAATCTAGTAAGCTCAGTGGGGAGCTTTTCATGTACAGTTCCTTCAAATCACTGATTAGCAAAAGAACCATACAGAAAGGGCATGACCCCACATTCTTTCTTTTATTGGAGGAAAATAAGACAAGTACCAAAATCCATTTGTTGACAACCTTCTGAACCTTTGTGCTGATTCTTGTGCCTATCTTTGACATACGAAGAAAATGAAGAACATAGAAAATTGTAATTATCTTGCCAGCAATTTAGTATCTCTGCACACATCTCTCCTTTTTACGGCTTCTTGGAGGACATGCTGGTGGGAAGCGCATACTTCAAAGCTTCTCCTAAAAGCCAGGCAAGCCAGACACATGGAGGCGGTGGAACACAGCTGAAATCAGTGAATCCCATCAAAAATCAGTAGCTGCCCTTACACACAGCAGTACTGGGGCCACCTTATGCTCTTTGCAGCTGTGTCATGAAATGCAAGACACCATTCAAGGGTGCAGTATAAACATAATAAAACCTCCTCCTGGTTATTTTAAGCGTTTGCTTCATCAGAAGTCACTGCTGACAAGCTGCTAATCCTTCCATAAACATCTGCACCTTGATAGGCCCATCAGATGTGACCATTAACTTTCTGTCAGCCTTTGCCAATCAGATAAACTCATCCAGTCATCAGGTTTACTGCTTCTCAGAGTAACACAGGCAGAGATCAGGAAAAATATTTCTAGTTTGTTTTAAATGCTGAAGTTCAGTCAATGTATGACATCAGATTGCCTACTCTATGCTAAGGTATTTCCCTGGATCATTCCCTGTGAACAGCTGCAACTGTTTTCATATAAGTTTTTACGAGGGTGCTGCCCTCTTGCCCCTTCTCCCTCCCAAGCACTTTCTTTCCTTTTATAGAAACATATTATTGTGGGAAAGTTGAAAAATGAGAATTTAAAGACCAAGAGTATTAAACATTTGCTTCTTCATAGCTGTCAATTTGATTTAGACCTATGCCTTCCTTCTTGAATTTTCATTCTTCCAAACTTCACTATAAAGATTTATGATTCAAAACATTACCTTTTTATTTTGATAACACCTTTTAAAATGGAGTTTATTGGCCAAAAAGTGCTTCTCATGGTCTGTCAGCATATTGCAAATGCTAATTACAGAAAATTTATCCTCTCATTATTATTACTGGTGTTAAAGACAAAAAGCAAACAAATGTGTTAAACAGTATACCCAACCATATCAAGTCGATAGTTCCTTTTTTTTTCCTCCCCTAAAAAAAAACACACACGGTTCTTAGTGCATAGCTGTTGTTTTGAGGGTTCAGGGTTATTACCATGGAAAGTGTAATTTTTCCCTCTCTCTTAAGGGATACTGGATAGGTGTGTGCTATTAACACATCCTATACTGATGTCTTGTTATGGTAAATACAAGGAGTTAGTACTTGATCTAAATATCATCTATGTGTAGTTCATAACTGATCTCAAGAAAAAAAAAACAAATAAACAAAAAAACCCTAAACCAACAAAACCAAGAATTCTATTTCATAGAAGTCAAACATATAGTATGTCCTCAGCTCGCAAATATTTTTTGTTTGTACTTAGAGTATGCTATATTCAGGGTGGCATTTCATTTTTCAGTTTTAAGTTGCATATTACAGAACAATGGTAGATGGCCATAGCACATTTTTCATTCAGACACCAGGAACATTTCCAGAAGACAGCAAACAATACTCATCTCTCACCATAGCTTACAAAATAGCTATGAAAATTTTGAAATAAATCTGTCAAAGTATAAGAAAACTACATAATTTAAAAAAAAAAAAAAAAAAAAAAAAAGCCACAGTGAATAACAGGAAATTAGCTATTAGCAACACATAGAACTTTGAACTCTTAACATGCAATCTTTTCCTGGGTTTTTAGACTCAAAAAACAAAAGCAAAAGCTATGGGTGGGATTGGGAATCCTATAAGTCTGTAAATGCAGAATGGTATTCATGATGAACAGACTTATAGTTTGACCCAGCTTTTTGTTGACTCTTAGTGTAGTGAAGATCTACTGAAAAACTGAGCCAAAAACTGCTCCTTTGTAGAATTTCATGACAGAGTTATAGCACAGCCTGAGAGTTTCATATCCTTAGCACCAAATCAAAGCAGAAAAAAAGTTCCTGATGTTTAAGTAGTAAAGAGATACCAATTCCAGACAGCTACTGAGGAGAACCATACATCTCTTCTGTGACTATGGGATGGCCACATGGTACACACAGCTGGATAGTGACCATGGAATTAGACTTAGTAGACGTGTTACAGCTGAGGGGATCAAGCAGAAGAAAAGCATAGATAAGGAGCGACTCAATGAACTGGGGTAGCATTTTCCAGTCAGGGAATTAATCTATATGGAAAATATAAGGAACATTGCGGAGAGGGCATTATCCTCTATCCATGACACTGGAGATCAGACACAAGCTTTGCTCAAAGAGGAGGTGTGACCTGCTGAAATAAGGCAGGAGGCTTAGGTCTTGAAGACAGTCTTGACGTAACACTGAATGAATCTAAGGGAAGAAAAAAATTGGAGGATGGATTTTTTTTAAAATGCATTTCT
The DNA here is from genome assembly GCF_003342845.1 of Nothoprocta perdicaria. NCBI lineage: Eukaryota > Metazoa > Chordata > Aves > Tinamiformes > Tinamidae > Nothoprocta > Nothoprocta perdicaria. Next base: position 735,706 of record NW_020455810.1, read on the forward strand.
CCAACTGTTCTCTACCTTTTGTATCTAGCTAGGAAAAATATTTCTATGCTACGCATATTCCATTCCAACTAAATGTCCAGGGGAATTTTTTTCCCTTTTCCAAGCTCAGTAAATCTGCTAGCAACTACAGCATTCAGTGTTCACTTAGTGCCAACACACCAAACACAAATCCTCTGCACTGACTATTTGAGTTTTAATTGATCCTCACTATGTAACACTAGACTCTGCACATCTCCGCTAATCATTTCCACATTGCCTATTGCCAAAATCTTGATAATACATTTCCCCAAATCTTCCTTTTCTAATCAATCCCAATAAATGCTAGCAAGCACTCAGCTACTGTAAAAATACCATTTTCTTCTTACCCACTTAACTATCAGTGGTCTGTAATGTTCAAAATACCTTGCATTCCACATTCACCTGTCACATCAACCTCTTGAGGCATCTGCACCACTGTTGTTCATGGCAGATCATGACTAGTTCTAGACATGCCAGGTCATGCTAACTTTAAAAATAAATCCATTCAGTAAAGAAAGCTCCACTTACCACTAAATTTGAGCATTATGTAATTACAGAAAAAATCTGAACTGTGAACAGACCCTAAGGATTAGAGCCAAAGCTGTCGTTCATTTCTGCTTATACTGAAAATAGTGATAATAGACAATATCCACACAAATTTTGTCACATTTTTCAACAATAACAACAAAAGCTGCTCAGGAATTTTACACAATAGTTTGAAAAGCAAGGTCAGTAAATAAATAATTGTACCTGGTGAAAGATGTTCTTTCTACAAGATATGCATTTTTGTACTAGTAAACTTAACAGCAGTAATCTGTAACAATTATATGTTGATTCCAGATTGTCTGTCTTATCAAGTGAAAGAGTTCAGTGAATCCCATAGATTACACTTACATTGTCTTTCATGTTTAATTTCTTATTGAAGAGACTAAATAAACTTATTCTGCACTAGAGAAAGACAGAGATGAGGAAGAGTGACGCGAAGGGCCAGACAACTGGAAATGAACTAAGAGAAAGAAACAAGAGAAAATGGGAAAGAGGGAGAGCAGGGAGAGAGACACATAAAATCAGATATGGGAAGAGCACTTTGTAGAAAAAGAAGAAAAGAAGAGAAGAGAAGAGAAATAGTTAAAGAAATACACTGATAGCCTAGGCAGTCCAAATAATTTCTACAGTTTTATAGGGGATTTATACTCTTGTCATCTTTGATTCCAGAGCCATGAAAAAAAAGTAAGCAAAACAGTAGCTGTAGCCATAGTAGGGAGTTTTTTGGTATCTCTATTTCTTATTCCTCTCTAAAAAATTGCAGATTTTTTTATTATTATTATTCATCTCTTTTTTATGTAGGAATCTTAAGATCTTCATACATTATCTGAAACTTCTACAGACATACGGGTGTTTCAAGTATGCCTACACAGAAGATGATATATTGTGCCACGTGCGTTATCTAGATTTTGGTTGAAATGTCAGGTTTAAACATTTGAATTTGAAATCATTAAACAATGATTTAAACATTTCGAAGAATTCTCTCAGACCTGATGACAAGATCATGTGTGTTTTACCCACCACTACAACAGTTGATTTAGTGAGAGATGTAACTTCTCCCTCTTAGATTTAGATCACCATCAATATGCTCCCTAAACTACGTGTGCTTTTGTTACATTTGGCCTACTTAGAACTCCAAATTTCAAGTCTCTTCAAAAATAGAGATGAGAGTTTTGCTATATTTAGCATACATACTTAGGTGGGTAAATAATAAAACTCACTAAATTAGAGCTTTTATCAGTCCTGTTCCAGCTGTGTATGATATTACAGTGTATGACTGAAATGCTGCATTGCTGGGCTATGTTGGATCCCAGAAATATCAAAGCAAATATATATTAATTAAAAGAACATGCATTTTTGCATCTGAGATGATAATAAATTCTCTTTCTTGCCAAAAATAACCCCCAAAAAAGATCAAAGCAACATTACTCATTGTTTATCAATTTAAACTGAAACTACAAGATAAAACTAAAACTGCCGTAACAGTTATTAGCAGTAGAAATCAAAGGACTTTATGATCTAAAAATGTTTCCCCCTCAAAAGCTGAAAAGACTCAGGTGTTACCAACTCATAAACTTCATGCTCCAACCAGAAAAGAAAACCAGAGATCAGTAATACATGAACCAGAACAACAGAAGCTTGCTTCCAGCACAAACATTTTAAAAACTCTAGTTCTAAAATCAGACATTCTTGGCTACTGTTAATAGCTTGTTATTATGCAAAAAGGAACTTTCATAAAATAGAAAATTTAGATTTGGGCTTAAAAGAAATCTTAAGTGGCAGAGAAACCTCCCAGCAGTAGTTCAGATCTCTAATACCCAAACCCCAAATTTTGCCTGTAATTGAGAGCGCTAATGAACACTACTGCAGGTCAACAGCATGCCTGAAAATATAAAGCACTGGGAGTATTTTGAATGGTGTCCAGCAACTGATGGTGCTAGAATCAATTGGATTTATCAACTGATTAATAAATTTTGTTATTATTAGAAGCACCTGTCCTAGGATCATTTGGCAACTGGTTGAAATGCAGACCCTACCAGAAGTTCTAAATTTATTCATTTCTTTATATCTGCAAGAAAAGACTGATTTTTGTTTAACAAAACAAAACAAAACAGTGGTGAATTTCAGGGACAAATTCATACAGGGACAAATTAATAAGGCTTAGATTATTTCATTCCACTTTCTGGTGAGAATTGTTTTAATATGGGCATTTTCAGTGATAAAATACACATTTCTGCAATGTACCTGTGTATACATGTATTAAAAATAAACAAAAAACTTCTTTTGACAGTATGGTAGAAAAACTGATCTTCCCTTGTCTTTTTCCTGGATCTTCCTACATACATATATAGTAGGAGTTTTCCACAAGGCACTCACCAAATCACTCATAGGTGATTTCTATTTGAGCAGTTACTCAACATTTTGCCTTTTATATTGCTGTGCAATACAACAAATTGCCCTCCACTGTATTTACTTCACAGAACAAAAAAATTGTCTAAAACAGAATATATTGGATTTCTACAGTGTTATTGCTAGAATATGCAAGTGTATCACAAAAATTAGCTTGCATTCAAAGATAGATCCTGTAATGTGGACCCATCCCGACTTTTCAGATTGGCTACAATGCACAATTATATTAATGCGATAAGTATCAATTAACAAGTGCTTAAATTCTCATTGTAATTCATAAAATGTAGTAACTCAGAATCAAGTAAACAATATTGTAAACAAATAAAACATCACCAGTTAACTTTTACAAGGCTCTGCTCTTGATTCAGTCACAATTTTAATCTCATCTTTAAAGGATTTACAGCTGGACCAAAGCTGGATTGTTTTAACCTTCTTAGAAGAGCATCAAGGCATGGTCACTTAATATGAAATTCTACCTTCTGTTAAACATTAAGACAAAGCCTGAGGTTGCTAGAATTTTAAGAAAAAATTATCCTTCTCTTTATTCTCTGACATTATCTAGTCTTTGTCAAGGAAGTTTTAGACCTTTTCTCCACCTCATCCCTACACATACCAGTCTGAGTCCAATATTCAGAATGGAAAATTTCAATTCAAACCACTAAAGCTTAACAAAAGAAAAAGTTGTAAAAAACTAAGAGAAACAATTTAAAAATGGGAAGGACTGGGCACCATGAATTATGTTATCACCCAGGCTAACAATGTGGTTAGCATGTTAGACTCCAAATGACACACACAAACGATTTCAGGGCCTTGCCATCCAATTTCAGGCTTTATTCATAGGCTTGGTTGGGAAGTGACCTGAAGGCAAGAGCTTCCTACCAAGTTGTTTCCTCAGTGCTAGTGAGATCCAGTTCTAGGGGTGGGTTGGGAATTCTTGTTGTCTTCATCCGAAGACATTCGGCTTCAACACCACTACCCTCTTTAAATAATGTCAAATTTGTGGTATCTTTATTTGTTACCCTCGACAACCCTCCACCCTCCACTCAGACAAGTTTATTTGTTGAGAGTATTTAACTTTATATAACATGGTTTATATAAACCATATAACTTTAATCTCCAATTTACTTTCTTTTGTGAGAGACTAAATACTTCGCCCATGCAGAACAGGATGAAACACAGTCAAATGAAATAGAAAGCTCTGTAACTTTAACCACAATTTTAGCTGTTAAACATTTCTTTACCAAGATATTCATTGCTCTGGGTGCACACATAAAACCTAGATCCAGACATTAGCCCCAATCCTGCAGCTTGAGCTTCCCAGACGAAGGCCTGAATGTGTGGGTGGGCACACAGAGCCAAAGACAAAGCAGGAAATTTCACAAGGAATGGTTAAAAATTCAGTTCTGGGGCTTAGAGACAATCAGCAATCACCATGAGGTTTACCTCTGTTAAAAAGCTGGTGCTGTCTCCATGAAATGAAGAAGGTTTAAATGTTTTGTAGCAACAGTAAAGCAGTGGTTATTGAGATTGTTTTTATGAACTACATATAAAATAGCAGGTGCTTTCCAGGCAAAAAGAAAATGCCCAAGTTCCAAAAGGGTCCAGCTGAGAGAGATGTACTTTAGTCCAACTGCTGTGGGATGATTACATGTGACATAAAATAGGAGAATAATGTATTTCTGTGCTAGGGGAAAAAAAAAAAAAAACCACACAAACCACCCACACATTTACTGGGCATAAGGATAGGTATGCATTACAGCAGTTAACTATTAGTTCTAGGATATAATTAAGGACCCAGCATAGCTACGCCATGTATCACCATGCTTTTGAAGCAACTGAATCTCGGAGTGGAAAACCAGTCATGCCTCACACACCTTTGAAAGAAATCCCCAGCAAAGAGCACGTGGCAAGGGAAGGAGAATGCCTAGACTGCTCCAGCATGTTTAATTGGCCACTTTACATCCAAAATCTCAAGTCATCGTCTCATATACGTCTGAAGTTCATACTACCAAAACCCCTTTCCATGCATAGGGCCTGCAGCAACAGGTTAGCTCCCATCCTTCCCTTGGATGGTGACAGTTGTCTCAAAGGCAGCCACCTCTCAGGAAAACAACCTAGGGCACAGGACAGTCCCCAGGAAATGGAAAGCTGGAGCTCAGTTCCCTCAAATGGAGAGAATCAACATCCTTATTTCCAGATGTAAGCCTCAAACCACCAGGCCACAGATATTCTCTTAATACTGTGCCACTATCCTTTAAAATAAATCCAAGACATTCTGAGCCAGAGTGACTGCAAGTAAATGGAAGATGGTATCCAAAAATTCAGTGTTAAGAATAGATGGAGGATACAATGAGGATGAGGCATAAGATTGCTTTCATATTCTCCAAGAGTATTGATTCGTCTAAAAAATAAAATTAAAATAATAAAACACACTAATAACCTAGTATTTGTTGCTTGATAACATGAGGTTGAGATGTAAGAAGATGCTTTTCCCATCACCTTGATTCAAATATAAATACCCACAGCTGCCTTTCACTTACCCACCACAGCTCTCATCCTACCCAGACCTTTTTTTTTCTTTCGTTTCAAAAATGAAATGTTTGACAATCCACCACATGTGAGAGCTTCCATGACTAAATTACATTTTGAAATACTATCTATCATATCACTATTTTCTTGGAGAAACAATGTTCCAGGTGTAGCTGAAGGCAAAAGAAAATTTGCCTCAGACTCTTGAAGGAACTGTGAAATCCTCCTTTTGGACTTCACTACCCACAGCTTCTGTCCCCAGAGTGTTTATATAGTTCTTATCATTATCTAAGGAAAAAAATATTAGGATGCAAGTCTAAAAACATCATCTTGGAGGAAATGAAGTGGATTTCAAGAAAATAAAGGTTCTTTACCTATGAAACTCAGATGGAGCAGGGCAAATGCAAGCACAAGAAAAAAAATCATTTTTTAAAATACAAAAATGAACAATTTTTGAACAAATGAACAATGTACAAATGAACAATCAAAGGCTAGGGACCAAGTATGACTGACTTCTCAGGTATATTTATTCGCCTTTACTGTAAATTAAGATGACAATGTAATTAAATTTCTTCTAAAATAAAGCAATTGAGCAGCAGAAAGACCAGCTGATGGCCTCATCGCCTAATTACTAGTATCTTGCCTCAGAGTAATTGGGGAAGTAAAAACATTTATTGAGTTACCTAGCATGATCATTGAGAAGCTCAGAGACAGAGCAAAAATGCTCGTCCTTGGAACCTAGCAGAGGTGACTGTAGTTTTTGCTATAAATCACAAAGTCACTGGAAAGTTTCCAGTGAAATAGCAAATCTGAAGGAAAAGTGCCTGCTTCATGAGGCTGTTGCACATTGGAAAGGGTGTACAGATCTGTGGCCAGCACCAGACCTGATGTTCAAAACCTTCAAAGTGAACACAAAAAATGTTAGGTATTCAGAGCTGAAATGGACAGAAAGGCATCATTAAGCATAGCTTGTATATATTTTGAAGATGGACAAGTTGCACAAGGTCCACAGAAATATGGTATCAGGTCTAAAATGGAAATACAGACCCTCTTTGAACAGGAGCAGTTTATACAAGCTGTCTAAATCTCAGTCAGTGCAGTTTGTGTTTGGTTTGGTTGATTTTTTGGACGTCTTCATAGTTGATAAAGAAGGATGTCCAGAGAAAAGCTTATACAGAAGAACTGAAATCAAAGAAGCTACTGACTCTGATACATCACCTTTTTGTCAGGAGTTCAAAGACTGAAGTTTGGACTAGGGCTTCTAGACAACCAGTGTGACCCTGAAAAATGCAGGGCTCAGAGGAGATGGGGAGATACATAAGAGAATTAAATAGCTCAGGGAAAATGGGTGAGTTGTTTCCAAACACAAAGAAGTGTGAAACTCACCTTGGAGACACTGTAAAGAGCCTGGCTAAAGGCAAGGAGAAGGTGGAGAAAGATCGATCCATTTGTGCAACCAGGGCCCCTGCACAATACTATAGCACAGATTAAATGGGGAAATAGGGAAAGTAAAGAGCCTTCTCTTTCACCTCTTGTTAGCAATGCTTTATATCACGCATACGTTCCTAGCTGCACGGTATGGTTTTATCATAGAGCAGCACGAAGCTCTCTAACCTCACATATTTTGACTGTATCAAGATGTTGGTTTCTTAACTTGGCCTTCCTCATCAGCATACTGCTCCCAAGTACCTGCCAATGGATGGTTTTGTGCGGCATCACATGCAAAGTACCTAAGGTGAGGGTTGAAATTGCTGACCTGAATCATTTACAACAATTTACAGCAGCTCAGCTGAGCCTTTTGTCTGGTAGGAGATGCAAACCAATATGAAATAAAGTCCATGTGGCCAAAGCAAAAATAAATAAATAAATAAATAAATAAATAAATAAATAAAACCCTTCCATTCTTTAGTTTACAAACAGGTTGCAATTACAGCTTTATTAAGATTTATGAATAATCAATTCTATGTTTAAGTCCATCGTAAAACTGAGCAACTTATTGTTCTTGTAAACCTAACACCAAATCTAAGCCAAGAAAAATTAAAGTGGTTTTAAAAGAACAATGTTGCTATTACACCAATAGAATATATAGAAAAACAAAGTGCAACAGTGTGTCTAACATGAAACTTTTCTTTTTTTCAGAAAAGTCTGTAATGTGATGCAAGGAAAAAATGGAGATCACAGGTAAGTTTGCCACCTAACCTTCTACTAGACTTAGAAGCCCTCAGATTCTGCCTTCTGCTTAGACTATTTCAAGAATACCGACTGTGGTACACAAGTAATTATCTCGACCTCCTTCCGTTTGTGTCCTTATGGGAAAGAAAATTTATCACCAGTAGCTACAACAGATTCAAGAACTCAAATCCTTGGAAAACAATCTGTTCTGTGGTTAGCTGCGAGTCTTGGGAAGAGGGAAAGGGAATACTCTTGGTAATACAAGTGCTAGACTGAACAGGAGACTTGGTTGAAAGATAACAAACCACTCAATATGTGTGTTTTTAATGCAGTACATACCTGATATTATTTCAGGACAAAAAGAAAATTCTTCCTCTTCCGATAGTTAGTAAGATGAGACCACCCCAACACACACCTCTGATATTTACACTGACTATTGCTTCATGAACTGTCTTTCATAGTAACCATAAACTTGAGAAAAAAAAAAAAAGTTAGAGGTATGTTAGTCCTACAATTAAAATTTCCTATCATGGGGTCCTATTATGCTGGGAGCAGCATTAATGTCTTCTCCCATATATCATAAAGTTACTCCACTAAAGCCCAAAAGGAATTCCTTTGAAAGTCACGAGAAAACCCAGCAGAGAAATGTCTGATGGAAAGAGCAATTATTTGCAGTAGCTTAGCAATGGAAAAGCTGCCTAAAAAAGCAGTACAACAAACTTATAAATAAAATACAGCTAACAAAATCTAACCTATAATAAAAACTGCAACTAAAATGATAAAACTCTGAATTTTAGGAGAGAAGCTTATGAACTTTTCTAAACCCCTGAAATTCAAAACTTAATTTGAAAGGTTTCCAAGAACTCTATTTCCATTTAGGGTATCTCTCCCCTCTAAAATCATACACTATGTATTTTAAACATTGCTGTCTTATGGCAGTGAACCTGCTGCATGCACACTAGTGACTTGGGAAAAGGTAGCCACATCTCACCCATTCTACTTTTCCCATGAGGAAGGGGGCTCATTTATACTTGCTGTGGCCACATCGCTTCCTAGATCCCTGCACAGAGTTAACACCATCTGGACTGGATGCATAAAGTTCATGTTAGGGGGAACTGCTGGTATGTAGGACTGCTAAAAGTAGAAGAGGATGGAACACAAGACAAAGTTTTGGTAGCACAGGAGGGTAAGCAAAGAGAAAGCAAAGAGAAGGAGGAGAAAAAAAAGGAGGCAGGAAGAAAAATCAGCATCAGCAGGAACAGGGAAAAGAGAATACAAGAGAAATATTTTGAACTACTGAAACCCATTTTGGTGAGAGAGGGCAATTTTCAAATGTTGTTTCCAAATTCAGATGCTGCCTACAGAGCCTGAAGAACATGGTTAGGAAGATACAAAGGAAGTTGCAGTGCACAGGCCATTCTTGATAACTTTAAAAACAGACTTCAGCAAAATTGGAGCAACAGATCATCACTTTAGATGATCTGCACAACTTGCCTTACTATCATTCCTCAGATATTTAGCATAGCTTTCCTTTCCTTCCCTTTACAATTCAAAGGAAAGGGAGGTGGCTACATTTTTATGAGTTTTGATGGAATAAAAGAACTGTCAGCCATTGGCTATTAATTTAATAGTTGGCTTAAGAGCTTTCCCAAAAGGGAAGGAAAAAAAATAAAAAAAAAAAAAAAGGTAAAACCAACTCTCCCCAAACCAAACCACTAGGATACTTCCAAGCTAGAAGGGATATTCAGATTAGTCCACTTAAATGATGGCAAGGATTTCATTCTTACCAGTGGTTCCTTTAACATATAAAGCTAGGTCAATCTTTCAGCAATGATATGATTGGTAATAGCATTTGTGTATCAAAATTTGGACACCAACCTTCCAACATCAATAGGTTTCCTTGAGTTTTTGCCATGTAAGAAAGATCAGTTCATTGCTTCTCTTGGCATTGCTAAGTGTGCTTTTCAGTTGAGGAAGGCAAAATAGACATTTTTCTAATCAGAAACATACTGCAGTAACTGCATTATTATTTGGTATTTTTAAAGCAGTCTACTTAATGACAAGGCAATCATCTCTCAGTTGCCCATCTGCCTTAGGGCTCAGTGAAGATCAGATGTGAAAGTTGTCTACGTTCCAGGAAGATATATGTAGCAAGAGCAGAAAGTCCAGAGGATTCACATCTCTGGTAAACAAAGTCCCCAGCGGATTAGGACTTATTCTTCTCCTTAAAGGATGAATGCACATGTAAATCCCAATGTTTCCATAAAACATTTACAGTTTTAGAACAGCACAGCAGACATGAGCCAACTGCATAGATTTTATTGTGTTTGTCTTCTGCAGAAATGTGAAGTCTCAATCATTCTTCTTTTACAAGAGCTTTTGCTACATGCACATGTGCCTTGCTGAATTAACAGTGGTACAGTCTGGAAAACATATGTAATTAAATTGATGTAAGAAAAGAAGAAAGACAGTCCATTGTCTATTGTTACCAAAAAAAAAAAAAAAAAAAATTGTATCTTTCTGATAAGAAAGAGAAGAGAAACAGGAGCTATTAGATGTAGCTCTGGCTGGACAGAAGACAGGAAATGGAACAAGAATTTAGCTTTGCACTGAATTTTACACATTCCAAACAAGAAATTTTGGGGTTGTAAGGATTTAGAACATAATCATTCTTTCTGGTTTACAGTTAACTATCACTTCAAGGCTATGGGGAAATGTATCAGGTTGCTTTATTTAACTTTTAAGAGTGGTTTTAAACTCAAGGATAAAAATATGTTGAGACAAAATGAAAACAACTGCTTAATCAATTATGTGAAGCAGCCAGCTAGATTTGTCTCCCAGCTCTTTGTAATCAATGGTACAAGGACCTAGACATTACAGCTTCAAGTAACACAAATCAAAAATCCCTCCACTGAAGTCAGACCTCTATCAATGCACACCGCTGAACAACTGACTTAAAAGAAAAAAATATTATTTATCAATTGAATAATTGGGCACACATTATGGATAACTAGTAGGTTATTGCATCTTTAGCAGAATAGAAAGTCAAAGAAAACAAAATAGAGGCTTGTAAAGAACATTCTTTCTAGCAAGGATGAACCAAAGAAACCCGATATTTTACAGTTATTTTTGCCTACCAAGTTAAGATGTTAGAATGGCCATTGCATTTGAATGGGATTCAGACAAAAAGTTTAACTATACAGCATGAATAGATAATCAGATTTTTTCTTAGATTTAAAAAAAATAAAAAATAAAGCAATAGATTACTTAAGGAAAAAAAATGGAGACCACCCTTCCCCTCATATTTCACACATAACCCGACTCTCTTATTCGTAGGGTTTACAGTGAGAAAGTAAGGACCTAAAACAGAACAGCTGTTTTCCACTATAGCCTCTTGAGAAGATGGCATTCTGCATTATGTCAGTGTTCAGTAATTGCCATTTCGTGACATGTTTTGACGATAAAATTATCTAGAAGTTTCAAGAACTGAACACAGGCATCTCTGTCGTGACTGACACATTTTGGAAGACTAACGCAAGAGCTAAAACTTGACTACTGGCCAACAAAGGTCTGTCATTAGAAAAATGATGTTTAAAGGACAGTAAATGTATATTCAAAGGAGAGAAAACAGCCACTCCTTGGCATGACAAGTCTATTTCCAAGGCATATCAACTCCCATACAAAGTGTGGCCTCTCAAAGATTTGCCAAAGGATTAGGGACAGACAGAGAATGTATGAGGATGAAAGAAGGAGTCCAGTTCACTCCATGAAAATGAAATCAAGTTCCCCAGGATATATCTTGGATATAGTCACATTATCTAGGAATTAACCACAAAGCAGTGTACAAAGATACATTCACCCAGGTTCTGTTTTCTTACAAATACACTGCCCACTTCATTTCCTTTAACCTAAAAGAACAAATAGTTAGAAATTGAATGTATGTAAAGACAAATGCTTCTACTGAAATGCAACTAAAGTCAGCTGTAAATGCTTTTCTCAAGAAGGAGCTACTTGGATCTCCAAAGAAAAACAAGCATTTTGAATGATTGCTGTGAAAACTTTAAAAGAAGATTCTTGTTGAATTACTTCATTTTACAGGACAGGCAAACTAGACCCTAGATGATCTGGACTGTTGAAGGGTGAATACAGGATTGAAAGCTGTGCTTCTTGAGATTTTAAGCACTATAGATGGCCTATTAAATATTCATAAAATACTTCTAGAGAAATAAGGAAAATTATCAAAGAAGCTTTGCTTTTTTGCAAGATGTTCTTTGCTCCCCAGGAGGCCAGTAAATGGCCAGATCAGTATTACAAGACGTGTGTTTCTAGAAATTTTTAAAATATAAATGCTTCCATTTCCATGTATTGTCAGCCAACATCCAAGATATTGGGCTGTTTGATATGGAGATATTTTGCTACCCCTTTTGTAGCACCATAGCACTCTACCAACTCACTCATTGTAGTTTTTACCATATTACAAAATAAATAAATATATAATCAAAACTGTTCTTATTTCAGATTTGTTTGAGCAGCATAAATAAGAAACACCTGTGCCTTAAGTGGCTGAGGCTATACTTGAGCATACACTGTATGAATCTTTTACAATTGTCAGTGTACTGGATCCTCCTTAAGATTGAAAAGAGCTCCCAGTAAAACAGCTTCCCTGTGCTTAAGAAGGAACACTGGAGTGTCCAGTGGTAGTCCTTTCATCCTCACCTTTTTACCATTTACCACAGCAACCCATTGACTTTATAATGTGACCTATCCTCCTGCAGAAAAAAAACACCTCCTTTTCCCTTCATTCTGCAAGATGTTCATGAAAAATAATCTTGCTTGAGGAAAGTGACTTCTTCCTTTCATTAAAAAGATCAGAGGAGTCAAGAGAAAAAGCACACATTTGCGTGAGAAGCTCACTCTCAGTGTGGTCCATCCACTCCTCTGCAGAGGGGTTCAGATGTTCTTCCCTAAGCTCTCAGTTGTGGACCCCTTGCCTCTGGGAGTTTCTTATCCCTTCATTTACATGACCTGGCCGGTCCATCTCACCATGTGGTTGAGATATCTGTAACTCTGCCACATTAGTGCTGCAAACTCTTATTTATAATTTACACAGAATTACATTATCCTGCCAAACTGAGAGACCGATACCACTAGGCTGAAGAAATCACTTCCAGAACTAGTATTGCTTCTAGATGCAGTTCCAAGTTCCAGTGCAATATGTCACTTCAAGAGTTGTTTGCCACCAGCCTCCAGTGCAATATGTCACTTCAAGAGATGTTTGCCACCAGCCAATAGCTTTGAAACTGTGTGGCTTCAAGGCAAAACGCATGCAAAAGCACACTTTTAAATTTTGTATCTATACATCTAATCTAAGGTCTTCCTAAGAAACTCTCTTAACTTGAACTGGAGATCTTCAAAACCCGCCAGGATGCGACCCTGCACAATGTGGCCCTGCTAGAGCAGGGTGGTTGGACTACATGATCTCTAGAGGTCCCTTCCAACCTTAACCATTCTGTGATTCTGTGAAGAGCTGATCCCAGATGGAGTTTTTCATCCTCATGGTAACCATTCTTAATGAAAAAGGTATAGAATCACTGTGGCTGTTCATCATACATCAAGTCCAAAAGGAAGACACCCAAGAGAGGGTTTTAGCACCTTGTATCCCCTTTGTGAGAGGGGATAACTACTGATATTGGGCTATGAAGGTGGAAGCCAAAACATCTTCATCTGTTTGGTAGTGTAACAGAACTTTCAAAATAGAGTTTTTTGTTTGTTTTTGTTTTTTTATTGTCTGACAATAAGAACTATATGATTTGAACAGAAAATGTTCAAGAAAAAGAAAAACAGCAACTAAGAGACACCTATTTTTCAAATTCATATGTCTTTCTTTTGGTTTGTTTTGTCTTCTCCCAAACTGAGAATGTGAAAAAAACTAAACATAAACAGGAATACCTGTATTCCCCAGTGTGTCCTGGACGCTTCATAGACTTAGCTACTGTTTCCTAAAAGAGTCTGAAGTATTCATACACAGTAAGGAATACTTTTTCAAGTTTTTCTTTCCTTTTTGTTTTCCTTTCAAATTATTTTGAAAACAAATTAGCAAAAATGCCACAGATTTTGCTGGATGTTTGCATAAACACTTGCTAAATATTCTCCTTGTCCCAAATTCATATAATTTCTAGGTGGTTAGAGAAAATCAAAAATCGTTACATTGCTTTTGTAAAAGCTTCTGCTTCTGCATATCAGAAATATTAGAAAAAAAACCCCACTAAACCTAAAAAAGCTCCACGCTTCTCGCAGTTTCAAAGGAAAGGCTCTTTCTAGTCTAATCTATTTGATTTCTTTCTTTCTTTTTTTCTTTCATTTATAGGAAAAAAAAGCCATGAGAAAATTCAGATTATGTTGATGCAGACTTTTGAGGGGAAAGGGTATGCAGTTTTTTTAACTAGAACTAAAAGCGGCTCTTGCTCCTTAACTTCCAACTGATAAAAAGTTCTCTCTCGTCCTTGAGCAGCAGCGTCTGAAGAGCATAGAAAAGGGAGAAGGGGGAATGGCAACAGAATTTGAGAAAATCCGACTCCATCTGGATATGTTTTTTCAATTTACTTCTTATTTTGGGCTGCCTGCCAAAAGACTGAAAGATTAGCCAAAACTGCCTGCCACTAGCAGCAGTCATTGTGACCTTTTCTGAACACAGGAAGCAAAATCATAAGCTGATATTTACCTAAAATTCAAAAGAACATACAACTATAACCTGCTACTAAAAATGGGGATGGGGAACAGCATTAACTGAATTGCAAGATTAAATGGGCTATACACAGCATCAAGACATTTAGGGCCGATCCGTAATGCCAGGTTATCATGCAGCGGAAACCTATAGAACAAGATCCCTCCAAACTCACCATTTGGCTATTTTGAGGTTGCTATAAAGTAATCTGGAAAAATCCATATGTCACAGAATTTAATCTCTTTATTTTCAAAGAAAAGATCGAATAAAAGTTTTCCCAAAACACAGTGAGAAGATATACCAAGGGAGAGAAACAAATATGACACTCTTGTTAAAACTATCAAAGAGAGGTGAATGGCAGGGAAGGGGCAAGGAGCAACATATAGAGAGCAATTCCCCAGCAAATCCATTTCTACCTTGAAGATGCTCTCCCTAAACTACAGCCAACATGATGTAGTTCTCACCCATCACCAATAACAGCCTTTCAGATTCCCCAAAGCCACCAATTGCCATTTGCAGGTCTCCAACCATGCACATTTCAAACTCAAGAGGTGCGAGGGGCAAGTGAGAGTAAAGCCCCCTCCACAGGCATGCTGACAGCAGCACTCTGCTGGCTGGAGAAACACAGGCTTCAAATCCAGCCCTGGTACTCAGCACTACTTTTACAAAAAGGAGTACACGGACTATGAGAAGAAAGGCACATATTCCAGACAGGACAGATAAAGTCTCCCTTGTCTTTTATGGGATTGCCATCACCTCATCGTCATCATCACCTGTTATTCCTTCCACTATGCTAGTCTTTGACAAGCAGTGGCAGCTAGAACCAAGATACTTTGCTTCCCAAGACAACACAAGGAATGAGGTCAAAGACCTTTAACTCTGCAGCACTCTACTTTCTGTCCAAATACATGCAGACAACCTTCATCAAAGAAGATGTTCTAGCAGCTGGTCCCTCTCCAGCAGCTCTAAGCCATTTCTCAGCTTCTTTCACACCCAGAAAACTGTATCTGCCAGAGTTGCTAACAGCTCAAGGGAGGTGATCTTGCCCCTCTACTCAGCTCTGCTGAGGCCACATCTGGAGTATTGGGTGCAGTTCTGGGCTCCCCAGGACAAGAGGTATGGGGAAATTCTAGAGAGAGTCCAGTGTAGAGTGATGAAGCTGATTAAGATCCTCAAACTTCTTTCTTACAAGGAAAGACTAAGTAAGCTAGGCCTATGTAGCCTGGAGAACAGAAGATTAAGAGGAGATCTTATCAAGATGCACAAATACTTGAGAGGAGGATGTAAACAGGATGGGGCCAAACTCTTCTGGATAGCAGCCAGTGACAGGACAAGGGGTAAGGGGTACACAGGAAAGCATACCCATTGAAACACAAGAAGCTCCATCTCCATGTGAAGGAAAACCTCTTAACAGTGAAGGTGACAAAGCACTGGAACAGGATGCCCAGAGAGGCTGTGGAGTCTCCGTCTTTGGAGATCTTCAAAATCCACCTGGATGCTGCCCTGGGTGCTCTGGGTGTCCCTGCATGTGCAGGGGGTTGGACTAGATGATCTCTAGAGATCCCTTCCAACCTGAACCATTCTGTGATTCTAAGAATTTCTGAGGCATACGGAAAGGGAATAGTTGTTGTTTTTTCTAGGATTAAAGTAAAAAGAAGGCAAGACTAAGGCTGAATAATTAAGTTGCTAGTTGTTCCATTTCATCCACTGAATACTTGCCTGAGACTGAAATATAATTCATTTCCAAAGAAGCATACTGGTTCATATTTCAACATGCCATGAGATGGTATAGATTGACATGGAATAGAAGAGCTATTTTCCCCTCTCAAGTGTTTCAATATATTTCAAAATTTAATTAGGTTTTGCCTAATCCAGTGTCTCCTTGTTGAATGAATGCAAAGGATGAGGTATGCAGTGGTTTATTCCTTTAAGCATTCTCTTACTAATCTTTGTGAGAATAGTGATCAAACACGCAGTTATCATCTCTGAGCCTTCATCAGCACAAGGTGATGAAGAGGCATGACCCTTAAAAAGTCATGCACACCTTTAAACCATCCAATAGCCATCAGTTTTTGGAAAGAAGCTCCTTGAAAAATACCATAATAGAGTTAGAATCTCCACATTATTTAGTCACATATGAATTCGCAGCCACAGAGACAAAAGCCACTGTTCTCAAGTTCTGCCCACATGTTCAGGATTCTAAAATTGTTATAGACATCACAGGATCATTCCAGCATTGCTCATATTTTCAGTTTTAAGTTCGTAAAAATGCTTCCTTCTGCAGGCTCAAGGTATCAAAAAGAAACAACAGAACAGATTAAGGGGAGTCTACAAAAGACTAGTCACAAAGATGATAATATTTACATTACCAAGAATATCTCTATGGAAGACACTGAAATTATGTATGTTAACGTGCATCAAATACAAACCAACAGCCTTTCTGCATTTGATCCCTCCAAAAAGTAATACAAAATGTACATCTCATCCACTACTTTACTCACCCTTTATTTCAATATACAAACAAGTGATAAGATGAATCTGATCTTGGAGCATCCATTGCAATACCAGTCATAAGAACATCAATTTCTCTTTGCCAGTTTCTGTAGAGCAATACTGGCATCCAGTGGCCAGTTAAGTAAATCCTTGGTGGCTATATTTTGGAGAGACAGCTCATTTTTATGCATCATATGAAAAGATACTTAAATTCTCAAACCAAATACAGTAGAACAATTTGATTTCTTACAACTACCCAATGAATAAAAACCTTACATTGACTCATACATACTGGATAGGTTACAAACTCATAGGAGAAAACATTTCCAGTATTTTGAACATTAGATGGGTGGTATGGGCTTTGAGACTTTTGTTGTTTTAATTCCTTCATCTTTATTAACCCACATGACAGTAATGCTTTTAACAGTCACAATGATTAGCAGCATTACTCTTTCAATGCTGTTTGTTCCTTCAGGTAGAATAAAATTCAGTGCACCAAAAATACTGATAAGTGGCATGTCATCTTGATTTTAGTTAGCAATCATGACATAAGGTGCAACAGAATGCTCTAGTTGAGTGACTTAAAAAAAAAAAATCATTGTCAGGAAAGATATGAATGCAAAGGAAACCTAACCAAACACTGGCCTTTCTTGCACCAAGTCATTTCATGAGAACTTGTCTAAGATGATTAAGCTTCTTACTGCTCAGAGCAGCACTTATTAGCACAGGAACATAAATCACTGTAGATTTTGCTTTTCTGAATGGACTGCCAGCAAACTAATATTAACTTATATGGTAGGGTAACAACATTTCTAAAAGGATGTGGGACCTCAGATATGTGAGGGAACATCTGCAGTATGGACTGATTCCTGCTCCAGGGATGAAGGAATGATCCATCAGTCGTTATTAAATTTTAAATAGCTAGTGCTATTTTAGACAGCTATTAAGTTAGAAGAATATGCAGGAATATTTAAGAACTTTAGAAATTAAAAGAAACAGTTCAGATTATAGCATCCTAATAAGTAAAATGAAGATAATTTGTAAATATATATAAAATTTCTCTAGGTACTGAATGAAAGCAAGGCTTGTAGTTTACAATGATGACAATGCGACAAATGCATCTTAAGTTATGTAGCACCATAATATCAAATCATAAATGGAGAGAAATAATGCAAACCTGAGGATAGGTTCTATTTGAACTCCAGTACTCAAAACTGGAGTGTTTCTGATGTGACAGAGCCTTCTCTCATTCCCTATTCAAAGGCTGAGGGAGCTGGGCCTGTTCAGCCTGGAGAAGAGAAGGCTGAGGGGGGACCTGATCAGTGTCTATAAATACCTCAAGGGAGGCAGTGAGGAGGAGGGGGTGGCCTCTTTTCAGTGGTGGGCAGCGATAGGACTAGAGGAAACGGCCACAAGCTGAGGCACCAAAAGTTCCACAGGAACTTAAGGATACACTTCTTGACAGTGAGGGTGACAGAGCCCTGGCACAGGCTGCCCAGAGAGGTTGTGGAGTCTCCTTCTTTGGAGATCTTTAAAACCCGCTTGGATGCAGCCCTGTGCCACGTGCTCTCGGTGACCCTGCGTGAGCAGGGGGGTTGGACTAGATGACCTCTGAGGTCCCTTCCAACCTTGGTCATTCTATGATTCTATTCCTGAACAGCTACAGCTGAATCCCAGTTCTCATCTGGTATGGTATTATGCCCATTTTTGGATTTCCAAGTAGACAGAATAAAGAGACATTGACCTACTATATCTAGTTCACCAAAATAGTGAGGGGCTGGAGCACAATGCATACAAGGAAAAGCTGAGAGAATTAGGTTTGTTTAGCCTAGAAAAGGCTAAATATGACCTTCCTACTGTGTTGAAGCATCCAACTGGATGTTATAGAAAACATGGATCCAGACTCATGTGTATGCAGGGACAAAATAAGAGAGGACAAATTCAAAGTTTAACATGAGCAATTCCAATTAAATAAAAAGGAGAAAAAACAAACAAACAAACAACAAAAAAACTCCACACTTTTACCATGACAGTGCTCAAATAACAGAACAGGTACCTTAAGAACTGCAGAATATCTACCCATGGTAATACTTAGAATTTCATTGGATGCAGGTTTGTGCAATCTGCTCTAACTGGACTTTCTTTGAGCATAATGTTAGACTAGAGGATCTCCAGAGACTCCTCCACAGAAGTGTTGTCTTATTTATTGAACTCAACAAGACATACAGGTAGGATATATGAGACGTCAAATCATCAAAAGGATTAAGGGAAAGAGGCAAAACAAACACACAAGAAATAAACCCTACATAATCAAATTAACTACACTTTTCCTGTTATAAACTTCTATTTACAACATCTGGAATATAACTTAAAACACCAGTGTCCTGTGAAAACTAATTTAGAAAAAATCCAAGCAGAAGAATAATGCAGTTTGGATTTCTCTACAACTGTCTGATTTTCTTCCACTCCAGATCTCTAAGCGTTTGACACCTTTAACAAAATTACACCGATATACAGGCAACTGGTTATTTCTGGAAGCCATTTATATACACCTAAGAAATATGTGAGGAAATAGTCCAAAAAGTACAAAAGTGTTTCATCAAATTATGAGGAATTGATACTGATATCTGCTCATTTTTCCCTGTCAGGCCTCATTTTCATACTTTGTCATATTTAATCGGATTGTCAAAGTGCTCTGGAAATGTTTTTTTACTCTTACACTACATGAAAAAATGGGAGAGAAATCCTTACTTTTATTCTTATTTTCCTGGCATCTCATACCCACTTTGATCACCGGAGTTCTCAAACACCCATTACGGTTTAGGAGATCCCATTCCCCTGTTACATCATACCGACTTTAAAGTTTAGTTGATAGTATAATTCATATATTTATATGGATATGAATATATTCATATTATGCATATATAAAATGAAAAAGCAGGAAAGTAAAACTTGAAAATTGTCCACATGTATTACACCCCTGCTTTCCAGCTATGCTTCTACAGTTGCATTTTACTACAGAAAGGAACAATTCTCATACAGCAACTTCCAACTGTTATAGTAAAAGTTGAAATTTCAAGGTTTATTTCTTCAAGTCAATATATTAATTACTAAATGTTTTCGACTTATTAAAACATGCTTTTCAAATGATCATTAACAGCCTATTAGGGCTTTTTTGTTTGTTTTTCTTTCTCAGAAGGAAGCCATATGTTGATATGATAAGTCATATGATAAAAGTGAATGGCACCAATTGCCCTAAAAAAAAAAGGTCAGAGGATCTTTAAGAAAACAAAACAAAAAAATATAGAATTTCCATTTTTCCCTTCATACCACACAATGGTATGAAGGTTCTATTCTGATTTCTATTTCTAATCTGAAATGAGGTACATGAGAGTAAACAGCAAGCAGTTTCTTGTAATAATGTCTGATGCTAATTACAGTGTCTTGTTCAGAGATACAGATGTTAAAGCCTCTAGGAAAAAATTAATCAGTTCTGCACTGAAACATCAAAATTCTAAAGAAGACAGAAAAGGGAAGAAGTGCAGAGAGGAAGAAGAATAAAGACATATTTTTATTTATTTATTTATTTTTATAAAAGGTTCCTGTGCTGGCCTTCATCTTCTCCCCTTTCTCCTCAATGAGCTCAATACCAACAGATGAAGGGATTTAACAGCATTCTATAAGCAAGCTTTCTGGAATTTTTAAAGTGCAACTTTACTTCCATTTACTTCCTAATTTCTTGAGCTGTTCCCCAAAAATGTGAATTAAAATTTTGAATTTAATACAGCTGATACAAAGTCATTTCATTCTCATAAGCTTTTCCCTGATAGCTTCATTTCTCTCATTGGTACCATCATAAAATCCTGCATGAGCAAGCTGGTCCCAAAACAAATATATCTCTGAGCTGTTGAGAAGTCAGAACAGCAAATTACACCCTTTCTCTACTTCACACATCTTTCAAAATGGCACATAAGAAAATGCAGCTGAATTCTATTACCATGAGCAACTTCCCTATTTCAAAATCCACCTTGTAGAATTAGAAATAAGAGAACTAAAACATGCCTGAAATCTGCAGCAGTTCCAAGTCTTTTCCCTAAATGTTTAAAGACCGCCATTTATAACCATTTACGTAATAACTAACTGAATTTCAAAGTCCTTCTGTCTTTTTTCATTTTTTTTTTTTTAAGTAAATATTTTGTGATAATCATTTATGCTAGCCCTATATAAAGCCACAATCCAAACAACTACTGTCAGCTGCAGTCTCAGTGACCTCTGCCTGGAAGCAGACAGGATACTCTTGCCCTGCTCTTGCCATGTTTCCCCATGGACTTTCCCCAAGGGAAATTACATCCACCATTTCTCCAATTCTGTGGCTGCAGTAGTTAAGATCACAATAGTGAATGAGCCATGCACTATTAGTCATCCACTGTGATTTTCCTCTTTTTTAATATATACTTCAATAAAGCACTATCTCATAATAAGATATCTTTAGTTATCTAGATTCCCTTGTGGGCAAGAGAACATACTAATAATTAGTAATTATTAGTATATAATAACAATTAAATATTAGTAATACCAGCCCAGCAAATTTCACAGTAATAACAAAGTAATCTTGCTTCAGTGTCTTGCTCTGCTTGATGAATCAAGCTAGTTTTGCCAGGGCAGATCATGTATTTTCATATATCTTCCCTGGTATCAAAAAGAGTGGATGTGTATTAAGATGTAGCACTTGGTTATGTAGTATCATGCTTCAAGTGGGTCTCCACCAGAGACAAATCATGGCTACAGAGACTGATGTTTCATGCCTTTGATCTACAGAGAAGTTAAAAGTTGTGTAGCAAAGGAGACAAGGCACTACAAAAACACCACCATGACCATGATATCTTTGCAGTTTAAAGCAGTGTCAGGGAAATTAACTATTTTAAGTACTACATCTCTACAGGTATATGAAGAAAGAAAGGGCACAGACAATCCACAAGATTTACTAAAGAATCTAAGGCCACTGGAGTAGGACAAGAGTCTGACTTCATCTGTTGTTCGCACGGTGCTTCTGGATTTGTGAAAGTGAAATGAAAACTTTAAAATGGATACAATTCATCTTAAAACCTTAATAATTAATCTGACAGCCCAAGTGAAATCCTAAAACCCATTGTAGACAATTGCTATTTGAGTCGCAGTAACTTCCTCTGCAGTCTTCTGCTCATTAGCAAAGGGCCATTAATAAAAGCTAACATTCAAAGAACTGTAGGACACAGACATCTTGACTGCAGTCTCAGACTGGGGCATGGGGCTTCAGTAGGTACTGGATGATTTACCTATCATAGCCCTGGCTCTACTATACTGGCTTCTTAATCCTTGCTCAAGCGTTCTCACTTAATCAATGCCAGTCTAGAGCTCATCATTCTTAAGTACACACAGGTGTTCAGAAACCACCAGCTTATGTTCCCAATATAAATATTATTCTCTGCTTGAAGAAACTGCTTTAGAGTACAGAAACATTTGATCTTTCATAAACAGATAGCACTGGACTTGGATGGATTTGAAAGCACAGGAGAACAGTCATTTCTTAAAATCCTCTTCAGGAATAGATTTGCAAACTTCTCCAACACTTTTCATGGACAAATATTTGAACTTGTTTTCAAACAGGTAAAGTGATGAAAACTTTGGAACAGTCTTAGAAAACACATGCAGCAAACCAAAGTGTTCTGTAATCAGGACATACATAAAAACATCTTTCTCCAATTCCCAAAATTTATCTTTATGCTTGGATAGAAAGTTTGGCAGGCTGCTCAGTCCTAAATTGCAATGCATCTCTTCTATCAAGTTGAAAGGTAAGTATCAGACATTTAACTGCCACATTTAAGTTGCTGCAGCTGGTACAGACGACCAGCTTCCCGTGGAACTTCATTGTGGCACTTGCTGATCTTTCTGTAACATTTGATGATGATGACCTTTGGAGCAAATAATCATAAAAAGCTTTACTAAGCTAAAGTAAACTTAGTACTAAACTTACTGAAGTAAGTACTAAAGTAGTACTCAAAGTACTAAACTTACTATTTTTTTTTCCTTCATTGATATGGATTTTGTGTCTCAAAATGGGTCATTTTCAATAGCACAGGTTTGGACCAATGTTACAAATTCACAGCATGGTCTCAAGTGCATGGTCTCTGGAAAATATTGCAAAGGTTTGTTCTTGGAGCTTGGGATGCAGCTAGGAAATGCCTTCTACAGGCCCACTGCAGTGCCTCCAGCTGCAGGGCAGCACCATGACCTGCCTTCCTGCATGTGACTCAAAAAGAGGTAATGGTCAAAAGAACTTGTCTCCTGCCCCAGATAAAGCAGTTTCAAATCAGCCCAGATAATTTTCAGGGTTTTGGAAAAATCACCAGCAGAACAACTGCCTGAGTATGTGAAAGTGAACTATAATATACTGGAGAATAGTATTTACTTCCCAGCAAGCACTTACAGAGGAGTCCTTGAGAACCATGATCTTTGCTTTATGATCTTCAGCATGCATTTCAAATAAAGGTTTCCAAAAAAGGCTTTTTGATTACTTTAAATAAACAGAACACTTGCTTCAGTTCAAGCATACCCATAAAGAAGGAACACAGCTGTGGAATTAAAACCATTTCTACATGAAATAATAGTCTGGCGAAAACAATGTCTGTAGTTATTACTTGCAGGTCAGCTTTGATAACTAACAGCCCCAAACAACTCATCTTTCCAGTACAAACAGCAAGTTAAAGGTAATTCCTTCCTCCTTCAGGACTTCTCACACTAGCTCAACAAAAGGCAATTTTCATCATATTTTACCAGTTTTGCACCAGCTACCTTAAACTGATGGTGGTGCCCAAGCTGTACAGTCGCACATGTAAATAAAAAATGAGGCTGGACTTAAACAACTTCTTTCCTTTACTGAAGATGAATGTACCTATGGCTGGCCACTTCATCTGTGTCATAATTCAACCCCAAACTGAGGGACCTAAAAGAAGAACAGCAAAGGTCATTAGCCCTTAGGCAGGTGCAGGTTCATTCTATATTTGCTGTCACTGTTATACCAGAAACATGCCAATGACACAAAAATAAGACAAGCTCAAAATTTTGGCCATGTAATTCCACAAGAGGCATCATTTGAGCAAATCCCCTTTTGCTCCGCCTTCCACATTGCTAGGCATAAAGCAATAGCCCCAGGACTGAGCTGAACAGCTTTCAATTCACAGCCAGAACAAAGACTAGCAAAAGAAATCAAACTACTTGCTTTTGGTGAGGAGTTGCCACCAACTCCCATAACTTTTTTACCTCTTCAGACTACAATTTCCTTTTAAGTACATTATAATGTCATACATAAAAGTAAATATCACATTACAAGTCCAGCTACGTAAGACATACCAACTCATATAAATTACAAAGCAACACTAAATGTTCTCCTTTAAATAAACGACCTCAGCTTGTGACTGGGACTGTAATTAATTTTTTCTCTTCCAGCAGTTGGAAAAAAGTGGCAAGTGGTGGGTTCCCTCTGCATAGCCTCAAACATAATTGGTGGAGCTCTTTAATTAATGTCTTTTCAATTTTTTTTTTTAAATTTTCTTTTTATTTAGTATTTACACACCCTGCCAACTACTTAACTCTTGTAAAAACCTGCCTTACACAGACTGGCCAGCCCACTTTCAGAGAAGTAGAACAGGTTGCAGACAGAAGCCTTTGGGAAGGCCTTTGAAAGCCTTACAAGAAGAACCCGTACCTAAGAAGGGAAGAAATGCTGTCCAATATATATATATTTTCCCTCCCCATCATATGCAAACTTCAGAAAAGAATCTGTAAATAGCTCAGGCTCATTAATGGCAAGAACACTTCCATGTAAGACCCACAGATAGGTGCTACCACACAGGCCTTTTTACACAGTGCTACTTGTGTCACTAGGTCACTTCATGGAAAGGGTGCGCTCAGACTACCAAAAACAAACTATCAGAGGCTTTTGTTTGTTCTTGCATTTTTAAGTGATAGGTGCAACTCAACAACACTGTGATAGCAGATTCATGCCAGGCAGTGACTGAGGACTGAGGGACTGTCACTAATGCAACAAAAAGCTAACTTGGACCAACTTTAATGATTATTTTGCTGTGCATTTGGCAAAACTGAACACTTCACTGTCCATTCACAGCTTTCTGTTCCTCACTGTGTGGGGGGAAACCTCATTCTGAACTCTGAGCACGAGGCTGGACCAGATGACTCCAGAGGCCCTTGCTCCTCTGTCCCACAAGATCTGGACTCGCAACTGGTGAAAGCTGGATGGAAGTGATAGAAAATACCACTCAAGTTATAAACAACTAATATCAGCAAGTTTTACAAAATATAATCGGATAAGATCAGAAATCCTTTACATGCTATGGTCCTGCAAGTGGCCAGCTGTTCTGCAGGTCACTTTTTCCTCTCTCAGAACAGGTGGAGTTGCTTGTTGCTGGAATCGTTGCATCAGACCAGGTCAATTGCTCTCTACAGCAAGTCAACACATTGGAATTTGTTTCTTCTTTGTAGCTGAGCAAGCAAATATGGTGTGCATTAACGACAGACAGCTTTTCTCCTATCCCTCCAGATCAACTTTATGGCAGTGACAGGAACAAGTCATTGGCCCTTAGGCTGTCCTGCCAAGCATTCAAAACAACACACTGGATATAGTCAGAATTACTTAAGAAATTTGTAAGATGAGCGTTTGTCCTGACAGAAGCAGTTCAGTTCAGAGAATCTAACAAACTCTAACGGACCAAACAAAATGAAAGTCCTGAATTATATCAGTTTTTCCAATAAGACACTATGAAATACTGATATATTAAAATCAGCACAAAAATCATATGAGGAACATTGAAAAGATATGTTAAAAGCAGTAAATCAGCAGATTAGCAAAGAAACATAGGAGGAAGATTGGGAAAAAAAAAGGTAAAGCTAAATTTCAGAGATATCATAGTTGTCAAATACAAGATCATACAGTGCAGTCCAGTTTTATTGATGGATAATGAATATCCCTCTGTAGGTCTCCGGACCCATTTTATTGCCAAGAAAATTTCTTCCTCAAGGGTCTTGGACTGGGCTTCCCAAGTTCCCTCTACATTCAGAATTTGGGTTATGTGTTTAGGAACTAAATACATACTTGAATAAATAAAAAACCTCGTATCAGCATGCAACAGATTTTACCAGTCTTATGCTGAGGTGATGAGAGCAGTTAATTACACAGTGCTCCTGAGGGCAAAGGGTAAGACTTCAATCTGTTAATCTACAGCTTTACTATGCAGACTATTTTTTTTTCCAGCATCCTAACCCAGTCTTCATGCAAAAAAAAAAACCCACAAGTAAAATTATTTTAAAACAATGAATTGACAGACACTTAAAGGCAGTGCTTTAGTCTTAACAAATATGAGCTCTTAAAAAGGGTCTGTCCAAAATTGTTTCCTATAGAGAAAATTAACTCTTTAATGTCTCTTCTTTTATTTCTCTCTTTTTTTTTTTTTTTTTTTTTTTTGATGGGGATAATTCTCATTGGACAATAGATCAATTCATTGGCTTGAAAAAAAAATTAACAAGATTGAGATGCACATCTGCAGCATAAAACAAACTAGAAATTGTGGCCAGGAACCCTTGGCAGTAAAACTGCTGAGACTATTAATTATAACTTTTGTTTTTATTGGAAGAAGCTGCTAAGAAGTTAAAATATATGGTGCATTTTGATATCATGGACAGTAAAAGGAATGATGCCAACTTCAACTCAGTCCAGCCTAAAATTACATTTCAGAAGAAAGAAAAGCAACTGCTTACAGATAATTCAAGGACTGTATTTAGTTTAAAATTGATCATTGAATAATTCACTAGTATTACAAATTTAGGCAGTCCAAACTGTAAAGTTAATACTAGTTTCCATCAGTTCAAGTTCTAATTTGTTTCAAGGTTAAACCACTTTTATATTTTCAGCCAAAAGCATCAAAACCCAGTGGCTTTAATATGACAATTTTTACTTCTGTATACTTTTTAAGAAGTACCAGAGACTGGAGAAGACAGTTACTGTCACTTGTACTTAATAAGTACCCATTTTTTTGTACATCTCAATGATTCCCACCCATCATTAGCAGAGATACCTATGCTAAGTCTGCTGTACTAGAGCAAGGTTGCAAACACAAACTTGCATTATTCATGACACTTCTAGTGCCTTGAGTTACCTTCAGCAAGAAGTGCACATGTGCACTATTATACAAACTGACTAGTGGATAAATGCCAGCCAAAGTAAGAAAAACTGTGCGTGAGTTGGAAGAGTGGGAGGGAAATGGAAAAGAAGGTGAGATCTCAATTGAAGGCAAAGAAACCATCCTGTCAGCTGTGAGCATCCACTGCTAACTGCTTATAGATATTTTTTCCCCCAGAGACAGTTTGTTTTAGTCAGTGGCATCCTTAGAATATTTCTTTCATTATCCAAATGTATCTTTTAGACCATTTTTATCATGGCTCTTATTAGAGTTGGTAAAAACATACATATGATTTCCATTCTCTGGTCCCTAAAATGTCATTTTTTACCTCAGCAAAAATATGACAAGCAAGCTTTTGCTTCTGTAATTTAGTTCAGCCTTCAGTTATTTTTGAAGTTGAAAACATAGGAAAAAAAACAACACATACTAAAAACACACAAAAGACCCATCCATCTTTCCATACTTGACTTTTGAAATGTGAATTGTCAGTTCAAAATTCAACCTGTGCAGTTTACTCCATTTTCTGTGAGCCGAGGGGTCACAAGCAAGTTTAACAGATTCAAAGATACAGAACAGATATCAGTTGTTGTACAGTGTCTTGCTTATGCTATGAAAAGGTGTGGTTTAAAATACATTCTTAGGGTGTTCAGTTTTAGTAAGTCACCGTTAAACTCCTCGAGAGTGTCTGAATGAGGCCAGAGGACTTGCAGGACTTGTCCTGCATGGCAGCATCTCTCTAGAAGGACACCACATCTCACCAGGCCTGGTACAAGAGCCAGCAAGAATGTTGGGTTCGCAGCCTCCTACTCTCATTTCTCTCCTTACAAGTTCAAAGAGTTATCAGATCTACTGAATTTCCTAGTTGATGATCATCAGAATATGATTCACACTTGTCTTTTAATAAATAATCTTATTTTAGAATCCTAATTTCTAAACATGGAAGCTGTTAGTTCCCTCTCCTTTCATGAAGGGCTTCAGTGCTTTGTTCCTACATGCGTGATGTCATACTTGGCAACACTGAAATGATTTTCTTTCACTTAAAGTTCTTCAGAAAAAAGAAAATATCACACAAGAGCAAAGAGTTGCAGAAATTCAATACTTATAAAAATCTTCTTTTTCTCCTTTTTATGATTTCTCTGTGATTAGCATCAGATATTACTGCTCTAGTGAGCTCTTAGTCCATATCTATCATTTTACTGCTTTGCACTGAGCTGGTTATGGGTTGCTAATTACCAAGGATGTTCTATTTAGAAAGATTCAGGGGGTTGAAGGGCTGGTTTTACTAAGTATGAGAATTTTTATGGCATGCTGCACAAGGGAAGCTTCTGGACTGCCAGAGAACAGGGCAACAAGGAGAAGGGAAGCAGAAGGTGAAAATTCAGGAAAGGAGGAGCCTGAAGCACAGCTAAACAGCAAGGAAGAAAAAAGCCATGTCCAAGGGCTGGAAAGAGACTTTCATGGACCTGCATAGGATTATGTAAAGTCGGCTGCAGCCCAGAAGGCCACCATGCTGCTGTCCAGAGAAAGATGAGAAGGTGGCAATTATTTCAGACTATATTCTCACTTTTCTCAACTAGAGACTACACCCAAAACTACTGAATATTTCTACTATTGGCAACCCCATCATTTTTACCACTGGTAGTTTCATTACCTCTAGCTCAGTCAATTAGAACATTGTTTCTATACATAACCAATAATTGCAGATTTTTCCATGTATACTCTTTCTTCAGCTTTTCTATAAATCCCAACACTTGTAAGATACCAAATTGCCTTTGCCACACCTTAGTCATCTTCACTTTCTTCCTAAGTAAGTCTAGACAAGAAAACAGGTTTTTTTTTCCTGGCTAAGAAGACATCAGACAGTATGTAAGAATCCCAGCACAGTGCTCATTATCTTTTTTTTTTCCTCCTGCTTCTACAAAACCACTACCTCTAAGATAGTCTAGCTGGAAAGCACCAGAAGAGCAGTTTCTGCAAGTGGCATCATTAAAACCTGTTTGTCAACACATTTTTTTTTTTAAACTAACCTCTACACCCATAACAGCTCATCTTTTTTGATTTCTAAGGAGAAATTGGAAAATTTTAAAGAATGAGAGCAAGAGACTGAGAACTGTAATAGTTTAAGTTCCACAAACTAGGCACACTAGACATTTTCTTGACACCTATTTAAAAGAATGCATGCAAACATATATGCAAAATATGCCTTTATCTTCCAGAAAGAGAACCAAAGGGAAAATCTGAAAAGGGGCAAGGGAGAAAAATACTTGGCATCTGTTTAAGCTTATACCTTCTCCTTCAGCCAGATGACTGAAACTGGCATGGTCATAAGGCCAGCATCCACTAGTCATTTCAAGACATCCAGTCCTCTTCCCTGAGTTCCTAGGGAGAAAAACAGTGTTTATGTTGCAGAGAAAGGCAGATATTTGACAGATATTTCACTCCAAAAAAGCAGGGCTTTTCAGTAATCTGGCCCTCACTCTAATCTAGTGTGAAATGCTGACATCTGTCACGTAGACTCTTCTGACACCAGTAGCTAGTGATGGACAACAGGCATGCTGATAGCTAATACCTTACAAAACTCATGAAAAAAACAACTATTTCTTAAAAGAGAAAAGTTAATCACCAAGTTTTCATCCATTCTAGCAAGAATAAACTGCACTTACAACAAGAGCTGAAAAATCCACTTGCCCTGAGCAAATTTTCACACTCTTTTGTTCTATCTTTAAATTTGTTGACACTGGAGCTTTAAGGAGAGGCCCTAACAGAGAAAACATGCGTCAAAACTGACCTAAGTCAGGATTTATGTGGTGATGAGACCACACTTGCTGGTTTTCTAGAATATTTGACAGTAATTCTCCTCCCCTCTGGGTTTGGCACTCACTGGTCCCTGTGGTAGGTCCAAAGAAATGGTCTCACACCGAGACATCTAGTAGTTTACATTGAAAAAATGTCTTCAGATTGGAGATGATCCAAAGATAACTCCAGTAATATTTTATTTCCTTTATTCACTCTTGGAACTTCTGCATTGGACTTTGGCAAGGTGACACCACAGTTAATTTTGAATTCTGCGATCAAAAACTGCACTATTGAAAATATATATTATAAAAAGTTCACAGGTTGTGACTATCCTGCCATACAGTCAAAGCTCATAGAAATAATACTTAGCACTAAGCACCACTCCAGTTAAACATACAAGTGCTTAAATCAAGGATTATTTAACACCTAACTCAAGTCTAATCAT
Organism: Nothoprocta perdicaria; assembly: GCF_003342845.1. NCBI lineage: Eukaryota > Metazoa > Chordata > Aves > Tinamiformes > Tinamidae > Nothoprocta > Nothoprocta perdicaria. The sequence goes on from NW_020455810.1 coordinate 766,070, forward strand.
ATTTGGGGAATTTGCACTGATTGAGGCAGAATGGTCTGGGTATTTTTTTTTTCATTTACTGGACACGTGCTTCATCTTATACTCTTATAAGGAACAATGTTATTTCTATAGAAATGACACCAAGGAACCCCAAATGGCTATGACAGCAGCTGACATCATGTATTTGACTGTAAAAATCAAAAGCAGTTTCAATGTAATTTCTAATTAAGAAATTACTAAATACAGCTAAGAAATGTAAGCTTGACACATGCCAGCCTTTGTCAAAAAGGAAGTTATCTCCATTAGCCTTTCCCTTTAATACAATCCTAACAGTTATTTAACAGTCAGCTTCTGCCTTAAGGACGGTAATAATATTCTTAAACATTGCCATCTTCTGGTAGTCCATAGCTAACACAAATCCTGTCAGTCTGCATCACATATTTAGCTTTTCCGGGCTGGCAATAAAAAAAATGCAAAAAACCCTACGAGACAGACTTGAGTATTCCTGGATGCCAGATATTACTGAACATTGCAGGAGATACTTGAAAACCACCTTACTTCTGTTTTATTGAGTTTTTCCTCTCTCTATGGTTACAGAAAAACTGGATGCCCATTAAGCTTGACTCCCCTTTGTCCCTGTTATCTAAATATTAATGAAGTCTGTGTCCTGAAAATTGCACCCAGACTTTCCACTGTGTGTTCTTTCCAAGAGGAATAACATCATGCTCTGGCCACCCTTCCAAAGGAGAAGTTTTGACAGACCTCATTCCACAAGTCTTAGGACAAAAATAAGGCAGGAAGGCTGATTTAATTTCTCATTCACCCCAATCCCACTCCTCAGGAAGAATCTGCTAGTCTTACAGGAAGATTATGATAGCTATAAAGAGATAAAATTAAACAGTGGATACTTGGATTTCCAAATCCTTCAGCATTAAGTAAGGACATTTCTTAAAAAGTCTATCTCCAAAGAAGAGTCCATGGAAACAAATATATTGAAAGATAAGAAAAATAATCACACTGAGAGGTCTCAATTATCAGTTATAGCCATATATCGCAATACACACATTTACAATTACAATCGAACATGCAATATCAGCTATACTAACTACCGTTATTTAATCTCTTCTAGAATAAGAAGTAAGCCACAGTTGCAATATTATGCAAGATAAATAAGTAAATATAAAATATTGAGTTGTCAGGTATGGGTACAATCGGTGGTGAAGGCTCATTTAGCTCACTAATGTTCTGTTTAAAACAGATTATGGATAGCAGTCATATGGTAACAATTGTGGTCTTCCATTTTCATAATCATTTCATCATTACAGCAAGGAAACAATCCTCAGTTTTCCAGTGCTTTTACCTCTTCATTGCAGAGCATTAAAACTTTAGCACTATCTTTCAACAGTCTTTTCCCACATTTTTGTGGGAGAATTTTATATCTACACATACACACACATATATACATATACATATACACACTGCCAGTCACATTTATGCATTTAAAGAAGTAGTCTTAAGAGGTCTGAGAAGTCTTCTTTGTCCTGATTTAGGAGAAAGTAGCAAGCCCAAGTCAGTATTTAGATTGGTGCTATAGTGAATTTAGACTTGATTTTTTAAATACTATTTTGAAGAATAAAGCTAATAAAAGTGTTTCTTACAGGTTTTCTGCTGTCAAAAGTTTTTTTCTATAAAATTCTTGAATTAAAAGATTTTTTATTTTTAATTGGCTACAAGAATTGCTTAAAGATCCTTTACAATTGGCTTTATGGAATAAAAAAAGGTCACCCAAATGAGAGTCTTTCCAGCAGAGAGATACAAGTACTCAGAAAACAGTTTGAGCGTGGTTAAAAAAAAAAAAAAAACAGCCTTCCATCTCCCACAAATCAGAAACAGATTACAGTTCTCTTTAAGAAACAATACTAACGACAGAGTTAGAGAGAATGACTAAACTCCCACTGATAAACTAGATTTCCAAGCCCTCATTCACTAATAAAATCAGGCTAATTAATTTCATTAAAAAAAAGATTCAGAGTGTGTGTGTCTATATATATATATTTTACAAATGTAGTAGAATATAAAATTTGCATGCAATTCTAAAGTAAACTAGGCAGAGAGGGATTGGCAGTATATTATAGCAAGTCAGAAAACAAACTGAACTTCAAAACTCAGATCTGTAATTTTATAACCCAATTTAAGGTCAAATAGTACTAGAGCTTTCTTATTGATGAATCACATGCTTTGAACACCAAGTCCTGCAAAAAGTAAAACCAGCATTCAAGGAAAACTATAAAAGCACAAGAGAGTACAATTAAAGAGCAGCTGATGCTTTTCTTATGTACTTACTGCTTATTAAATAAAATTAATTTTAATATTAATAAATTATTTAATTATTTCAATAGCTCTTTCTCTCTACCCTTCCTTACAGCACAAAAATATTCTTTTTAATTCCTTGAATAAATGTTCAGCATCTTGTACCTTAATTCTCTTACTGGGTTTTTCCACAGAAGAAAGTATTCAAGCACTTAGTTTTCCTGATTATAATAGTAAGTGGAGGTCCTTTTAAAGCCAATGGGATTGAAAGAAGGCTTAATAGTAGGTTCCAATTTACACAACCAACCTCAGTTCCGAGACAGGCATGAAAATTCCATCTTGCCCTAATGAGACATTCATGTTCCAGCTGTCAGAGATTTGAGCAAGTGTTAAATAAACTGAAATACATTATTTACTAATTTCCAGATGCTTTCTTTATGTTTTTACCTTTTGATTTAAGGTCTGCACCTGCTAGACTAATTTGTTGGAAGATCCTAGAAAGAAAGGTAAAGCATAAACTATAAAACATACTGCAAATATCCTTTTTGCTTGGAAATTTCCCCGTTTTCCAGAAAGGGAAGAGGGAAAAAGAAAACTAATGTAATGGCCCAGCAAAGTCCCCTTGCCAAGGCAGTGTAGGAGTTGAATTGGGATCAGGATCTCTCAATTACTTCCCCTCTTTTTATTCCCACAGAATTAGCTTAGGTGAATCTGCTTAGCAAGCTGGTGCTGGCAAAGTACAGCTGGCTCTCTGTGAATAAAGATCACACTGCCAAAGAGCACACCTTTATTTTAGATATCCAGCAGAGGCTTTGCTTTCAGTGGTGCTTCACTCCCACTTCCATGGCTGGATTCCCTTCACAGCATTCCAAAAAACCACCCTGAAGAGCAACATGAACAAGATGCAGATGGAAAACGCAACAGGATTTAGGATCCGAGTTTTGCACCCAAGGCACACTAGCGTTTTCACAGGAGACTGAGCTATTGCTGTGGTCTAAGAATTTATTTCTTATTGCCGTTATTGCATTTGGCAGTTAAAGCATCTGCTTATTAGCAATGGACATCCTACCTGGTTTTAATTTTGAAAGGCTAGTACCACCATGGGTGGGATCCAAGTTCAGTTTCACAGATGATCCAATTTAATACTTCTAGCTTTACCTCTACCCAAACTGCCACATCTCCTTTCAAATCAGGATGTGTTAACTATGTACAAAAGGTTTTTTCCGTTGTTTTTGTTCTCTCTCTCTCTCTCTCTCTCTCTCTCTCCGGGAAGAGGGCAGGGAATGGAGGGAATTAATTCCTTAACTACTTGTCTGTCCTGTCAAAACTACTTCAAATGTATCATCTAGGCCTGACCTTGTACCATAAAACCGTAAGAATCAGGAGATCTCTAGTCAAAATTCCCATTGCAAATGGAGTCAAACTATGAGCTCAGACCAGATTGCTCAGGATTTTAGCCAGTCAGGTCTTGGGAAACTCCAAGAATGCAATTCTGTTGCACAGCCTGTCTGGACAATCTACTTTACTGTCCTCAGGATGAACATATATGTATATATACATAATATTTTCAATTGGAGCTTCTCCTGTTTCAGCTGATGAATGTCGTCTCTTACTCACAACAACCTCAGCAAAGAGCCTGGCTCCATCTTCCCACTAACCTCCCTGCAGACCATAAAGGACTGCTCCAGCACCCACCTGAAGCTCTCTCTTCTGCCAGCCAAACAAGCTCTGGGTCCTCAGGCTCACCTCACAAGGCAAGTGCTCCAACCCAACCACCCCAGTAGCCGTATGCCAAACGTACTCCAGTGTACTGCTGTCTTTTCTGTGCACAAGGATCCAAAAATAACCAGTCTAGAGAGCACCTAAGAAGTGTAGAGGATGAAAGTCACCCTCCTTCAATTGGTTAGCGCAGTCGAGATACAATAAAGCTTCTTTGGTGCCAAAGGATAAACTGCACATTCAAACTTCCTTTCAACCAGTTCTTCCATCCCATCAGGATTCCCCTGAATGGTGTCTGCTCCTTCAGATACACCAACCACACCCTGTAATCTGGTATTATCCATAACGTTGCTTTCTGTCTCCCCTTCCAAATTTTTGATAGATATATTCAACTGTACAGGTCTCAGGACAGACCCTGAGGAACTCCATTTGCCTCCAGGTTCTGTAAGTCATTAAGGGTTACCAACATCTCTGGTTAGCCATATTGGTCTCCTGAAATCTAATGAGCATGATAACACACTGTTCCCTGCTTAAAAAGAACAATCCCTGGTAGCTCTCAGGCTTCTCTAATCCCAAGGGATGACTCCTAAGGGAATAAAGTTATTAAAGCTAATAATTTGGAAGGGAGTTCACTTTGTGATTTGGCCTGTTCTGTTGGCCTAGAGATCTACTTTCCTCTGAAAGATGGGTCACTGACCAAGAGGTGTCACCTTTACAGCAATTAGACAATTTTGCAACAGAACTTGTTTATTATGATTAATCTGAGTTTAGCCACTGAGTTGATTTATCAACATACAAAGCAGCTGACTGTGACTCAGTATCACACTCATAAAAGAAATTCCACTGTCTGTGATGTTTCCACTAGCTGCAGATTTAGATAACATAGATATGTAGATTTTAAAATACGAGTCATAAAAATTCAGAGTTTTTTTTTCCCCATCCTCTTTGAAAAGAAGGATCATACCAGGATTTTCCATCTCCTGAGGCAATCTTCATTTGTTTTGCATTGTTTCAGAAAGACAGAGAACTTGATCAGTAAAACCTGCCATTTTGCCAAAATGAAGGCCTGCACACAAGGCTTTATTTAGAATTTTAAATCCCACCATTTGCCCACATGAGATATTCCTTACCTATTATGTCCACTCCTATAACATCTGCTAATACTTAGAATTGCATTTAATTTTGTTTCTGGTTTGCAAAAAAAAAAAGCAGCAGCCAGTTATTTCCACAAGACTCAAGAAAAGATTCGATGTTGTTAACTGCCCAGTTAGTTAAGGAATCCTCTTTCCTCCAAAACCTCAATAGTTAGCTTTGCAGGTAGAATTTTGAGCACTCAGATGGCATCAGGAGCCTTTTTGTTTGATACTACACCAGAAAAGCGAGGACTCCTGTACTACTCCTGCTTCCAGGAGTAATGTACTCCTGCTTCCAGGACTTTTAAATCTGTGCACTATGTCAACAGCAGAGAAATAAATGGGGCAAATAAAGTGAATAGTAACTTAATTGCTAAGGGGTCCCCACAGATGCAAGCAGATGGAGAATAACAGCTCACAGATGATAATTCATTTTGTACAGCAGAATAAGTTTGAAAAAGTAGTTTCTATCAAATGTTATGCTAACAATTGCCCTAAAAATATTAAAGAGTTAATAGTTTAAAAAGTGTACATGCTACTGAGGAGAAAGAGCATTACAATTATGGAAAGCAGCAGGATATCATAAATATTTCTGCAAAGTTCTCACTTATTGCCAAGTTATATTAGTGTAGTCTTAGCTTTCTTTCAGGAATATGATCATCTCTGGAACTGTTAATTCAGTTGTACTCTTTATAACTCTAATTCCTCTCTTTTATTCAGTATCTAATTTCAAAAGCAGGTATCTTCTGCTATCCCTACAGGAGCCGTAAGTTTTTCTCCAAGCTGCACCTCCAACAACAAGACACGAGAGCCAAAAATTTTTGTCTAAAGCTATAGAAATTCCCTGCACTTAATTAGATTCCAACACAAGAGATTCCACTAGGATGTCTAGACAACCACTTGCGGCTTAAATAGCTTTCTCATAACTGAATTAGGAAAAGCGCATAGTTTGATGAGATGGCTTAATTATGTGTTAAAAGAGCTTAAAAATAAACTTTCCTACAATAAAGTTTTGGCATAGTTTGTTTCACCTACTGGTCAGGTTACATTGTCTGTAATTTTGCCACAAGTACCGGAGCAAAATACAAAGATCCCTAAAGTGCATTCCAGCTGCAACATTTTGTCTAGATACTCTACTAAAAGATACTGTTTTTGTGATCTTTTTCAAGCTACTGTGTCCTAGGGAAGATAAAAAAGCTGTGACTCATATGGAAATAAATCCAGATGAAGTTCCAATTATCAGACAGGATACAGCAGCATTTATTAATGAGAATGTAATTTTGTTGGAATTTCCTTTTTCATTCCCTTAAAACATAATTTTCAGAGATTTGCAGCTTAAAGTAGGTCAGGAAATGAGATTTTCCTCATTTCTTCCTTTTTTTTTTTCCCCTCCAGCAAAGAAGATTTTTAAAAAAATGTGCAATGGAATCAATTATTTTCGGGAAAAAAAAAAAAAAAAAAAAAAAAAAAAAAAAAAACAGAATGTTTTCCAGGTAAAACATGCATACACTTACACAAGTTTCTACCAACAAGGAAAGAAAGCAACATATGGCTTAATCTCTGGTGGAAGCTGCTGTGTAGTTGGGTCTTTTTTTCCTGTCTCTATTATCAAAATGTCCTTTGTAAACAAGTGGTGTTAGATAAACTCATTAAATATTTTCTTACACAAATAAAGCAGGAATACAGTTCATAATTCATCTGCATTTCCTCTAAGGCCCAAATTGCTTGCAACTCTTTTTGAACTCTTTTGAACGCCACTATCTGCAACTGACATCCTGCTTCTTTTCCCACTGAGCAGGAGGTTGGACGAGCGGAGCTCCTGAGGTTCCTCTCAGCCTGAATTATCCTGTCTTCCTAGCTACTGCTCAAGTCTAAGACATTATACTTATACTTTTGCTGAAGAGCCAAAATATACTCCTTTGAAAGCCAATACTGACAGAGAGAAGTAGTTTCCTATTCTACAGATAGAAATAACTTTGAGTCTCTGTAGTCTGCACAAACACTCAGAACACCTTCAATGAAACCAGGTCTGTGGAGATCACTATTGTGCTGTGCCATGGACTTGAGATAGATCTAAAAGTCAGAAGACTCATTATGTAATATACTAAAATCCCAAGTATTTCTGCTTAGATTTACTTTCTCTATTAGCTAGGACTTACAACTTTGAACTGTCAGAAAAATTGCATACATTAACTGCCATTTAGATTTCTTTTTTTACTGGGAGTTTATCAATCAGGAAAAAGCCTTAATACAAAAAAAAATGATGGCCCTGTCTTCACACCGTGCATTAGAGCGCAAGTGGTGTATAATGCAATTGCTAACTTAGCACAGAGCACACTAAAACTGAATATAATTTGCTTCAGACTTTTGACATTTAGATGATTGCCATCTCTAGAGTTAGTCCTGTTGCAGGCAAGCTTCTAACCTGATAAAATCAAACACAAAATGCACATATTTAACAAATTTTTCCAAACCCATATTATGATCTGTGCTCTAGCTTGCAGTCTGTTAATTGTCCCCCATTTTTCTTTTAGGTCCACTGAAGTCCAAAGCCCACAAACATTGCCACTATCCCCTTCAAATTTCTTCTTATTAAATTCTTTACCTGCTGGATGTATCAGCATATTATGCATCAGCAGATTATGCTACTCAAGTTATGGGATTTTTTTGCAGTCTGACTGTCCATAAGCCCACATTTCCTGTACTACCTGAAGTGGGTTTTTAGATTTTGAATGGAATTTTGTGAGGCTCTCTGATTCAGCATACTTTCACTCAGTGAAGAAATTTTATTTTTTCTTAAAAAAGAGCACCCATGGAGAGATACCACTGTGTGGTCTACAGAAAGGCACAATCTCAACCACAGTGCTGATGGTGGATACACCACAACACAGAGTTCCCAGTTGCTGCTGGAGCTACTGATCCTGGAAGAGAGGCCTTGACCCAGATTGAGCTCTTGAGGAAGGATGCAGGCCTGCAGCTCTGGGGCTGCAGGAAACATCTGGAGCCTCTTTCAGAGACTGGGGCAGCAGGAGAGTAATTTCCTAGTCGGCATGACTGCTTCTAGATACATGTATGTTGAAAAGTTTAATTGTTAGGAGTTAAGTTTAGGATATGTGGAAGACAATCAGCAGAGTGTGCAGCATGAGAGGGCAATAAAAATATTGGATCTTTCCTGCACTTTAAAGAGCCCAAATTCACAACTATCCTGAAGGAAGGGTAGGCAGAGTCTCTATCTGCCAGAGCGGGAAGTGAAGATTCTCAGGATGGTAAAGGCTGGAAGGTTGTGATTTCTAACACCGGAAGGAAGGCACCTGCTCCACTCAATGATCTGCAATTAGAGTGCCCTCATAGCTCACAAGGGTCTGGAAGCTCTGTCAAAAGCAGCACCAAAGTCAGCTAAATCCAAGATGCACAGACGCATCAGAAAGAAGTAGTAGAATCACAGTGGGAAACTCCCTGCTGGGCATGGAGGCCACTATTTGCTGATCTGAATTATTGTCCAGGGAGGTTTGATGAGCAGTCGTGCTCAGATCTGGGAAATTGAAGGGAGACAGCCACATAGAGATACTCCTGTCCCTTGGGGTATTATACTGTGCTTCCCTGTGGTCATGAAGGATACTTTCCAGGTTACCCTGGCAGTATCAAGCATGACTCCATAGCTCTGGGGCCAATGAATACAGGCAGGAAGGACCAGGTGGTGTTCTCAGGCCTTCCAGTGAAGGAAAAGGGCCCAGGAAAGAATGTATGGGTCCTGCAGGTCAGCAATGTGATTAAAATTCAAGAACTACAGGGAATATATGATATTCAGCATTCAGCAATAAATTATATAAATGAGAAAGACATAAAAACTCAGCTGCAATCAGACTTTTAGCTCTGCTTCTGTAAGTTTAACCACTCAGATGATCACCTAGCCATGGTCAGCTTAACTAATCATGTGGGGGAACAGCTTGTGCACTTCTCTTTCCAAACGTCTACTTGATGTCTGGCGGATGAAATAGCTACACATATGGAAAATTTCAGATATGCAGTGGCCATGTAGGCCAAGACTATGAACTTTTGTCCTTCATTTTGTAGGATACTACAATTGTTTCATTTCTACTTTCCTTCCTCTGCCAAACCTTAGTAGAAGTATGATGCTGTGACACTGTTGTAGCAACCTCAGACGTATCAGCAATCACAACTAAAAGTCTAATTGCCTGAGTAGTCACTTTCATTAGAAAAAATGTTAAAGTATGAAAGTCAATCACAGACATAGTACATCTCAAACTTTATCACTACAGTCATATGGTTCCCCTATACCTTACGAGGTGAAATTCAAAGCCAGTTCTGTCAAAGGCAGGATAGGGAGACTGACTCTGTACACAGAAAAAGACTTGCTTGTTTAGCTAGACAATGACAAACAAATTAAAGAGAAATTGAAAAAGAAAAGGAGAGGATTACTTACTGCTTTAGTAGATATGCTTATACAAATGCCACAGCCTTTTCTTTCCTTCATGGGTCAAAAAGTATGGAAAGGAGCAAAAATAAATAAATAAGATTCAGAGAATCATATTAAGTAAGTATTATTTCCTTCTGGTAACAACAAGAAAAAAACTTTGAAAACAGATTAACAAGATTCTGCCATGGTTGTGTGATAAATTATTAATGTGTACTGGATTTTGCTTCATGTATTTTTTTCTCGTATAGCCAAAGCCATGTGCAAAGTGCTATGGCAGTGGTCTTGAAGAGCAAAGCCAAAAGAACAGACCACTAACCACTTCAGCAGAAAATCACAGAAAATTGATGATAATCACATGTGAAAAAATACTCTATTATCTTTGTTTTGAATCTGAATTATTTTTTTAGAACATAGAATTGCAGATAGCTTTTCCAGCCTATCTATTAAGGGTGATAGACAAGCAAGCTTTTGTAAAAGCTTTTACTAGCCAATATGGGTGCACAATCAAGTCAACCATTATCTTCCTGGATTACCTCTTTACACAGCAGGGACCCAGCTCTTGAAAACAGGGTTAGTGGCACATGAATCACTAAACAATCTGCTAGTCTGGCTGGCCAGTCATTCCCATTCTATACTTCATCCCCATCACCACCAGCTTCAGTTTTACCTTGGACTAGTCAAGATAAGAAGATGTAGCCTGTATCTCCCATTCCCAACATATATAGCACAGCTTCTCAAGTAAACCAAATAAGATGACCCCTAAAAGTCAGTTCCTCCTCCTAATGGGGACCCCTATGCCCAGTCAGAACTCTCCAGTGAAGCTTTCCCATTTGACCTCAACACCTAACTGTTTGAAGACTCTCAGAAGACTGTCAACCAGAAGACTGTCACACGTCAAGGAGTTAGTGAGCTACATCTACAGTTGACCTGAGTGCATGCAGGCATCTGCTGTAGTCTCTCTTGAAGGTCAAATGCAGTAGCACATTATGCAGTTCTGCACATATCTCTTGTGGGATGAATTTAGCCTACTAATTGTAACAGGACACTTGGCATCAGCAATGACCAATGATGCCACCAATGCATCATTTTCTTCACCCTGAAGTAAAGCAACACATTTTTCTTCTATGCCACAGTGTTTATTAAAAAGTCCTCAAAATATTCTCAAGAATACAGTACTGACAAACCTCACTATGGACATGGCCTGTTCAGTGTGCTGTGGCCTAGCTAAAAGTCTATCCAATGCTGTATCAACTTGGGATTCCCACTATCATAAAAGACACAAGATAGTTTGCTTTTTGGGAACATTAATAAAATAACTATCTTTGAGGGAGTTTGCGCCTCTTGCGGCATATAAAAGAGCTAGCACCAATGAGGCTCAGGATCTCCAGCACTCAAACATTGTACCAAGTCAGAAAGCTCTACCCACCAATGTGATGACCAATGTGATCACATAATCAGCAGGGAATGCCCCTGAAACTCTTTGAATGATTGCAAGGTAGATCAAGATGTGGCACATAGTACCCTTATATTACTGAATTTATGATTCAATTTCATCTTTAATTTAAATCTTAGTTTAAGGAAACCTACATTGTATTCTAACTGATAGGATATACTAAAGGAAAAAAAATCCAGTTCCCCTCCCCATCTTTAAAAAAAAAGATTTTCCCATGCAAGTTGCTTCCTCTCTGTCACCAGAATTGTCAGAATTTCCTCTGCAAAACCAGACTATAGGCAAGCTGCTTCCCAAGAGTCTTTCCTGCATTGTCTGTGCTTCAGACAGTGCATGTGATGGTTATTCATGCAACATATACAATACACAAAGGACATTCCCACTCTGGGCCATCCATCACCCATCATGCAAGTGATGTTCTCCTTGCTCTTCATATAGAAGAGAAGCTTTTTTTTTCCACTTTCTCAAAATAGGTTTCAGGCATGGTTAAGGTTATTGTGGGTTGGTTTGTTTATTTCTTTTGGAGAGGAAAGGCAGAGTAAGGAGTTTATTTAGCATGTCAAGAAGATCTAAGTTTAGGGGGAAAATTGCCAATAGCATTGCTATTACTTCATTCAGTCATTGCTCTAAATCTGTCTCCAGAACAGCTGGAGTGCTGTGCAAAAGCATCAGTCCAAAAGTTGACTAATTAGCCCTTAAAATGGAAATATAAAAAGCAATCCATACACTCAGAAGACCAGCTGTAAAATGACCTGCTGGATACATCCGTCTCCCATAAAAGATGAACAAATAAATTCTCCCTTTCTCTCACAGGATTCCTGAATCAATATGTTCCCTGAAAAGCCAAGAGGCAGGGTTCGGTCCCCTGGGCTACACTGCTGCAGGAAACATTGAATACGAGGAATTTAGAGAAGCAATTTTATTAACATTTAGGTGACAACTAGAACATGAAAAAAAAATACAATTCTGCAATAGATTACAATCCAAGGAATAACCTACAGCATGGCCTTCCTGAATTCATAACCTGTTGAAAATGGGACTTGCTCTGGGTAAGTACATGTTTATGCAAACCTTGGGCCTTGGGAGTCTCACATGTGCATCTTCTGCCTCGGTTCAACAGCTGCTCTGGCTGTCTGCACAACAGCCCAGCCTGTTTCTCTCATTCTCCCTAGCATAAGATGCCCAGTCTCTTAAATCAGGTAATATAACAAGCACTGTAGTTAAAAATATTTCATTAGACTACTTGCACTGTGTCAGCTACTCAGCCAGTTCCCAGGAACTAAACCTGATGTACATCTGTATTTTAACAAGGTCAGATAGAACACACGTTCATAACTCTTACTATCAAGACAGCCACAAGTCATTCTAACTACTTAACATCTCACCAGAGACAGTGTCAGATAGAAGGGAGGGAAATACACGCCTTGTTTCTTGGAAAGCAAAAGATGCTAATCTTATAACAAACATCTATACATTAATGTCTTTTCCCATACTTTTATCTGACAAAATTGTAGCTACCTCCTCTGGTCTCTGTTGTTATCATTACACTATCTATAATAGTATGGCCATAAATTTAGAAGTAGGCAGCTGCATGACATCACCACAGCTGTGGAGCTAGGCTAATGGCTCAGAGTGATGTCATCCATCAGTTCAAAACCTGTCCTGCTAGACAGCATTTTCCCTATAAGGTAACTCAAGCAGCACTGAATTTATATCCAGGCTATAATGCCCTCCAGAGAAATTGTAGAATTACTCCGCTGAATCCACGCTTCATGCTGTTGTGAACAGACTAGAAAAAAATAGAGTGTTTTAGTTTATTCGCATTGTAAAAGCTCTTATTTGTGTGAATTGCAATAAATGTCTTGATAAGAGCCAGCCACCTTGTCTCACTTACATATAAATACTGTATTTACCTTTTACCTTTAACTGTATGTCCTGTCTTTTGTTCCCAATTCCTCTCAAGTATTTTCACACAGCTATCTGCACAGTTGTTTATTGAGAAAACACACGTTTCTCTAAACACTGCTTACACTTGTAATAGCTCAACACTGAATGAATTTATTGAAATGCATTTCTGATTCCACCTTTTCATCCTCCCTACTCCATTCATCTCACTACAAAAAAAAAAAAAAAAAAAAAAAAAAAAAAAAAGCCAGAAACAAGTTTTCACAGCAATAATAAACAAAATCATGGACTTTAGTGGGGAGGTCTCTAGCTAAACCATCTTGTAGAACTCACCACTGCCTATTTTACATAACCTTTTGTCCTCTTTACACTTGTTAAAAACACCCAAAACAAAAGCAGTCATTTCAGATTCACACAAAATATCATAATCTAGAACAGCTTTATTTATGTATTTCAAAGCAGAAACTGAAATAATGAAATCAGAACAAAGGATTTACTTCAGTTGTATTTATTTGGCATCAACTATTGTTATTCACATCACCGCATAAGTTTTGAGTTCTCATTTTACCATGGCTGGAGTAATGTATTATCTAAAATAAAAGCCCCATTATTTCACCACAATGCACTACCGAGCTATTTGAGGTATACTACTTCACAAGTTACTGATACTATGTTGCTAGAGAAGCCATTATTGATTTCAGAATGGGCTCCAATGCAACTGCAGGAAAAAAGTATGTAATATTTTATAAAAATGATAAATGTGTATAAACTCAGGTAACTCATTGTGTCAGATGCCCTTTTCATTTTTAGTGTTTAAACCAAAAACTTTTGGTTTTGGAAGGAAATGCAACCACAGGAGGTCCAGAGACTGATGCTCTATTTAAAACACATACAAAACTTTTTTTTTTAATGTTTTTTGTCTACTCATATTCTCTCACAGTACCTTGCAGTCCAACCATTTATGAAAGAAAACAACACTGCCCTTTCTCTGTCATTGTTATATGGCCTGGTTAATAGTTTTAATGGTGACTAGGTAGATAGAAAAATAGCAATTATCATTTGACATCACCCTTTTGGCAATGCTGCAATGTGTAAACACTCCTTTGTCACTTGGCTTCTTTTGCTCTTTCTTTTAGTGTCCTTTTCCCTTCAGTGTTATTTGCACCAAAATACTAGGTAGACACTTTGTCAAAGCAAAGGCCTATCCCAGTCAGATATCAAAAACAAAGTATTCAGTCATTTAATCTGAATTATTACTAGGGTTAATTCCATTAGAAGTCCAGTATGATGGCTCTTGTGTGCTTTTAAGCCAAGAGCACAAGAATTCTTTACTTTTCCTAAATGTTATGATGTAAAGAGCAGGCATAATACCTTCTCAGGCCACTGTCCTCTGGGAAAAGTGATTGCTTTAACACTGACCCTTTACTTAAGGGTTGGGCATCATTTGGGTTTGCTACCCCAAGAGACAATCAATCCATGACAACCTCTATTGTTTCTATGCTTTGAGTAATAAGACATAGTGAGATACCAAAGCAAATCATCTACTCATGAAGCTGTTAGAATCAATATCTATAATCACTTATGATTTTGATTCACTAAAAAGTGCCATAGGAACTGTGAACACTGCAAGTCTTTCTGTGAAGTAGAAAAATAGCTTCCTTCATCTTTCATGCGTGGTTAAAAAAAGACAATTATGAAGTAAAATTTTTAAAAAGTGCTTTATGAAATTTGCAGGCAGTACTTCATTCAAATGGTGAAGTAGTCACAAGAAAGTTTTTCTGGAATTTATAAAATTTTATAGCTACAGCTCTAACTATCTGCGCAGAAAATTTAGTGCTACGAGAATGTGCTTCCTATGATTATGTACTGGAACACATAAGACACATGGATTTCTTATTAACTCTTAATAAAAAAAAGGTCACAGGTTACAGTTATCTATATTGGGTTGTCATGACAAAGAAGTCCTTGCATTGTCAAAGAGTGTCTAGGTTATTTCTCTAACACAAAACCAATATACCATCATAACAAGTGTTCAATTCTTAGTCAATATGGCAATAATTACCACAATCATGCAGTATGAAGTTCACTAAAAGCTAGTAACCCATCTGCACTCTCAGTTTCTGTTGCCTGTAACAAAGTTAGCATTGGTGCCATTGCTGTCTGTATGAGCAAGCTACAAAAGCAGCTGCAACCATCAGATCACCACAAAAGAACAAATAAACATCAGTATCTTTTAAACATCCTTCAAGAAACCAGAAACTTTCTAAATTTCTTCTCACAATCACAATTGGTAAAGGCAGACAACACCAACTAAACCATAGAAATCTGTATATTCTACTGTAGGAATATGTGAAAGTAGGAATCTTCCAGTTCTTTATGGAGTTCAGTTCTGGGGATTGATCTCCCAGGCTTTAAATTGAAACTATTCATAGGCACATAAATCATTTTTTCTTTAGTCTACAATATTAGTCTCCTTGTACTCACTTCAAGCACACAAACAGCGAACAACAAATACCTAAATCACCAGAATTAGTGAGTTTAGACCTTGACATTTACATAAGATGTCTGTTTTGTATTTCCTCTGAACTTTAACCTCCTCTAGTCAGTGAAGAACTGAAGTACTTCTGCTGTTACAATCAAGGATGGAGTGTCTACATGTCTTTCACAAGGTAATCAAGAGAACCTCTAGGATAGAAATTAACCTTTTTAGTGGTTTGCCCACAAGAATATACTTAATTAAAGCATAATTCCACATTCCTGCCACTAATGTGGCTTTTATCCTAGCTTTTATCCAAACCTTTCTATAGCAGCAGCTCAACTGCATACAACAGAAGCCAACTGATCTGATGGTCCTAGAAAATACAGGACTTTTGGCTCCCTCCAGATTCAATAACTCATCTGATTCACAAAGACAAAATATTCAAAGGGCTAAAAGTAAGGAACTTACAACATAACTTGCAGAGTTCAGGAAAGAATGGGCTCTGTTGGTAAAAAGCCTGTTTAAGCTTCTGAATTTAAAGCTCTCTTCATACTGCTATTTGTGAGGCTGGCCCCTGCAGCTGTAACTATTTACTAAGAGGTTACGGACACATTGCCCATGATTGTAGACAGACCTTGCACTCTGAAATTTGGATGTGATAGCAAATAAGATCCCTACATCACCATTTTGGGTCTGATATAGATTGCGAAATAGAAACGCCTTGCAAAGTATGGCAGCGTGAGCAAAGCACCGCTCAACAATCTCAGACACAAACTAACCTTAAAGATCAGGAAAGTCAGCCCATCCCCACGCTTACCATCCTCCCCACTGTTTCAAAAAGGTCACTGTATATTAGGAAATAATCTACAAAGCTGAGACTTAGCCACCCACCCAGGATCTACCCCTCAGTGTCCTTGAGGTGATTCCTGACTACTACTGCTAAGGGCACTGCTGCTTCCTCATCAACACAGTCACTGAAATAGCAACAGCTCAAGGATGTCTAGACTGACTGTCACAGATTCCCATCACATCTCTTTGACAGCACATTCTCTCTAAGGCACAAGAATCTTTGTCATCTCAAAGACTTTAACATTCACTTAGAGAAATCAAAGGACTTGTCTGGAACACTATCTAGCCTACAGGTAGGGATCAACACTGCAGTTTATAATATTTACTCCCCTCCTTCCCCTCCTCAGTTTCCCCAAAAGTTTGATGGAAACAAATGTTCAGTAGCTGGTTATATACAATAAAAGCAAGTGAAAAAGTGATCAATGTGACTAATTTTGCTTTTCTTTTTGTAGGTGAATTTTAATCAATGGAGTGCACTAAGTATTTGAATTTGATTTACTTGTCAGCTTTTAAAGCTCCAGCTTGTATTAACCTGTTACTTTGAACATATCTTAAATTTCTCTACCCACTGCCCTCAATCACAAGTGAAAAAAGATCTTTTGATTAAATAGTATATACTATCTTATTTGCATTCAGGTAACCAAATATGTAGAACTGAAATAGCTATCAGCAAATAGATACAACTTAGTGATTAGTGCACAAACAGGTACCCTCATAATCATCCTGCGTAATTTGGGTGAAGGATAAATAGGACAGACCTTTTTGCCTGAAGGAGATATTTGGTGAGCCAAGTGGAGTATCTAAAGTAGGAGTTCACAAAACAGAAATGTCTATTATCCAGACCAGCTTGAATTTTTTTAAAAGTAATTTCTGATTAAGAGAGTGAAAAGCACACACTATATACACTATACTGGAATTCCTACAAATGCCTTAAAAATATACAGGGATTCTCAATTCTTTTCTGTGACTAGAGCCCACCTCTTAAGATCTCCACAGATCCCCTGACTTCTGTGTGTAGGGAACACTTCAAAGTTTACATGTCAGTACTTCTACTATGCAAGAAGGTCTATACATAATTTTACATATTATATCTTTGTATGTAAGACATGGAAAATAAAAAAAAATGCAAAGAAAATTGCTGCAGTGTATGCTAAAAAACTTTAATTCATGAACTGAACTGGTTCTGCAGAAAGACAGGATTGGTAACACTTCCAGTTTCAATGCAGAAGTTTCTATTAAGTCTGAAATTAAAACAGATGTCTGATTTACCTTGGCTTCTTATGTCACCTAGAAGTCAGAGTAAGTCAAACATATATTTACTAAGTTTCCCACACAGCATTGCTGCACATTGCAGCACATACTCTGCTGTTGTTGTTAGAAGGATTACACTAAAGAGCTTTCACCCACGTATAATAAATTGTGGGCATGGACTACAAATTTACAAGCCAACTGCAGTGCTTGGGCACTTTCCTATAGCAAGTACAATACACTATTTGCATAGCTTTATTTCCAGTTTCTGTTTACACAACTGCATCCACAAAAATATACAAATAAGATTAACGGTAGCAAGTTATTTTTTCCTTGTTATTTATTCCTTGTGCACCTGATGCCACCAAACACTCCCACCGCCACATCTGTGCCTAGACATTTGCTTTCCCCAGTCTCTGATTAGATGCTCTCGTACAGCGCTTAAGTTGCAGCAGATGTGCAGAGTGAAACACTAGAGGGCAACAAATGTTCTTTAATAAGATTTAGGGCACCATAAACTTAGTTGAATGCTTAGACCGCTCTTATTAAAGGCAGTAATATCCTTGTTCCTCAGTTTCAAGCTTTAGCTCAAGCCCTGTTAGAAGGGCATACACACTTGATCACATAAGCCAGACTACATGAGTCCATTCATGCTACTGAAAAATAATGGCTTTGTTTCCCTTAGCTCTGTCTCCCTATATCATCTTCTTGTGCACTAGTTTCAGTTTCTCAACAATAATTCTCCAATAATAATAAAAAAATCTTCCTTGAAACAAATATAATATAATGTCATATGCCAAGATGCATGTCTTCTGCTAGAGACCTGAATATCCCTTTTTTATTTGTTTATTTGGTTGGGGTTTTTTAAACCAAGCAGTAGAGGCTTTTACCAGCCTTAAAATAAAACACATCTGCTTGGGTCAGACTAATCCTCTCCTAATTGAGTCTGAGAACTCCCTTGTAATATTTCACAATGGGATTCCAAGATGCCCAAGTCTTACTACCAAATACCTGGTACAAGGTACCTACTTAAAGCAACCCATCCTCTCGTGCCGATCACAGGAGGTTGTCACCATATCAATCACCTCATTAGCTGAAGCAGTATGATCTTTTTGTTAGACACTGCTATATAGGAAGTGACTCCATCTGGATATCAGTATGCTATTACATGACAGATTTGCTTTTAAAACTCTTGAAATTATGTCTATAAATACTACAAAAATAATTTCAGAAGATGTATTCCAAAGACCTGTTCTCACAAGCCAGAAAACCCTCTAGGCAAATGGAAAACAGGCAAAAGTGTCATATTTAATTTCACTGTAGCATCCTTCTTCCATCCTCCCCAGAATACTCACATTTAAACATAGAGAGCCCTGGCCTAGAGATGAATCAGAGCTATATAACTAAAACAGGCTGTTCTGTGTTGGTCTTCATTATCCGCTGAAGTAGGATGTTACATGAAGGATATGGAAACAAGATGGTGTTCTGCTAAAAGCAGTTCAGTTCTGCACCATAAAGAAAACAAGCCCTCTGCTACTGAGACAACAGCTTTTTAAACAAAGACATTTATAGCATTTCTTGTGCTGTAGGAAGAATCAGGTCTTAATTAGGAAGAGACGTCTCCTCCACCCCAGGATGAGATAATGACCCCTGTTTGCCCGTCTTCTCCATTTCCCTACATCCACCTCATCTAATTCGCATAGCTTCTCTATGTAAAGCTTCAAGAAACATGCAATACTATTATAATACTCTAAAAAAAGCCATGAAGCAAATAACTTAAATTCTACTCTGAAGGCATGTCGTTCCAGTAAGACAGAAACATTATGGCTCTTCATTTAATGAACATTTTACACGAGGTGACCAGACTCAGGTAAGTGTTGCAAGGAGGGTGGGGAACCTCACTGTGATCTTATCAGTGAGGACAGCACATGACAGTGAGCAAAGCTCTAATTTTAGTTGTCTCAAACATCTTATATTTCACCTCACAGATTATTCCATTAGTATAAACCCTTAGTATTTGTCATATCTATTTGCTACTAAACATCATAGAAATGTTCTTGTTTATGCTAGGATTCAGTTGTGACACAAAGAGCAGAGAGATAGTTACTGATTGCAAGCACTGCATAAGACAAGCTAGCTATCAAGGAGACAAGACTTGGTCCTTGTGCAGGTCTCAGCTATGCAGATCAGGCCCAGCTCTCAGGCTTTAAGGCAACCCTTGTGTACAGTTTATAGTAGTTTATAAAAAACAAACAAACAAACAAACAACAACACACACACACACAAAACCATACTCACAGAAAGCAACTGAAATAATCTTTCTTCTTATTTCTTCCCCTGTTTCAGGCCGCTTTGGGACAGAGGACTAGAAGGTCCTTACATAGTTGCATATTTGGACCTCAAGCTTTGCTAAGACACCTCACTCTTGCACCTTTTCAGTACAGAGGTGCTCTTAATTAGCCTAATAGAGGTAGAAGCTTCATAACAGAAACAAATAGAATGTAGCTTCTAGTACAAAAATCATTATTTCACTGATCCAACAGAACAGGAATTCTTTATGTCCTCCATATAAAATACCTATAACTGCCTATACCTCCCAGTTATTCCTACATCCATGCATTTGGTAAAAATAATGAAACATGACACAACCTCTGAGAATTGCTTCTATCCCTATGGTTGCTAACTATCATAAACTAGCCTCCTCAATGGGCTGTACTAGATTAGATCCTCTGCCCTGCACCAATACTCATTGAACGAATGCACTCCATGGAGCTTGCTGGAAGACAACTGCAACAGTATCTCTTAAGAACCCTTTAATATCTGGAAACTCTTGTCTTAGAAGTTATCCACTTAAAATATATCATTATTTGGTGATTTGACTTTGAGGGTCTTGAGCACAGAGCATCTAAAATAAATACTGTCCAGCATTTTGTTATGTAGCAAAGGAACGAACAGAAACAAGTCTATTCAAAAAAGAATAATAAAATAAATAATAAAAAATAAAATAGGTCTGAGTCTTAGGCAAACTGTCCAACTGCTAGAAAACAGTCAAACTGTTAGAAAACCACAGTCACACTTCTGAAAGATCCTAACCTGCCTGTATGGCCACCATCCACAGTCCTATCAAGAAGGCACCACGCAATTTTATTGACTTCACTTGCAGGCAACTTGCCAACTGTTGCTTGCTTAGACAACAGCAGCTTCTGCAGCTCAAGGGAGGGAACTCTGTGACTCGGTCTCCCAGGAGTTAACTCTCTCTCAGGGCCGTGTTTCTCCAGTGCTACTGCCAGGAGAGCAAAGACAACCCTCAAAATTGTTTGACCAAAAGCAGAACAAAGTCTCAGTAAGTTTTCAGGCAAGCTTTCACACACTACATTCATTTTTCTTCAGCATCAGAGTAGAAAAAGAATTTCCAACCTCCATGCCAGGAAACTAATAAAACTCCTCTGTTCCTTACCAATAAGCACAGTAGTGCAAAACAACATATCAACTATTCTAGGAGCAGAAAGGAGTTCTGACTGAGAAGTAGGTTAGTATTTAAGAGATGGAAGAAAATATACCCTGCTTATAAATCCTTACTTTCTAAGCAGCACACACGTTCATGACAAGTGCATCAAAAGCTACCAGTAAGACCTAAAGGAATCTCAAACTCAGTTTTCTTCCTTCACGTGATTTTGAAGAAATTAAACAATGGCAGTTTTGCTCAGGTTTTAGTATTGCCATTCCTCAAAAAATGTAACTTGCATAGATTTTGCAAGTCAGATATTATTATACTTGTATCAAGTTACTTGCAAACTAAAATGCTTCATAGCTTCTCAGGAACTCCATAGTAAAACTAAGATATCCAATTCCCAATTTTACTATTCCATTCAAGGGCACATAATAAGTTGTGAAGTATATCTACCTAAAGGATGCCAGTTATTTGATTTTTTGATGATTTATCTCTCACAAACTCATTTTGCTTGAATATAGAATCCTTCTCCACCTGAGACAAATTCTGCACTCACAAACTGCAGAGTGGCCAATTATTAAGCCTCAGCAATTGCTTTTTCTTGCCAGAAACATTTATTCGCCTGGCTCCATCCAGTGGCCAGATTTCCTCCTATCTTTCCACAGGCCCAAGGAACAGAGATTAGTAAGGTCTCAGTAACAACTGAAAGGTTTTAAAATAAGCAATAAAATGGAAAATGCAGTTCACTTTAAAATGAAGAGAAAGAGAGAAAGTGGCATATTGTTTTTGTAGCAGGGAGATTTGGTTCCGCTGCAGAACTGCCAACTTCAGTTACAGCTAGATTTCTAGATACAGTTCCAAAATCACCAGGGAGTCAAACAGGATACTGTGAAACTGTTCCTGCCCAACTGAGCCTTCAGAACTACAAGAAAACAGGGCCAACTGGTCTCAGCCTGCGCACATGGCACATTCTACCAAATTACTTAACCAATCTGTTTCTCTGTTACAAGTTATTCCCTAAGAAACCTACAGATTGAATCTGGGGAAAAATAATCAACAGGACATTCTGACATCCCTGCGATTCGCACAAGGCAGAGAAGGGGGCTACAAGTCTAAGCTCTCACACAGAAATCCTATGCAAGATCAGAAATTTGGACCTCATGCTAAATCCCCATGGAAGCATCCAGCCATAGAGTAAAATCAGTTTCTTACTTGAAGGAATCCATGTCTCAAATGAATTTAAAGGCTGAAGTCATAGTTCAGACTTGTCTGAGCAAGAGTCACATGCCAGGACAGTACTAGTTCAGCCTGGAGGGGAAAAATTAAAAAACAAACAAACAAAAAAACCAATAAAACACACACACACAGAAGACCAACACACCACAAATCGTACCAAGTCAGCACAACACACAGTGCATCTCAGGCCAACACAGCCATAGGGCAGGTGGGGAGGGGACAATGACAGGAGAAATCTTTACTTGACTGATGACTTATCGTGTGTTCACTCCAGGTCAAACTTCTGAGCCATACTCACTTAGGCAAGTGACTGATTCCCTTACCCAACCTGCAGACTCAGAACACCAACCCTATCCAGAATAAGACCATTATTAGTAGGGAGTTAAACTTGCCACAAAACTCAGTTTTTAGTGTGCAAGACGACAGAAGTTTCATGCCCATACCCTGAAAATACTTACATACCCACGTGCATAAATACATGTTAAAAAAACAACACACATCCATACAAACGCACCTATATATACACCCCCATAAATATACATATACACACATATTTTTATATATGACAAGCTACAGGCAGGCTCATTGTTTTAGAATTTTCATATGTCACAGTGAATTTATGAAGGAGACAGGCAAAAAAGTGAATTCATCTTCAAATAGAAATTGACTCAGCAGTTTTTATTCAAGTCTGAGAATGTGGAACACAGACCACTAACACTCAGCTTAGAGCAATGGTTACAGTAAAGTCACAAGCCATTTGAAAAACAGGTAATAGTTCCTGAGAATAAGCGAGGAAAAGATATGGCATACTACATTACAAGAAGCATAACACATGACTGCATTTTCCAGAAGTCACAAGATCATCCCTCTGCAAAGCTGCAAAACCGAAGTACAGGGGATTTAGATCTCACTCATTCAAAACAGTAAAATTTTGAAGAGGTTTATGTTTTGTCACAGCAAGTACTTTGATTTTGTATGTGCCTAGAAATGAGTATATTGCTTAAGATCTATCCCTTCTCTTCATTCTCAAGGCCTACCAGTGCAGAGGCCTTCCTGTTTGATAACAAGTTCAAACAGAAATTGTATTAACCAGCACCCACAGATGACTTAATGCCTCATCCTCCCTATTTGAAAGGCATGATTATCCAGGCAGAAAACTATTTCTGAGCCCAAGACACATACATTTTCTCTGAACCTTTGCAGAAGTTCAAGTACAGCCCATCATCATAGAATACATCATGTCTGCACAGGGATAATTTGGGTGCTGCATACAACTCAGTCAGAGTTTTTCCTCTCAGATCCATCACAAAAATATTATTGTGCTTCAGCAAGACCAGAGACAATGACACTTCCTTTTATATGGGAAAAAAAATGCACTCTAATAAGATGACTTAAGCCATAAAAGAACCAGATCAGCTGAATTTATCCACTGGGCTCCTACCAAAGTAATGACATTTTCACAGAAGTGGAAGAAGAAAGTGAGTATTATGAAGCAAAATTAAGAAGGATCATCAGGTACTTTTTATGTGCACTTTTTTTTTTTTTTTTTTTTTTTTAAAGCTTTGGCTGGTTCTGTACACATCTTCAGAAAGCTGTGAGGTGTCTTACAAGAAGCACAGGCTGTCCACACATTCCTGAAGAAAGATTCTTCTTCTGATTGACTGAAAGGTCTACATCAAATCCAGAATAACCACAAAGCAACAGAAGCAGGCCCTGGGTACAGCAACTTAAAAAATACATACCTTTCTTGACCAGTTTAAAATAAAGCTTTTCCAGAAGAGGTTTTGCAGCCTATCACTTCCTATGTTAAATGAGACATCTATTTGTAAGATCTTCTAGCCCAAATCTACTAGAAGCCTTGACAAACCTATCAAGCATCTGGTAAGGCATAACACACATACCCATACTAGTGACAATTCCATTGTGTGCACACTGTGCTTGTATCCCAAACCAATCTTTAAATAACTTTCCTGAAAATAATAAAAATTTAAGTTGTTTTAGAGTTAAACCATTCTCCTACCCAAGTCTTCCAGAAATTCAGAAACCCCTCTGAAAGCCTGGTTATTGCACAACTGAAATTTCCCATGTTCTCCAGGCTTCCAAAGATTTCACAGCCCTCAGAAATGTACTAGGATGTTAGTTTATATTTAAATGTAGTTATAGTTAAGTAGACTCCTCCTGCCCCCCAGTGTTCTCCTACAAGATTTCTAAAGAGAATTAAAATTATTTCTACTACTGTAACTATTTTAGCAAGTTAGTTAAGTGTGCGGCACAAAACCACAGACAGAATGAGGAGAGCAGAAACTGAGAGAGCTAGGATTGTAACTTGGAGAAGAGAAGGCTGAGGGGGGAAACCTCATCAAATGTTTATATTTGATGGGAAGCTGTGAAGAAAATGGGGTGATGTCCAGTGGTAGTAAAAAAAAGTGATGGGCGCAAACTGAAACACAGCAAGTTCCACTTAATGCAAGAAAAGGAGAAAAAAGAACCTACTGCTTTACTGTGAGGGTGGTTGAACACTGCACCAGGTTGCCCAGACAATTTGTGGAGAGTTCATCCTTGAAGATATTCAAAACCCTACTGGACAAGATTCTGGGCAACCTGCTGCAGCTGATCCTGCTTGAGAAGGGTGAAGGGTTAGACCCAGAGGTCCCTTCCAATCCCAACTTTTCTGTAATTATATAACATAACAAAGAAATGAAATTATGATACTGCCTTCTTCACAACTACTAAATACCTCAACAAATTCTTCCTAAGACCTTCAAGCATCTCTCATCAGAAACTGCTATTAGAGCTACAAGCAAGAGAAATCTATTAGCACAAAGACATGCTAGGTCTTGTCCCTGAAGGCAAAAATATTAATCTCTGCAGTATTTCAAACACCTTTTACACAAAACTTGCTACTAGTCAGCATTAGAAAGTGTCCTTATGCTAATTTAACAAAGTTGTTCTCTTATTACCTTAGCTATTCCATAACTAAGGGTTAAAGATTGAGTGCTACTATTTAAAATTCAGATACGAAAGGCAGAATAAAAGCTATTTGCAGAGGTAGAAAGTAAGCTCTGTGGGTAGCCCCTTCTGAGGCAACTCTGCAATAAAAGCAAGATAAAATTAACCCACACTTAGCTTTACCTGCATTTCTGGCAAGAATAACCCTCCATTAGGGTTCACAGATACCAGCTCCTAAATTAATTTCAAAGACAGGCAGACATAGACAAATATGATGTTAACTTCATTCCTCCTCTATCTTCCAAGCAAAATAAAGAAATGTGCACAGTAAACAAACAAAAAACCTCAATGTTTTTTCAATGAATATCCCTGTCATCCACTTCCATGACAGAAATAAGTTTTAACTTGCATTTCAGATACTTTCAAAACAGGTAATACAAACTGCAAACAAACTGTGGTGTATGTTTTGAACTCACATTTCAACAGGTGGGTTATAAGAGCATAACTTTTCACCACTAACACTATCATATATTACGTGCGGTCACCACAGTGGTAATTGCAGGGAGTTGTTTTCGAGGACTAGTGAGCAAGCATATTTATTTAGCTTATTTTTCACTGTTATAACCAGAAAGACTTCAAATGGAAGGTGAGCATCATCAAGTGGGAGGTTGGAAATACAGAATAGAAACATGAAAACCAACATTTGGCTTATTCTTTTTGTTAACTATAGGTACAAATTGTTTACAAGAAAACCTCACTATCTTTCTATATCTCTCTTTGCTGTCACTTAACATTGACTTCTAATTGCCATCTCTGTCTTTCTCCACTTCCAACCAGCCATATTCCAAGCTACCCAACTGACAGTGTTAAGAAGATAGATATGACAATGAAGGTGCTTTTTCTAATCAGAAGGCCACAAGCAATATTAAGGATATATTGATGGTTATAACTCACAGTGTATGGAGTAAATCTGCCATCCTAAGGCCAAATAAACACACAAATCATCACAACAAAACATACACTTCAAAATGGATTTAACATCACAATTGCCAGCAGTAGTTGCTAGTCAGTCAGAAGAGTAGGACTGAAATTTTCAGTCCCTTGGACCAAGTTTTTCTCTTCCCAGAGGAAGAAGAACAGTGATAAATTTTGTACTGTTCAGTCCTAAGTAAATTCAAGTGGGAGGTGAAGCCATCAAGAAGAGGTTTCTAAAAGAAAGCGTGCCTCTTATGAAAGGGGCAGCAAGCTCTGAGTGTAGAGATGACCACTGCCCCTCCAGATGGTCAGTGCTTAACAAGGTAGTGGCACTACAGCCAGAGGAGAGACAGCCAGGACGCTTCCTTGTCCCAATTGTGTTACAGGTTTTGCCAGCTGGATTACTGCAGAGCTCAAGGGTGAGGAGGTTAAATTGCCATGAGCCAGTCTTAATGCAAGTACAGACACACACACACAAAAACCACGTTTCAGCTAACTTGAACCAGGGGTTCTCATTGGTTCCTCTGTGGTCTGAAGTTTCCCTGCTTTCAAAGCAGCAGGCCCCATAACATAAGTTCTTCCATTCTACTAGGTTTAAAAGAGTTTTAAAAAGATGATGCCTTCAGTACATCTATCTTTCTTATGGCAGACAAACCTTACATTTGTTCCCACACATGGATACAGACGGGAAACTAAATATGCAATTACCCAATCTGCAAGTGTGACACATGGGCACACATCTTTGAGGCACACCCTTTAAAGCTTGGCCCTGAATTTCCCCAACTTTAATTCAGTTTTATTTCCTCCCACAGACACCCATCCTACTTGCCAAATAAAATTCTGGAAAAAAACAAGATGTGAAGAGCATTGGTCAGTTGTTTTGTGAACGAAAGAGTTCCTTACTCAATTAGAGCTTTATGTAAGGTCATTTAAAAATCAACCAAAAGAGATGGCAACAGGAAGAGCAAAGTAAAAGAACCTGTTTTCTGCAAGTCAGTTAGAAAAGAAAAAGATAGCAAAACAGTATTTAAGAGGAGGAAAACAAATCCAGGGAAGTAGTCTGCTCAACAATGATGTTTTATTACTGTTGCTTATTTTAGGCCATGTCAGTGAGAATGGAAACTAAAAACACAGAAACACTAGTCTTCCCTAGTCATATCAGTGATAAATGATTAAAATAAAATAAATATCATGGTGCTGTGGTCTCTCTCGCTGCTGCTGTGTATTCTCAAGTTTTACTGGGCAGTGCATTGCGGTCATAGAGAATCACAGAATTAAAGCAGTGGCAAAACTGGTAATAAGGATACCATTAATCAGGTTTTTAAAGATGAAAGGGGAAGAAAAAACAGAAGCTTCTCCTGATAATCCTCCTGTATATACACAATAAGACTGAGTGGTGAAGGAAAGCTACATGGAAATTAAAACTAAAGTGGCATTAACTGTTCTATCAGTTTTTCAGGCATTTTAGCTTTAAGCCACTCTCATGACTGCCCCAGACAGTAACTGACAGAAACAGTAGCAGGTGTACTGAATATTGTAACAGATTTAAGAGCTGAAGAGCTGAATTTTCAGCATCCCAAAAATGGACATAGAGGGTGAAAAGCAAGGAAGCAAAAGACAGGAACTAAAACCAAGCACTAGCTAAGTTTCATACTAGGTTTACTGCAGTAAAGAAAAGCAAACTAATGAGAATTATGTTGTTCCATTAGAGAATTAAACTTCTTCCTTGAAGAAGCAACAAGTAACCACTTTTCTTTCTACCATAGTTCAGCTTGAGAATAAAGAGATCCAAAAGGGAAAAGTCACAAACACCCTCAGGCCAAGGTTACACAAGCATAGCTGTAATTCAGGTCTATTCCTACTTCTTGGGACTATCACCTATGGACAAGGATTAAATTACAGGATTGCCCATTGGAGTGCCGGGCTGTTACAAAACCTGGACCTCGGTGACACCTCTGTACTGGTTCAAATAAGTGTAAACAGCAGCTTGCATCATACGAGAAGCAATGAGCAAGTCCTGGCTCCCTTTCTGCCTGTCGCAGGAGACGTTAGGCTGTGTCCCCACTTGACTCCCCATCGACACATCATGGGCAGCTTCAATAAGTAGACAGGCCCTGATCTTGTCTTTAGGGGAAACTCAGTAAAACTAAACTGCTTCATTTTCTTGTTGGAGAAGGGTATGATAAGCCACTTCAGCTAAGCTATAAAGTTGAAATATTCAATTGCTTAAAACACACAGTAAGAGATATGACCCCAACTTCACTTCTTCAGGACTCCTATCAACACAGGATGATGTCAAGACAAATGTCAGTAAAAAAGACAAAATCCCAAACCAGAAGCACAGACACCAGTCTGTGTTACTCCAAAGAAATATTTCTTAATGCAGTAACTATAGATTTACACATATACAGATTTGCACTATATAACATAGGCTTATAAGTTTTAAGCTACCAGTTACCAGTTTATAAGTTTTAAGCTACCAAAGTACCAGTTCTCACCTTGAAATAATCCTGCTAACAACTACCTCCAAATTCTACCTTCATTTATGAAATACAAGATGTTCAAAACATACAACAGTGATTTAAAAATAACAATCACTTCCCACTCCCTGGGCCTTCAGGGTTAACCCTCTATCACACTTGTTTTAATTTTTCCACTCTCATAAATGTGCTTTCTCTGATCTGAGCCTGCTCAGCTCCTCTTTGGAATTTCACAGCTGTGTACTTTCCATTACAGTATTGCCCCCAATCAAATACCTCAGTTTATATACATTCTTCCCTCCAAGAAGGCTCCTTCCCTCTAAAAGGGCTACCTACTGTAATACCACCCTACTGTGTCATTTCAGTCATCCACCCACTCAGCTAATCAAACACTCCCAAGTGAAATCAATAACACAAAGAGCAGGGGGTAAAGCACCTACACCTTTACACAGATAAAGGCTTAGTTTGACCCTTGAATACTCCCACTTTAATTTAAGGCAGTGTCTATATTCCTACACTTGCTCACACAAAACATGTGATATTAAGCAAGAAGGTAGCTCGAGCCTTTTGTTTTCCCTCTTAATATGGTCTTATTTCAAGGCAAAGACTGAACAAAGGCATCCTTGTATGACCTTTTCAGTATATGAAGAATATGTTTGCAATGAAATCTTGTGCCCTGAATACATTTTTTCATACCTCACTTTTCATTGGATCACGTAAGGACTACATAAATATCTCCTCTGTTTGCAGTGCTCTTTAGCAGCCTGCCTATTCTCAAGCATTAATGCTTTTTTTGATGAATTTCAAGACCTCTGACCTAGCCAAGAGGGTGACAGAAGCCTTCTCCCAGCTTCAGCAGCTTAAGTGTAGTTAGTTGCTCCCTTTCATCAAGATACTAAACCAAATTGCTCTTTTCCTTTCTGGCTATCAAATATATATTTAGCACTAGGCTTTTTTTGGGCTATAACAAGTTGGCTGGCCTATACTTATCTTTCCAAAGAAAGGCTTCTTCCAGACAGCTCAAAATCTGGAAATTTAGGTTATGCCAGAGGAAGGGAGAAATCATAGCTTCTAAGTACCAGGCCACATTAACACAGCCCCCTTTTTCTTTTTTATTCCCAGTAAGAAGCAACCCTAAAACACAGAGATCAAAGAGCAAGCCAAAAGTTGTCTCTCACGTTCTGCACAAAGATGCGGTTTTCCCTAACCTCTAAAGAACACCAGTTTTATGCCTATACCGAAAATGAGACAGTACTCATGATAGTGAACTTAGCATTTGAAATAAAAAGAGGTAGGACAGACTTCCATAAAAAAAGGGTTAAAAGAGTCCTAACCTAGGCCAAAGACAGCACATTGAGGAGGCTCAGGTGACATGATGGCTGGAGCTATAAAAAGCTGTAGTCAGGTGGTAGAAGTGTAAAGGAAGAACATTTTTTTAAAATATCTTTTTTTTTTTCCCCAGTGCTAGAGAGGACAGGAAAAGAAGGAAAGAACTCTTCATTGGCTTGTGAAAAAAAAAAAAATAGAATAACACTACTCTGCTATCTTGGTATGGAGAAAACAAACGAATAAAGATACTGTGAGAACTTAAAACAACTATTTTGATAAAAATGAGGGATTTGGTAGGTTATGTTGATATTTCCCACATTCTATATGTGGTGGAAAAATAAAGGGATGAGAGTAGAATATGTGGGATGTGTATTTAAAGTGCCTAGAGGAGAAGAGAGGGAAAAAAAAGAGGTGAAGAAAGGACGGGAAAGAAACCTGTGGTAGCTGACTTGAAGAGCACTTCCACTATATATCTCTTTATTTTAACTACACTGACACCAACCTTGCAAGGAATTAGCTACATGATTCTCTGTTCTTGTCTTTACTATATAATACTTTTTACTAAGGCTAATGAAAAATTCATTCTTCAAAGCTTTAGCATGGTTTTTGACAGGTCATAACCACAAATATGAAACCTGTGTAGAGACTATCCAGGATGCAGCTTAAATTTAAGTGCAAGTGGCTCGTAATTGTTTTATCTGTGTTGGAATTCAAACAGTTTTGCATAATAATGCAGAACTTACTGAAAAAGAGAAGGAGAGAAGGAGAGAAGGAGAGAAGGAGAGAAGGAGAGAAGGAGAGAAGGAGAGAAGGAGAGAAGGAGAGAAGGAGAGAAGGAGAGAAG
>NW_020455810.1:796868-832919 GCF_003342845.1 Nothoprocta perdicaria
GGAGAGAAGGAGAGAAGGAGAGAAGGAGAGAAGGAGAGAAGGAGAGAAGGAGAGAAGGAGAGAAGGAGAGAAGGAGAGAAGGAGAGAAGGAGAGATATGTTTTTCATGCTCAGGACTTGTGAAATATCAACACTTGTTGCTATGACCCAACCTTTTCCTCTTGCTTCAAAATGCAATGAGAAGATGAGCTAACCATTTGTTTTTCAAAGGAAAAAAAAGATTGAAATACTATCTTGATAGTTATGTTATTTACCTGTGACATCTAAACTAATGACAATAGCAGCTTAGCTCAAAATTATTTGAACTCACTTATCACACTTAAAGAATCTGTGTCCTGTTTGCTATTCTGTGACAACCTTACAGCATCCGGTATCTCATCCTCTACTCAAGGGAGTTTGTGTCAGCATATTGACAGATTCCTGAGCCATCTAAGGAGACATATATTATCTGTGTTGTTTTATTTTAATGCCAAGTGAAAAAAAAATAGCTTGGTTCTGTGTTATTGAGACTATGGGCTCTAGACCAGCTTCCAGACTGCTGCAGAAGTGTGCAGAGCTTAAAATCCAAGTATCCACTATTCAAGCAGTGGCATGATCCAACGTGTAAATTCAACAGTTAAATATATCTGACCTGCTGTGAGAGAGACCAATCTTCACACGTGGATGTTCCCATAGAGCAGATTGCATAACCACCCCATAGTGTCCCACTAAGTATCTTTGCTTGATGAGCACAGCTATAACTTTCGGGCAAATAGACTATAATCAAATATTTGAATCTAGTTTCTTGGCATGTGAGAAAACAAAAAGTTTTGGAAGGACTTCTTAATTGAGACTAATGGAAACTTCTCTGATTCAATGGTTTCTGGTAAAGAAAGCTTTAGGAAGAAACACACACACACATACACACACAAAGGAGCTGGACAGAAACAATAGTACAGACTATCTGATTAAAGCCACTTCATCTCCAGGCCCTTTCTACTGTAAAGAAATGGATATTGCTTGGGTTGCTGGAATTAAAAACAAGCAATCAAACAACTCCCTGAATATTTTCTGTAATGGTTTGCTTTGAAGGCTGAGTATTAAATTAAAAAAAAAAAAATAAAAAATTAAAAGAGGGAAGGAGGGGAAGGAATTGATGACAAGGATATAGAGTAGTATATTGTCCCACTCATTTCTCCACCATTCAACTTGAATGGCCTTTTATCCTCACTCTCTTTATTTAGCAGATGTGCTAAATAACAGCTTAGGTTTACTGGTTGATATTCTTACCTATAGAATCTAATTTCAGTAATCTGATTTAGGAATGACAGCACAAGATGGATCTGCAGAGCCTTCCTATGACACAAGGACAGTCTCATGGGCTCAATTTAGACCGTCTCAGCATCTGCCACTGATGATCAGAAAGCACGGGCCCAGGGAGTAGCACACAAACAGAGCAAGTGGTACAAACAGAGCAGAGTTTCCCTGTAACATATTTGCAGACTCCAATGACTTTCAGCTCAAATCTAATTCCGGAGCAATTTGTGGAATGAGTATCATCCTATGATAGGGAATTCTATTGCTTTACAAGCATGGAATGAAAAAAGAAACTGTTTTTGTTTTAAATCTGCCTGCCACTAATTTCATTTGATAGTCCCTCTTTCTGCATCAGAAGGGTCACTAAGAAATCAAAGCTCACCCACATTCTCTGTGACACTTCAAATGTTATGTGATAGATATATTTCTCATGGGGTGAAGAGCTGAAGGCCATTAGATTTTTATTTTCAATGCTATCATCTTCAAAATAATTTAAAAGACAACTTTCCTGTCTTGCTACTACCAATACTTGGTACTACCAATACATTGGTACTACCAATATTTAGATTCCAAACTACCTCCTTCCAAGTATGCTTTAGCCTAGGTATATACAACAAATCAAAACAGTTGTGTTCTTTGACAGATTTTGAGTTATTAAGCATATTGAAGCAGGAAAAGTGCAGTGCTCACCTCTGTCCTTGCTGGAAGCTGAATTTTCCTACACAAATACAGCAACAAGCAGGCTTCAATGACTCTTGTCTACTATGTTTTAAATGGAAAGCATCAATATTAATAATTACTTTTTAGTCAGATGTCTGTTTTAGTAATCAGCATTAATAATACTTTTAAAAATAATCTTGAGGTAGCTTGCCAATTTCTGGAAAAAGTACTAACCAAATTTGAGTTATTGTACCATGAAACTAAACACTAGCTCCAAAGAAGACTGGCTCCAGGGGCTAGCAGATATTCAGTAACTCATTTGAAGCTTGACATTCTTTTATGGTAGTCATCCCAGCTGTGTCTCATTTAGTGCAGTCAGTGTGTGTGTACACATGTATTCTTAAAGAAAAATTACATTCTTGAAGAGAAGAACAAAGCCTTCAAAGACAGAAAATGCAGAGTAAGGTGATGGAGGGGAGAGATTACAAACTTAACTAGCTATCAAAGTTTTCCTTCCTCTTTCTTCCAGTGAAAAAGTTAACAACACTCTAGATATTGACTAAGATCTTTCCAATCAAACAATAAGTTCTTGAGTATATCACAGAGGTATAAATGCAGTCATACATACAGTAAGTGTTGATACATTAAAATCTTCACATTGAGTGCTGTAAGCTTGCTAGCTCATAGTTATCAGATTATTGCACAGCTGGCAAGTACTTGCTAGGTCTTATTTGACTTAAAAAGCCGTATTGCCAAGAAAGCTGTTTTTTCAAACAAGAAAACCAAAAAACAACACACATATTCTTCACCAGTAATAAATGAAAACTGGCAGTTTTCATTTACTGAATACAGTGGTATACATATCCTGAGCAGTGGGGTCATGCTGGGATGAAACCTGTCCAGGAGATGATTTGAAGTATGTTCTACAAAAACTCATGAAATGTTTTTCCAATGCAGAGTATTTAACTCTTTTTCATATATCTTCCTTAAGGACTGACATGAGAGAATAACCCACAATTCTTTGGGAATGTGGGAAGCACTTGCAGTGCTTCAAAATTTATTAGAATTGAAGGCAACAGCTTTTGACTGTATATCTGCATGATTTCAACAGCAATATGGAAACTACTGTTTCTTAGCTCCCAGATGCATTGCCAGTCTAGGAGATACTCAAACAAAGCAGTTTCTCAGAATCATTATTCTGGTCAATCCAAAGGTTCCCAACCCTCAGATCTGCAGTAGAAATACTGACTTTAGGAACTGTGGTATTGCTTTGACTAGCAGGCTCAGAAGACAAATCATCTGTATTTTCCCTTGTAAAAGGAGATAGAGGTAACATTTATCATTTAATTTCACAGTAAAAATTATTTTAGTGTGCAGGTCAAGGATTACACTTGTCTAATGAAATACAGCAGAAAATATGCAGCCTCATCTATGCAACAGAATAAGTGCACACTAAGTGTTCTCCAAATGAAAAGACAGGGAAGTTGGGCACAACCTTGCCTGTAGCAGTCATCTTCCGTGTTTTCTTCTCTCATGTCAAAGTTACACAGACAGTTGTCTAAAGGATAAATCACTGTAGCCCATAAAACATGGGAAAGGAAAAGAGCTGCTCCCTTCTTTCCCCAAATCTCACCAACAAAGGGACTGCTGTTGTAAATTAATCGATTATGTGTTTGCTGTTCTCTCTCCTCTTTCATCTCCAGATTAGAACACCTCTATGTGCCAAAATCCATCTTCAATTATTTACCAAATTGGGAAGAATTTTTCCCCTGTTATTAAATTCTTCTTTTTGTATGACTTGAAATGTTGGAATAGCAGCCACTTGTAAATTAGATAATACTTAGCATGGAAGTTGACCAAGAACTATGGGCTGATCTAGGAGATAAATCATCCAGCCTTAGGTTGGGTCAAGCAGTACTGCAATGACTATCATGGACATTGCATTATATCACTATCTTGATCCATGCAAATAGTTGTATTGACATTAACTGGATAAGTAGCATGGCCAAAGTATCTGTGCATTTTGCAGATTCATAACTTGCACTGACCTCTCTTTATCCATGACAGATAAGCATGCAGTTCCCGGATAAGCATGCAAGAAAGAGGTACAGTATTGAAGTAATGCTAGTCAGCTTCCTCTGCTAAGACTACAGGCAGAATATCTTGCATAAGTTCACCTTTATCTTTTCAGAATAAACTTATTTTGCTAACAAATATAGTTATAACATAATTAGCTTTCTGGAAACCAGCTTTGCAAATGTGTTCCCCTTTCCGCACCATTAAATATATACAGGGAACTCTAAATTACCAGAGAAACTAATGAAGAGGAGGTAAATGGGTCTTAGGTTTATTTTCTGCCCAGAGAAGCTCCACATCCTCTTTGCAAATCTCTCTCATTTGAGTAACTGAATTTTATAAAGAACCTTTTGCCAAAGGACTTCAGCAATTCAAGACTCAGAAGTACAATTTGTTCCTCTTTTCGGAGGTTATGTGTGATGTCTTTAAATAAACTGCTTAGAAAGTAACTTCTCATTCTACCTTTCTACTTCCTTCAGACTTGCAAAATCTCCTTATCCATAAAGAATTTTTTTGTTTCCTCTTGATATTAAATAATAAACTGAAACAACTAATTGTAGAGGTAAATTACTTGAAAGTTTTCAACTGAGAAGAAAAAGAACCAAGGGGGCTGATTACTGTCACTACACAAACAGTGGTCATGTGTCGTGTAATGGCTGATTTGGAAAATAATAGTTTTGACACCATGCCCAAGGCCACACCAAGAATGTGACTTCAAAACCATGCATTCCATTTGAAATTATCTTAAGTTTTAGTACTAAATTAACATATAAGCAAGCCTTGCTTATAATTAAAACATAAAACTGAATCTGTGGGACAGTTGCACCCTCTTCCTCAGCCTTTCCTCAACCTTTTTTAATTCTTTTTTTTTTTTTTTTTTTTTGGTGGTGATTTCTCTCCTGGTGTAGATAGTGAAGAAAAAACACTCTTCCACTTTCTGGTCCAGTCTGTATTAACTGCATCCCTACTAAGTAAAGGTTGCTTTCCCACCAGGTAAGCAGCAAAGTCCTACGGTAATGTACCAAAAAGTTTCAAATTCTTTATTATAAGGATAATATGCAGCTCTACCATTCAGACTCCACTAAATCATGCAAACATGTATTTTCCAAGAATTAGACCAAGTGGCCAAATAACAGACACTTAAGTATTAGTAATGCTCAGATCACATATAGCTCTTTGTTGACAGAGCCCTACTACCACACCCAGGGAGTCAGTGCTTGGAGAAGAGCTAGTGTGAGACAAGGGAAGGCTACCTGAAACTGAACCTGAGGCAGGTTCAGGTTATGCTACAGGTATGGAGTTATGCTACAGCTCAGCAGATTGATTTTAAATGGCCATCTGGAGCTCCAGGCTGAAAGCAGAGGCTGATCACTTTTCACTTCTTACATGGACATCTCCCTGGGCCAGGGCTGGAGCAGGTGAGGGAGGAAGAAGTGCTGGCTGTGCAGGAGACAAAAGCCCCAGGTTAGTCCACCAAATACATATTCGACACAAGCTTCATCTCAGTTTCTCTGGCCTGTTTTCCTTTAGCAAACTGCATACAACAAAAAGAAACAAAGAAAGAAACAAACAAAAAACATCCTCCCTCATAGCTATCCATTGCATATCTGCCTCCATGAGGTGGGAGGAAAATAAAAGAGGTGGAGGGAGGCATATGTTAGCAGAATGTAGAAAAAAATAGAAAGATAAGCAACAGCATAGAAGACAGGAGAAGACAACAAATCAATTCTAATATTCACTAAATGGTCCAGATACAAATAAAACAATTCCCATGATTAATTCTGCAACAAAAGTACATTACCCAGAAATTAAATCTAAATGGACTGTCAGATCAGTATCAATCTGTTGCTGAGAATGAGTAGGGCCAACATAGACATGCATTTTCAACTTGCATATCCGAAGTTACTTCTACCTCACTATTTCAAATAGACATGTATCTAGCTCTTGCCCCAAATATTTCCCTTTAATTTCAGGGTACTATTATTATCGCTACTACTTTAAAGTTACTTTTGTCAAAAAAAAAAAAAAAAAAATCTGTGTAACTAGAGAAAAGCTAATGCTTCTACCAAAGGCTCAGCTGGAGCAGTGGTATCAAATGTCACAGATGAGGTGTGTGACTGTTAGTCTTTGACCCCTCATAGCTTAGAGAGCTACTAAAAATACTCCAAGTGAAAGCAGGCACATTTCAACTGCCACAGCACAGCAAGCCTCTGCACATCTCAATGGGACTGATGTGCTCTGTGTCACTCCTTGATGATGCTTTGGACACTAGATTAGTCACTGCAATTTGGAGTTAGCACCAACAGACTTTAAAGTCCTCATTCATGTACATAGCAGCTTTCATCCTCAGGTCAGTTGCATAGCTAAAATGTCAATAAGATACAAGCAAATCTGATTTAGGCAGCAGTGCTGAGCTTTATAAATCAGAATATAGAAGAGAGATAGAAATTTTATTCTAAATAATCAGATAAATAAAAGATTGGTATGCCTGGAACTGCCAGTGAAGAGGAAGGGCTATGTGCTTGGTTTGATTATTGTTTCATCATTTAGTTTCACGTGTTATCTGTTTAGTGTCATTTTGTTTATGGTGATGCCTTTTCTTTCTTGCATAGATGATACAAGAGTTCATGGTCACTGAGCCCAAAGCAAGCAGGAACAGCAGCTTTAGGTGTCTCCAGCACCTGCCATTTCATCTCGAGATGGCCATGGACCCCACAGACAATCTCAACACACACTGTACAAACATTTTCCCCGGAAAAAGAGAAGACCTTCTCTTTTTTCTCTTTCTCTTCCCTGGCAGACCATTCTACCAGGAGTCAAGAGTGGCTATTTATTTCTAGCCTGCAGCTTATGTGATAGCTTCACAACGCCACTCAATGCTGTGAATTAAGATCATCTCTCTTTTTCCCTTTCCCCTTCCCTCTCTCCTGTTATTTCTTCCTACAGAGAGAGAAGTGTGTTGCACGAACTTGCATGCCTACAAAATTTTACTGCAGGCAACACTAGTTTAACTCCTGCTTTCTCCAAAGTCTTCCAATAGGCACCCCATGCTGGGGAAAGAATCTTTTATATTAATAATACTGTCATTTAACCATTGCTATGACTTCAGTGGAGTTATGCTCAGGACCTACTCGCCTCCAAGGCCTTTAAGTGCTGTGGCTTCAGCTGCCCATTAAAACAGTCATCCCTTGGGAAAACTCAGGGAACAGTCTCTTCTTCTACTTCTGATTTTAGTCTGCAAATCTAATTCCAGTTATCCCATATCTTAACAACGGCTTTTCTGTCATTTTTGTTAATATGAAGTGACATCATTCCTATTGAAAAAAAAACAAACCACACACACACAAAAATAGGAATTTGTGGAAACGAATGCCCCGTGGCAGGGGACCGCAGCGGAGCAAGGCCTGCTCACGCAGGGCGAGCAGCTGCACAGGCAGCTCGGCAAGGGACTGCATCCCTCACAACGGCAAACCACCGGCAGGAAGCTGCCTCCGTGTAAGGAAGTGATTAGATATTTATAGTCTTCGCTGCGGCCAGTCAACAGAATTAGTGTGACTTGGACCAAGTTTTAATTATACAGGAGCTTAATGATCTAAGCTGCTGTGGGAGGATAGCGTGGGGGAAGAGAATGAAGGGTCAGCAAAGTGCATCTGCCTGTTCTCTCTCCTTCCCTCTGCAGAAATGACAGTCACAAAGCTATTTTTATTGTTTGTTTTTCCCACTTAGTTCAGCACATATTAGGCTCATGCGCCATTTTGAAGCATGACTCCCTGCTGGCGCGTGGGTCAGGAGGGTTAAAACGCCAGCAGTTCTGTCACCTCTGCTCTGAGCTCAGCTCCTCGAGCCTCCCTGGCAGGTGAGAAAACCCTGCGTGACCGGTGCCGGCCTGTGCTTGGGGAGCAGCAGAGCCGCTCTGCTCCTGAAACCAGCAGAAGGGCTGAGGAGTTCCAGCAAAAAAACAGCAGTGACCCCATAAATGGCTGCTCTGACTAAAAATCCTAGGGAAACAGCCACTGCTTGAGAGGAAACTCCCATCCTACATACTTAACTTGAGGTATCTGCTCAGGTACACTAGCAGCACAAAATTCATGTTTTGCATGTGTAGGTGCATTTACCATCATAACTAAAGACTTGACTGTTCTTATTAGCTGCACGGGGGTTCCCACTCAGGTCTGGATCCTATTAAAACCTAGCTGCTCAGATATCATTAACCCTTGCAGTTTTATCTGTGGGCTGAAAACAAGTGTGGAGAAAGGGCAAGCAATGTGAAAACAGATGACAAACTTGAAGACTTGTAGTTTGTCCCAGACAGCAAACATTTCCCTTTTTTCTCTCAAGGGTCTCTCAAGGGTTAACTGCTGCACTAGGCTCCTGGCATGACTCCAAACTGACAGATACGAATACTCATCACTATACAAGCCAAAAATAGGGACACCACATGTGGCCTTTTTATATTGCCATAACCTTCCTGAGCAAAGGCTGTTTGGAAAGTCTGAAGATAGAGTCTACATCCAAAGAAAATAAACTGAGGTAATTAAGTGCTGTCTTCACAAAGAAGACCCTGTGCCCCAGAAACGTCCTTCTCCTCAGTAAACTGATGTCTCAAACCAACCTCACAGCAACTTCACGTGCACTGTCATCAAATCCATAACATTTGGATTGCAGCCCAGGCAGGATTCAGGTATTATCATACTCTCAAGTCCCCCCAGCCTTGCTGATTCCAGCAAGGGACCTTGCTGGTCCCCTAGCCTCAGCCCCATCTCATCCCATCCAGGGAGGTCAATCCTAGCCCTGCCGAGCTGCAGCAGTGCTGGCTCCAGCCCCACCACAGCCCAGACCCTTCCCTGCCACAGGTCCCCAACCCCAACCCAGCATCCCATGGTTTCTCTTGCAAGGCAACAAAAACTCGATGAACATCATTATACCTCTACTGATGATGAAAAACACTCTCATAGCAAAAGTAATTCAAGATGTGACCTACAGACGAACAAAGAATCTATTTTCCTTTTACACAAGCATTTGCTAGTCAGATGACTTCTCCTAGACAGGAAAATACAGCACAGGGATTTGTGATTTACCACCACCTTCTTCCTTCAGCTGAGCCCACAGGATTTTGGCTGCTGAGCCTCTCCAGACACAGGACACAGCCCTGTTTCATCAGCATGATCATCACTAATATAATCAGGGCACAATCACACAACCCATCCACTCCAACAGGGAAAAGAGATCCTTGCTGACAGACTAATGCAAAGGGGGTTTGGGTCATGTAAATTTGCCCCACGAATTCTCCCTTAGAGAAAGCTCTCTAATGCTCTCTGCTCTCAGAGCCTAATAGCAGGAACTTGTAGTGGCTACCTGTGTCTGTACTGAGCACTGCACCTGTCAAGTAATAAAGTAAATGAAATATCTAAAATCAAGAGAGAGATTTTTCTGCAAGAAGCTGTCTATACGTCAAGGTAAACTTCTATAGTGTGACATTGTGAATGTGACGGCTGTTGCGATTATACTGACTTGTTTAGGCTCTACTGATGATAAATTTGATTTATGAATTTGCTAGACACTCTTTCTATAGATTCAAGGTTCTTCACAAACAGCAAGGGGAATTGAAGAGATTATTGCATATTCATCTAGATTAGATACCACAATGAGAAGTCATTCTACTTTACTTTTCCAAGGAAAAGAAAATCTTCAAAAATGCACTATTTACAGAATATATTACCTTCCATAAAACACAGAGGCTTAAAAGATTTTATCTTAAAAGATCTGAGAATACTCTTAAAGATTTTTTTTTTTTGTGGAAAAAATGGAAAATAAATTTAGCTTTTCAGTGTTAATTATGTTGTCTCTACCCCTTTAGTTAAAAAAAAAGTCCACGAAAACTCAACTTACTTCCTGACAAGCCCATGTAAGAACATTCATTAGCAAACACTCCAGGGTTATGTGCTGCCTAACTTTAGGCAGCATTATGCATTTCAAGTACATGATTCAGAGTTTTCATTCTGACACGTAGAACTGCTCGTCCAAATCTAGAGGGCAATACTTCAACAGAAAGCAGCCAGCAATTTGGACATCTGGGATTTATTGTGTTTGATGAGTCCCATTCCCCCTTCATGAAGGATGGTTTAAATGTTGTGGTCACACAGTAAAAACCTCAATGAGACAGCTAGAGAGCTACAAAATAGATTGCCT
The DNA here is from genome assembly GCF_003342845.1 of Nothoprocta perdicaria. NCBI lineage: Eukaryota > Metazoa > Chordata > Aves > Tinamiformes > Tinamidae > Nothoprocta > Nothoprocta perdicaria. The sequence continues at coordinate 807,089 of NW_020455810.1, forward strand.
CCTAACATGGGAAGATCTTTTAGAAGATAAACAAATAAATAAATAAATAAATAAATAAATAAATAAATAGATAAATAAATAAATTAGACTATTTAACTTTGCAATACTGAGTTGACCAAGATGCTCAACAATAATTATAAACTGTCAATATGGATTCAGAACAAAGGTCTTAAGTAAGTTAGTTGCAAGGCTGTATTCTTTCACCCAATATAAACAGCAAGTATTTAATGCATATAAAACCAAACTTAATTGATTCTATGTCTTCTGGGTAGAATACTTGTACATACACATACATACAATAAATGTACTTACTTCACTGGCTGATACTGTGACAAGAATATGGAAAGTTTTACTTACTTTAAAATTAATTTAAAATATTGGGAGGAGGAAGGAATGAGTTTATTGAGCAGAAAGAAGCACCTACCTACAAATAACTTTTTATCATGCAAAGCTCTCAAAATCTCAAACTTAGATATTTCCTCAACTTGGACAGTCAAATTAAGAAGAAAAAACAAAGGGCATATGAAGTGGACAACACCATTTCCGACCCCAATCATGCTATTTGCAATGAAGTAAAACACTCTATACTAAGATATAAGACTTCAAAAATGTGATTATGTTTTCAGAATGCAAAATAGAATCACCTTAAAATCTACTTAAAATGAGAAATAAAAATGAAAAGTAGGACAATGTAAAGACTATTGCGTTTCTTGGCCTCTCACTTCTTTTTTCTGTGCTGTTTTTCAGAATGAAATAATTTTTCTAGGCTCGAAGGGTTGGGTTCATCACAACAATTCAAACAAGAGCGATCGTTGCTTTCTGGCAGAACATCTCTGTGGATATTAAGTACTCCGCTTCTTTCTGTCCCAGAAGCTATTTCCCAAACTTATAGGTCATTCTGTTAAACTGCTTCCAAGAACACGGAAAAAGTTAAGGCTGGCTTAACTTTCTGCTAAGCCCACCTGAAATGCACAGGCAAAACCCTGGAACAAGGGAACATGGAACAGATTGAAAGACAAAGCAAGAGGGTGGCATGAGGAACAGGGAAACACCAGGAGCAGGGCTCAGGTCTGGAGAAGGAACACCCAGGCAGATCATCTCAAGTTGAGGGATAATAGGATACAGAAACCAATTTTAACCTATGCGGTGTCAATGCTGTGCAGACTTTATAACCTTGCATAGGATTCACAGAATCAGGGAAGGCCCTGCACGTAAACAGCTTTACACTGCAGGATTTTTCCATTACTTTGCCATTAACTTGGGGGTGTTCTGGAAAGCGTTAGAGTCAAGTCAGGAGGAGAGAAATCACCTCCTACATCTATCGTCACAGTGTTGGTTTCTGGATGTTAACAGAACAATATTTTCCAGGGGAAGAGGTTCAGACAGAGTTACTCACTGTTGATGCTACAGGATAATAGGCTAATTACAGCACCGTTTTTGGACAGCATCTTTCCAGCTCCTTCTTGAATAGGATGATGACAGAGTTGGCATTATTTTTAGGGCAGCTGAAGTGACAGAATTTAGATAGTATTTGCTATCCCTATGTATGTGACTATACAAAATTACAGGGGCCTTAGAAGCTCAGTTAACAAAGAATGAACTAAATTTCTGTTCAGAGAATAAATGGCAACTTTATAATATCTTAAATCAGGTGTTCATCCAACTGTATAGTCAACTCATTAAAAGTAAAAAACCAGTAAAATTTTCCAGACAAATTTTAAAATCATTCAACATTTAATTAGCACAGAAACAGAGACCATTTTAGCTTTCATTCAGTTACAGAACACAGGCATTTGTGTAAGAACTCCATTAACATCAAGCATATAAATTATCATTATGTAAGTACCCCAGTGAATCAGAAACTTAACACCTAACAAGTTGCTAAGATTTGGTTCTCTTCCCTAGAAGCAGTTCAGATCCTCCTGGGATTCACTTTCTCCAATTCTGCACTGCTCTTTTATACCTTGAACCTGATATAAACCTGAGAAACCCCCTCAGTTCTCTACTGAATGCTATAGTCTTCACGACTATACAGTATACTGAAGTTAGGGTATAATTTGATGTATGCATCCATCAATTAAATGCTAACATAATTTGAAATTCGTTGCATAGCTAGTACCACACAAGGATAAGGAGGTTAGACAGTCAAAGATAAGAAAATGGCATCCTGAGTTTCACACAAATCATGATTTCGAGCACAGAAAATCAATAAAACTCTACCTCATATCTAGAGGAATAATGAGGACCTGTTCATAAAGGGCTTGGACCTGACTCACTTTGAATATCTCTGCAACATAAGCCACCATTTTTCCCTTCTGACTGCTCTGACTCTACTTGAAGCTTCATACCAAGGGAAATAAGTTTCTCCTAGACCCTCTGTGACACTCTCACAGTAGCTCAAGACCACAGTTCATGTCTTAGCTTTACAACACAGAATAGTCTCCTGCTCAGTCTTCCCAGGATATCTTCAGATACAGAATTCAAGACTTTGAGTTTCCTCCTTCCCACCAGCCTGCTGTAAGATTACTGAAATTCAGGAAACAAGATGCTTCTACACAAAGCTTAATATTTGCTCTGTTGTTGTCCTGCAGACTGCAGAATTTGACTTTCATAAGCAATCTTTAACTTTCAGTGAAGTATTTAATTCTGTTTCTTCTACTTGCGATGTTTAAGGAATAACTTAGCAGCATAGAAAAAAGAGGCTCCAATGAATAGAGAAATAAGGAATAGCACAATGGAAAGGAGACTGTAGTGTACCAGAAAGATGTCTAAAGTGAAAGTTGCTTAGCTTGTGTCAGAGGGAGGTATCTTTAAGAATTCAGTGCATTAAAAGCGCACTGGTGGCTCCCTTACCAAAGACATGGCACACTGAATGAAGAAGGAAAATGCAAAACATATTCTGCACATCAATAATTACTTTTAAACTTTGTGGAGCACATTACAGAATAGCCCCAATCCGTGTGCACAACACAGGGATGAATAGTAGCTGCAAAGACTTCAGAAACTTTTTTTTGCCTGTTTTTGATAGCCTGCTTTCAGAAAGACAATCGAAGATTATTTTCTCTGCCAGAATACTTTGATTTGGGAGATTAAAAGAGAGAGACTGTAACATTCTTTACCTGTAACATCCCACATATCTTATTTCTTCTGTTTCCTTCCTACATCTACAGTCAAGTTCAAGCATTTCCCTGATTCAACATATCTGATCTTTCTGCATATTAGACAAATCATATTTAGCTTTTGAAGATATCTAGCATCTGAAATACTAAACAAAACAAACAGAAAGTTTGGGAGCTCATGACCTCTAAAAGTCACATTCTTTCTTGTTTAATGCCCAAATACTGTTCCAGTATTGCTGGAAGACCATTCCCCAGCAAGGTAATGTATATAACTTGCCACAGGTTGCCTGGTAGATGACTGGTTGACCCAATCATGGGAGTTGGTTTTTCACTTCAAAACAGAGATTAGAAAAACTTATTTTGCTAACCATTCCCCTGAAAAAAAAGAAAGTAAAAAAAAAGAGGATTACATATAATTTACCTTAAATTAATCCGTCTCTAGAAATTGAAGAGAAATAAGACAAATGCAGCTCTAAATATTTAGATTAAACTATAGTATTAGGTGCTCTTTATTTCTGATCTTGGAAAATTGCACAAAAATCTCCTTTATGGCTAAAGAGACTGGTATCATGACATTGGAAACGAGCAGAACTAAGAGGCAAATAACAGTTCTCGCACTCTCATGTGGAATTTGTACAAAATTTCTTCTCTAGCTTACAAAATATTTAGGAAGAAATGAGTAAGTTCTACATGATTTGGAGGACCGTTTGTTATGACCAGATGTGAGATTTCCATAATATTTCCAGTCACTCTCTTACTATTGTAACATTTTGAAAATGTCAGTTGCCAAAAGACCCCAACTTGTACAAAACATTAGTATGGGAATTTTCAGGCTCATGAGTTTGAAACTAGTTTATTCCTAAGACAAAAAAATGTTATTAATAATTGTAAATCTTTAGCAATTTCCTGGAAAAAGAAAATGGTAACAGCTCTAATTTCCAGAAGTGCATTTCAGCTTGCATTCAAAAACCTGGCTGACTTGCTGTACAGTCACAGCAATCGGAAAGTAACTGAAGCTTTCTGAATTGGTTTACTCTTTCCTAAGAGCAAGTTAAAATGCCTACCCGTTTAGGAAATTTATAGTGGGTCCAGTCAGACAACATTAGAAAGTTTTTTCCAATCTTTGCATGAGATAGAAATGACAAATTAATTTTATTATTTGAAAAAAGAATAGACTTTTCCTTCTGAACAAAAATATTTTATTTCCAGATGATGTATGCAAACACAGATGTGTCTAAAACATACTTAAGCTATATTGCCAGATATTGAATATCACTTTGCAAAAAGAAATCTTATATAATGAATCATGAATGTTAAGATAAAGATATTTCCATTTTTTAAACAGTAGTTATGTAGATTTTTTAAAAAATGCTTGTTAGATCAATGACCTCTACATCCTTTTATAATCAGGCTATGGAGCCTGTTACAGGAATCACAAAAACATTATTTTGTACAATCTGTCTCTATACTATATGAAGAAGGCACAGTGCCATTTTCCACAAGAAGGTGTGACAGACTAGCATATGCAATGGGATTGACCACAGCAGAAGGCATCTTGGACTTCGGGGCAATGTAATTCCTAATGATTTTAATAACACAAGGAAAACAGTGGTAGTTAAGAGCATGCTGAGCAAAAGAAACATGGCTCTGCTTACTAGTAAGGAGAGAGACTTTTTGTGATTGTTGGATAATGTGTAAAGTAGAAAGAAATACATCATTTAGGCAAGAACTAGCAGTAAAAAATACCACTACTGATTAGTATCAAATTACCTTTTAGGCCTAAAAATTACCTTTAGAACATACATAGAGTAAGGCTTCTTACACAAAAATAGCTGGAAACAAAGGAGCATGTGTCTTTCAACATCAAAACCTTGATGTTTAGTTAATATACTACAGAAGGAACTTTAAGTAAATCAGCTGCCAGAGCCACTTCTCCAAGGTCTCTCTTTGTGCTAGTCACAGTCTATGCCTTCAAAGCAGTCTGCTTAACCATAAAACTATCTCCCCGAAGATTTTATCAGTACTATGTATAATGAACTATTCAGAGCCATCTCTAGTCATCCTACTTGTTCCTTGGAAATAAATGATGGGCAGTCAGAAGACCCAGTGGCAAGGAAAATCACACTGAGTTTGAGTGTTCGTGCCTCAGTCAGCTGAATACTGTACTGGGAAAGGAAGTGATATGCTCATCTTGAACACTGCCCCTGTGGGATGCAGGACATTTAGTTGAGCTGTGAAGTATTCTAAAGTGTAAAGCCCAAGCTCTTACAGGATACTTCTTGGTCTGTCTTAAAAATAACTCAGCACACGAAGCAACAAAGGTATTTGTAGAGGGGAGCCATGCTTCTAGTTGCTGTCTATGTTCAGCTTTTAAGCAGGTTCTCCAAGTTGCTAAACTTTTACTTTAATTTCTATGTGTTTCAGACCTCACCTGTAAAGGTAGGACAGTATTATTTGCACACCTCATACAGATGTTAGTGAGAATTACTGTTTTTGGCATGGACACTATTCAAAGAGCACAACAGAGATGTGCGAGAAGATCCTGCAGGCAGGCTTTGAACAGTTTTATATATATGGGGCCTAGCATTATAAAGGAGAGGAAAATAAAAGAACAGCTCTGTGTGAGCCCAGAATTTCCCAGGCACACCTCAACATCTTGCCTCCCACCCACCTCCTCTGGCCATGCATAGTCACCAGGAGACATAAGTGCTTTCCCTGACCCCACTGCACCAGCTCCTCCCTCAGACACATGCAGAATGTGGCAGGAAGAGATTGCAAAGACTGTCAGGTAGCTGACAGCATCATCTCCAATATTTTCCTAGCTTTTAAAGAATTAATTACCTCTCTGAGAATTTTTTTTTTTTTTTTTGGGTAACTCACTGGCATGTTCCTGTGTGAAAGGTGTTTTATATATGTCAATGTATATGAATACAATCTGTGATATGGTCAGCTAAATATGATAAATGGATGTAGTTTTCATTACTGGCTGAGACACTACGCTAATTAACCACTTTGGGATCAGTGCATGCTTGGGAAGGCTGATCCTCAATCTTTTCTTCCTAAGGATGCAAAATAGGATGGGGGAATCTAATTATTATACTGCTCTGCATCAATGCACACAATCAAGGAATAATTTAGGAGCAGAGACAGGAAGGGAAAAGGTGTATGAACAATTCCCATACCTTCATTCCTATTCCAAGGAGTTCATTTAACTGTAATTTCTCAAGCAGTTTAACACTTAAACACTCTCACACATAAAATTTCAGCATTGCAGGGCTAGAAGGAGTCAAAGGTTACCAACAGAAGTTCATTATGGATGGTTTTCTTTTGCCTTGACAAAGGTTCAAAACTTTATTATTATGACACAGGTTCAAAACTTTCCTTATTGGCAAATCCTTTAATCCATGAGTCTCTCTGATGAAAGCACAGGATTTTCAGACAGTTTTCAGTGTGTGTTAGGCTGCCTTAACTTCCTCCATCAGTGCTTGCCCCAACTGGAGGCTCTTGAAGGGGCAGAACCGCCTTCTCCAGTCACATCTCCTTTTCAAACTGACTTGCCATAAGATACACTGTAGAGCCACCCCAAAATATCAGGCTATTTTACAGAAAGCGTTAGATCACTGCAAACACAGCCAGGATAAATATCTTCCCAAGCGATGAAGTCAAAGATAATAGAGTAGAAATGTATTCCGGGCAGCTTAAGACTCTACTGCTTCAGTCACCTCTTCATGTCAGGCATCACTTTTCTTCTGACAGCATTTCAAGCTTGGAGGACTCTCACATTGTTGACACAACCTGGTCATACAACTACAGGCCAAACACCCACCTCATCCAGGTGCAAACAGAGGAAAATTCTCCTGAGCGATGAAAAACTTCCCATAGGCCATATTCTCATGTGCTTTATACCAGGTTAGTAAAAATTCTTTAGTACTCTTGAAAATGCAACACATAACAAAGTTCTCAGAGTAAAAAAAGAAAAAGTCATTACAGATTTGTAAAGTACAAAGAGCCCAATGTATTACTTTTCCACAGATTTTATGAGTATTAGCCTTGAAATTTTCCCTTCATACAGGAGATGCCAGTCCTACACCACTACTATTTTTTTTTACCACCACTATTTGAACGGAAGCCCTCATCTTACTCAGCATGAGCTGTTTGGTTGCATTCAGAGGAATAAATCTGACAGGATAACATCTTCCCTGTAGACTATGGTGAAATTACTGTATATTAACATCTGGAATTACTTTATATTTTCAGTAAAATCCTACATTTTCTTTCTGATTCATTAGACAGGAAAATAAAATGAAAAAATGAACTCTGGGAGTGTCTTCTCTATTCTCTATTCTTCTCTCTCTCTCTCTCTTTTTTTGTTTTTAATGTAATAAGAAATATACCTCTTGTCTCTCTTCTTTCTCTACCAACAGCCTTTTTGTGGTACTCATTTGGTCATTTCTAAAATAAATATAGACAAAAACAATGACTTTTAATCTTTGCCATTATAAAGGAATATCAGACTGACAGGCTTTCAGGCCAAAGTTCTTTTTTTTTTCAGTTTCAGAAATGGTTTTGTTTATTAAACTATATTAATTGCTTGTTTCAAGCCAGCAGTTGAAGGACTGTAACATCTCCACTTTCACTCCTGTCCAGTGCTGCCATGCAAGAAAATATAGTTTTGCTGCAGGATAAGATAAATTCTTTTTAGTAGATGTTGTTGAGGGTCTAAGTCACCTTATTCCACAGAACAAAGGTTTTTGATCTACCACAACTATTATTTGATAGATACTAAACAAATAACAATACAAAAAAAAAAAAAAGGAACCACATACTAATTATGAACTACTTTGTAGAGCAAACTATAGATGGTAGTATGGTCCAATCTTTAGCCTTTCTAGAATACCAGGTTAAGTGCAGGGCTTATATTTAGGCTATTTATCCATCTGCAAGCAAACTGAGAACAGCAACTCATGTGAAGTTTGACTCTTGAGCTAGGTTTCACAAGCCCTATATTTTCTCTCCCTTAACCAACCTGTGTAAAGTCAATCCTACTTCCAAATTACTTTTAAAGACAATTCTTTTGTTAAATTCTGTACCCATAGACATTCTGCTGTCCCTAAATCACCACAGGGTCTGAAAACAGCATTTCTGGACAATATTAGCCAAGTGCTCAAGGATAAGCTCACTGTTTCCTATGTCTTGCGCTATAGCATCAGCCTTTCAAATTGATCAAGCTCAGAGTGAACTTGCAGCAACTTCCCTTACAGACGGAGGCATTTATAATTTGTTATTGTTATTGTTAAAATAACCAAGGTTTTGAAGGCAGGAAAAACACGTATGGAATGAGGTTTCTGAAACACAAGCAAGCCAAAGCCACCAAAAATAAGTCTGTCTGGTCTGGAAAACAAAATTCTTAATCTGTCTCAGTTCGTTCTCTCTGTTACAGCTATCCCTGAAGCAGTACAAACTCACCTTGGCACTTAGCCACAAGTGCCAACCACGCAGTAGCTAAACCCGAAGTCTTAATATTGTTCACTCACCAAATTGTAAAACATTAGAGGAATAAGATTGCATCCTATTGTATCCCTCTTCAAAGCAAATATACAGAGAAGCCAAAATTTAGAATTTAAACTGCACAAACATGACTCTCATTGACTTCAATGAATGTTTCCCAGATTTACATAAGCAAAAATGCAGAAAACCGTGACTTCTACTGATACTTGCTAGACCTTTTCAGGGGATTAGAATACAAATGAGACTGATGAAAATGAGCATTCAAAACTTGGCAAAGCTTCAGACCATTAAAGTCCTTCCAAATACTTATGAGCAACCTTTCTTGGAAATTTTTTGGTTTTTCTCTGTAAATATTTGCCAGGATCTCATTCGCCAACAAATCAAACTACATTATATCAAAGTAATTATGTTAGGGAACCACAGAGCAGCACCTGAGAGAAACTTTGAATGCACAATACTGTCCTTTTTCTTCTCTTACGTCAAAACTGTACAAAATAGCAATTACAGGGAAACCATGGGAAATTAACAGATTGTGAGCTTTTCTGTGAAGGATCCCACACAGGATATTTACTTGGCCAGCAGATAACAATGAAGAGAGAACTCAAGACATGTGAGTCCTCTCTAAGAAAGGCTTTCTCTCCCCTCCATTCCTCAGCTTCAAGGAAAAAGAATTAAAAAAAAAAAAAAAAAGAATGATGGATGAAATATTTGACCCGAACATACATTCCTTGGCCTACACAGGCCTTTGATGGATTGGTTTGAGAGTAAATGTGTACCATACAATTTTCCTTGACTAGAAGGAAATGCCAGACATCTACACAACAATCAAATGTTCAGTGAAATTTGCTGCCCCTACTAAATGAGTCTGTATATTTGATCCTCTTCGGGGAAGCTGAAGTGTCAAAGGCGTCACAGCTTTTGAGCTGTCAATTGTAAAACAGAAGCCATTAAGAACTCAGCATTCACCTGGCAGATCTTATCAGACATACTGCCTTTATTTCTTATTCTAAACATTGAGAACTACTAAGGCATTGCCAGATACAAACATCTCTTGATGCTCATTTCATACTGATACAACAGTGTTGATTATAACTTTCAAATAGTCTATGCACATACCAATATATCATATTAGTCTTCCCCCCTTTTTTCTTATCAAGTTAGCAACTTTGAAAACTAAAAATCCACCATAACATAAAGTATTGCAATCATTATAATGACTTTAAAAATATGAGAAGAATAGGTTACTGTTTGTTACTTACAGTTGATAAAATCTATTTGAGTTCAAGATATTAAGAGAACATGTGAAGCACACGGTTGTGCAAAGACACACAAGTGTAACATTTTTGCTATTTTGTAAAAAAGCATATATATAGCCTTGTGAAGCTAATGGCCTTTGAGATGAAAGCACTCCATTATTCTCTTTGGTAAAAGCAGGCAACATTCAGAGCAAGTTCTCAAGTCGGATGACCTTCAGGAGACTAAAGAGCTGATATTTGCACTTCATCATAAGTCAGGAAAGATGACTCCACTTCCTGATTGCTAAATTTACTGTAAATCCCAAAAATTGTCTTTGAAAAGAAAAAGTCTTCCCGAAAGTTTATCACAACGGAAAATCAAAGTAGTTTATCCTTCCTCTACTCCTACACCCCAAAGGAAAATAATATTCTACCTTCTCATCACAGGGCTCTAGCAACTGTTCCAGCCACTCTGTTGTTTTGGCCCAGACTGTTTTACTTGCTATTGCTGCTTTTGGTCTTGTACATTGCTGACAAAAAGTGCCATAAAATCTCTTTCAGCAATTATCAGAAAACAAATATGCTTAGGTAAATAGTAAGTCTAGATGCAGATTTATATTAAAATAAAAGAAGAAAAGAAGAGAAAAGGCCCTTCTGAGATACCAAGCTCAAGAAAGACTACTCTGTCGTACCTAGTCCCATGGATGTGCCCCATACACTATTATCCTTTTGTTACTATTGCAAGTTATGTAGCTCTTCAGCATGGAGTATGAATCCATACGCATTCAAGTTGCTGAATACCTTACCATCCTGATAGGATGGATGTCACTGCTAACTATTCTTAATTTAATAAAACCTGTTGAAAATAGCAACAAGCAAAAAAAATCATGTCATCTGTTAGAAAAAAAATCTATTTAAAATATATGCTTTGCTTATTTGGTTTGAATCCTCCGAAACACTTGAAGGTCAGTGCCTTAGGAAATTGCTCTTTCTAGCCACTATGTGACAGAAAGAATCTGGCACAAAATATCTTCAGTTATACACATCTTGCAATAGCCACATGTCAATCCAGATTCTGTCCCCAGTTATAAGGTCAAAGCTACTGATATCCACCCTTCAGTTCTGACTACATAAAGGACTAATTATACCCATATGTTCAAGACTGACAAACTTGCAAAGGAAGATTTTACTAAAATAATTACCGGAGAAATAAAGAATCTCAACTTCCCTGAGAAAGCATACACTTCACCTTCAGGCTGTTGACTCAGTATTTCAGCACTGAAAATTAATGGGATGTGTAGACAGCATCAAGATAGGTAGCAATCATAACAAAACAAAGAAATTGACTTGAACGGATCTATAAATGTGCTTTTTTTTTAATATTGAAACTACAAAACAATCTTTGCCGCTTTTAGTTTTTCAGAAAACTGTAGGCTGCCCCATTATATATTATTGAATATTGATCCTCATGACAGTTACCTCACTTCCTAAGGAGAAGCAACAAGAGCCACAGTCCATTTGTACTATGCTTTAAAACTTACTGGTACAGAAATGAAGAGGGTAGCCTCAGTTGCCTACATGTTAACCTCTGCTTGTCTGTCTCCTTCCTAAAGCGTGCAGTTGGGCAACAATGTAAGGACTTCCTGTGTTTTAAAATTAGTATTTACAAAAACCAAAGGAAATGTAATGATGGGTCTTTGCTTTTGGTAATTGCGGGTTGCTCCATCACAGCAGTTTTGCAAGGAAGGAAGGTGGTGAGGGGTAAATGGGGAGGATGTGGCCACCCCATTAAAAGAAAGCCATGGGAAGTTGCCCACTTCAGTGAGAATACTGCTCAGAAACAGCAACATACTTTTGGGATTCAGTACATAGACCGGGTTATTTCCCTTGAGATGCTGGCAAGTTTGTGGTGACAGAAAGCCAACGCACCACATACACTGCAGGATGCGTCAGTGAAAGGTGTTCAGATGGTGGGAGGTCTTAAGGTAATGCTAGTTCCCCTAAACGCTGCACCATCGAAATCCTTAGAAAATAGGATTTCCAATTTATATCAACTAGTACTTTCCCCTCCTCCCCCTCCCCAGCCAGTTTTCCCCCATGTCAGACAGAGAATTCATTGATTAAGAACAGAAATTAAAGCTCAGATTTTGCCATAGGTATAATACCCCTCTAAATATTCAAGGCTGTGATTCCATTCCTGATGAGTACCATGCCTAGTATCCCTAGCTAAAGAACAAGGAGAAACAAGAACCTCAAGGCAGTGACTCAGCCGCTCTCAGCATTACCTCAGAGGCTGGTCTCTTCTCTCTCTACAGGAAAAGATTAGAGCAATTTTCACCTTAAGATAGGCATCTCAGTCAGGTGGCAGGAAGCTGGTCTACCACACTGACACCACAAGCAGGCCCTGGCTACCTTCTCACCCCATCTGCTTTGGGATGGGTGTGCCAGAGATTTTATACTAGTGGTATTTTGGTATGGATGTCTCCTGGAAGAGCGCTGTTTCAAAAAAGACTCTGATAATGGTGAATTTTTCTGAGCAGAGTACATGGAGGACCTTTTGAGAATGTAGGCTCCAACTTTCAACGACTCCTGCTCTTATGTTAGCAAAGCAGTTAGTTGCCTCTTCTTCCCAAGAGTTTCATGCCTCTGGAAGAAATGAAATGAAGTTAGAACAAACAAAACACCCTCAAATTTATTAGCATTTGTCATTGCCTGTTATCAAAGGGATTTTATTTTGTCCAAGAATAACCTCTTGGGCTAGCAATGTCAAAGAGTCTTTGTTGTCTGCACACACAAAATCTGAACTCCACATTTGTAAAACAGCACAACTGATTTTAGCAGCAGCACAATTCTTCGACAATTTACCTGAAGGTGATCATCAGTATTATACATTCATTTTGAGACTTTAAAGAAAATGAACCAATTATCCTGTCCAAGTAGATTTGTACTAGGTCCTACAGTTAAAAAGAACGTATTTCTACTTTTTTTGATTTTGCTGAGAGATAAGTAACATGCAGTGTGATTCTTATAATACTATAATTGTCCAATAATTGTTCTTGTAAGTGCTGCCACATATTTGCTTTTTCTTGAATGGTTGACTTTTTTAACAAATTCTGTCTTTATTCAGCTTAGTAAAAGTATCTGGAGCAGAAAATGCCACCAAGCCTTGTGAGAATTTTCCTATAGACCTTATCTATCATAATCCTTATTATGACAGAGTGCCTATGTTTTGAAAGATGACCAGAAAATGTTGTGCAGTTATTTGTCCTGGATCCCTCATCCTGTAGCTTGGCAGTTATACAATAAACGGTAAATGTGTGGGTTTTCTTTTAATTTTATTTTTATTAGAAATGGCATGGGCTACATATATGACCACCTGAACTTCATTCACTGATATTACTTCAGGCCAAACTATATAATTTTGTGAGATATTAATTCTGGAATGCTTCACTGATTGTTTTGAAGGACAGTCTTTCCCTCCTACCATCAAAAGTGATAGGTGCAATGATGGTCACTCTGACAACCACAGTTCAACAGCAGTTCAAGGGTTTCCATATATTCATGGCTTTATTGTAAGAGTTGGAGGCATTATTAAGTGAAGACAGCTGACAGATGGCTGAAGTTTACCAATCTAGTCAAAACCTCCCAGAGCTTTTAAATATCATTTATATTGTCAGCAACAACCAATAAAGTAAAAAATCAAACCTAAAGCCGTCATATTCCTTCTCCAAAAGCTTTCATTTTCATACGTTCATAATACCCATGAGGTAGAGCACAGACTTTTTTAAGCACTTCTCACTACTGGCAGGTTGTCATCACTGAGGTGAACTGTAAAATAAAATGCAACTAATTAACTTTGACAATGCATTTATTTGATGAAGTATCATCTTGCAAAGTACGGACTCAGTTACAAGACACCTGCTGCCAGATGGAAGCAAAGAAATCATTGTCAATCTGCTCAGCTGCAAGCCTGGTTCAGCCCCTTCCAGAGCACACGTGTGGAGTTTCATCAGGATGGATTAATAACAATCTGCAAAAGCTGAATCAAAACGAGTACATGTAAAACTTTATTAAACTAATTCATATCCACAAAGTATGCCTCTAACTGGAAGTCTCTCATTACTTTGCTTGATAAGTTGGTTCCAATAAAAAATGTATTATATTTAATACATCATCTGGATATAAGTATTAGCATTTCTTTTGAGAAGTGAAATAAATGAGTGACTCTGTATTACATTAACATGTTCACAGAATTAGAGTGAGGTGCCCATGCATGAATTACACAAGACTGGCCAAGAGCGTCTTACCCATCTGCAACTTCAGAGGCACCCCCACTGAAAAAAAGTGCATGTAGAGGAATATCCTCCAAAAATCAAAGAAGCGAACTGAAATGTTTCTGCATTCAGAACAAACTGCAACTAGCACAGAAACAGTATGTTTATTTGCCTGAAATTTTCGGTATGCCTAATGGCGCTCAGTCTGAAATAAAAGAGACAGATAAGTAAATGGCTGCACTCATCCACCTACATCTACACTGAATTTAGCTATTTCAGTCCCTTTACCATGTATCTGTAGCTCTGCATTATGTCTAAGATGGATATTCCATATTCATCCTCCAAAACTACATCTGTTTGCTCTAAAAGCAAATACAAAGTCTAGAAGTATAACAAAAGACGTACTCTGAGAAACAACAAATAACCAAACTGACCCTCTGTGTCAACAGACAGAGGAAATACTACATGTATGCTGTATCTAGGGCTTTGAAAGCAGTGCAGCCTCACTAATGCTATTTTATTTCCCATTGCTCAAGTGTTTATTTTTTGCTATTAAATGTGATGAGGTCCTTGTAATCAAAACCTTTTCCACAAAGCAAGACTGTTCAGCAATTCTGTCAGGCAAAGCACTTTCCACCGCTGAGTCTATTGCCAGTTGTTTTCAATGACACCTCGGGCACCATTTTAATACTGTAGATTTTTAGGAGTGACAGTCTCCAAATTATCACTGTGTTCAATAGCACTTAAACACTTTTCAGTCAGAAGCATGAATGGTTACACCTAACTAAAGCCAAGCTTATCTGCCGTTTCCTATCTACAAGACCACTAACAGATGCCTTAGGAAGCAACAGTGCGGACTGAATGGAGACCTCACTTCTACCAAGTTTCCACTAAGTCATCAATTTTGGGGGCCACTTTTGTGACTCGAGGATCCTCGAGGATCCTCCCCGCCCCATAGGTAGAAACTTGGTATCCTTTCCACTAGATTCACTGCTTTTGAATAAAAGGTACTTCCTACAAAACTGTCTGAAAAATGCCAAATTTTCTTAGTTTGGCAGCTACAATTAGATGGAACAGAAGCTTGGAACAGCTTAGGTGCACATAAAGGCTAAATGTCCCCATGGTAGTTTTAATAGCCCATGGTTTTTGTTGGATATGTGAATAATGTCACAGACTAGAATGGCCACACCTCCTGTGTTCACCCGTATCCTGGAAAGGTTATCATCTTTGGTCCAGACAGCCACAAGCTTTCTAGTCTCCAGTCATCACTGGGGTTGCAACCAAAATTGGAAGATTGCTACCAAATGAAGCGGGAGAGCAACTGTCACAGAACTGCCTAGATGCCACGCTAGCAAACTGAGTTACCAAGTTATTTATCCTGTAACGAAAGGAGTTTGTCCTAGATGTGAGCCAAATTTAACAATGAAAGGAGAAGTTCATTCTAAAATGCCTTGTGTCTGGTTGTTCTGTAAAAGCTCTTACAGCATCAGAGTAAATGCTAACCACAGCAGAAGCAAGCCTTACCTTAATGTTAATGCAGCAGAAGTCTCATGCAGTTTTATTTATTTATTCCTTTGTTCAAGAGATGTCTGGACATACCTAAGGGACAATGAGATTTAAGAATGAAAAATCAGGGTTTGTTCAGTGAACTGCAATGAGACTTGAACAGATAGATCTAGCAAAGAAAGGGCAAATAAATTAGTCAAGCTTCACATGGAGCACTAATAAAGGCTATTTCATGAAATCTGATGAGCTTGAAGGATCTGATCAGTTCAGCATGCATGCATGTGAAACCCACTAGATGGACTGGTTTTGTATATGTTAGTAAATTGTTCCATATTCAAAATACAACCAAGAGTTTATATTCACTTAGTGGAGAACTGGTCATTCTTCATCTGATTTGCTCTTGAGGAGGAAATCTTCACTTTTCTAGAATGCTCCTGCTTGACAGAAAGAAAAAATAAAGATAAATTTCTGAAGAATCATTTAGTTGAGAGGATCGTAAGAAGGAAAAACTCAGAGAATATATCTCAATTCTGCCTCTCCACAGTACTTGCATATTTTTATCTCTAATGACCTCGGTGACAGTGTGCTGTACACATAAAGAATTCAACATTAGGCATTTCAAATTTAAAATAATAATAATTTGATCCACCCTCAGAAGGCAAATTCTGCAATTAAGTGGCAAGCCTGTCTGAGAATTACCTGAGAATTACACAAACAGCAAAGATTCAGAATTCTGCATTTTCTTCACAATAGCTAACCTATTCTCCTCAGAATCATATCAACAACCAGAAGCCACAGGTCGTTTCTGTGGATGTGACCACTATAAGAAAGTGATATGCCTCAGGCTTAACACTTGCAAATAACTGAGCAGCATAGGAGATCAGCACAGAAGCACGAGAGAAAGATTTTTCCATCACTATCACGTTATCAAGCAGGGCAAGAAACTGCTGCTCCATAGCTGCTCTATAGGGCAGAACAACCCCTTGCCTGGTTTATTCCCCCCCGCTTTTTTTTTTTCTTTCTTTCTTTTCCCCCAAGAGAATATCCAAGAGAAATGCTCAAATCCTTGGAAATCAATGCAAAACAAAATTGCATCAGAAGACATCTTTACTCTGCCTACCCTGACTGTGGGCTATTGGTGCCACAGGAGTGCTCAGGAGGGTAAGATGCACAATGCATCAAAGGAATCTCTCAAAGCTCCATTTCTGCCATCCACTAATGTTAACCCACACAAGCAGAAGTCACTACAGCACAGTTACTATTAGCTGAACAATTTAAATGCTGCATGTAGATGAAAAGAGTCATTTCTCCTGTGCTAAAATATGTAATTGAGCATAGCAGCTAAGATACCACCCAGTGGTCCTGAGCAGCAATTGCTAGCTTGTTGGTGACAAGGCTTAATTTGTCACAGAGACTAACTAGCGGAGAGATGTTATTGCTCTCACACTAAAAAAGCAATAATTTTTGTGAAAGTAAAGCACATTACATTTTGGAGCTATATAAATAATGAATACTTTGCTACATTTGTCAAAATACATAAGCATAGTACTCTGAAACACTACAGACCAAGAAAGCCTGTTTTGCATTATTCATATACTCTTAATTCTGCAGCACATAACAAGAACCTTGTCTCTTTGCCCAAAGGATATGTGAATCCCCCAGGAGTCTCCCCCCAAAGCTGGAAGCTCACATGGCAGCAAACTGCAGTGGGCAAATGAGCTCACTGTATCTGCAACATCTTCCCTACCAAGGAGCCCTAAGTTAAAAGAAACTCTTCAGGCAGTCAGCATACTGTGAATGAGGCAATGCTTGGACTGAACAGTGAGATTAACCTTCAGGCAGACCACATGGAAACTCAGGGTGTATTGCCAGGGATTCAGGTGTCCCAATCAGGGATAATGTTCCCTGTCCTCCCATATGCCTTTTATCTGCATTAATGCCCATTATCTGCATAATGACCATTAGAAGGATCAGCTACAGTTCTCTAAATAACTAACAAATTTGTCATTCGCTTTTGAATAAGTTAATAAGTAGAAATAATAAAGTAAGATAAAAATTAAAAAAGAAATTTAAAAAAAGGATTTTCCCTTTTTATTTATTTTACGGTCCAGGAAAATTTGCAGGCTTAACATATTCAATGCACAGATACAGGTCATATTTAGAAGGGATTCCTAAACAATAATGAAGTGTGCCACTTTGCTGCCTGCTTGCCTATCCATTTTTCCTTGCCTGACACTTTTTAAACCATAAGACTCATTTAACTTAATTTTGACAGAAGAGTAAAAATCTCATAAATTCTTTTGAGCTCTCCGAGAATCAGCAGCTAGGCATTTGAAACAAGAGTTTCTCAAACACCTTGCTCTCACCTTGCCATATGCTGCTTAGATTTTACCTTCTTTCGACCACATTTCAAGCAAATCCATAGTACAGCTGCTGAATGGTGCATGGAGTAAAATCTGCTTCACTTTCACAGACGTGTCTAGTCTGGTGAAGACAGTGGAATATGAGAAAGAGAAGTGCAAGACCAAAAAGGGACAACAGATCTCTCCCTATTGTTCCTTATAGTGCAGAATTAGAGTAACTTGAATGACCTCAGCTTTGCACACTCAAACAATTTAATTCTGATTGTAGATTTGTTTTGTATAATTTAATTCATATTGTGATACTTTAAACAAACAAATATGAAATATTTTGGATGCAAGAGGTAACAGATTACCACTACATAATTATATCAAAGACATATGTGAGAGTGCAATCATTGTTCAAAACAACTCCAGGTCTAACACAGTTTTTCTCCAAGTATTTCTTCATAGCTGAATGTTTTTTTTCAGAAAGAGAGGAAATTATGCATAGACTGATAGAGACTAGCATTTGTCTCGAGGCCTACCCTAAATTCCTTGTGGTTTATCAGGAACAGAGAGAGTAGTCTTGAGGTAGTTTCAGCAGGGAATCAATTCAATGTACAATTTTTACCTTCTAACAGGAGCAATAACTTTGAATAAGTTAATTCTGTTTAATTCTTTTGGATATGTCAATTCTTTCTTGCCACAGAAACACTCTTTCAAGACTGTAAGATGATAAGCTGAATTCCCACAGGCAGAAAAGCCTGAGACTACACCACAGAACTCTTCTTCTTTCTTTCTTTGTTTTTTTTTTTTCTTTTTTTTTTCAGGTTTATCTTGGCACTGTGGTTCAGCTAACAGAATTTTGTTTCAGCTGTATGTGGGAAAAATTTCTTTGACCATACCCAAATAAAAACACACCTGGTTTAGACAATACATCTACACCAGGAGTCTTAGAGGATGTGCAAACTGATTGCTTTGTGCCTGGAAAACAAGCAAGCAACTGAAATGTTTGATAACCAAACTCAAAATGTTTAGTCTTCCACATCCTAGAAAGGATATGAATCTTATTCAGGAAATCTCCTGATTGGAAAGCTGGTGGATTTTGAGAGAATCTCAGCAGAACTGAGGTTATTTCATGTCCACAGTATCTGAGAGCCACTGCACCAAGCTACCTCTTAGCTTCACATTATCAATTTGAAACTAGTGAAAAAAAAAAAAAAATGACAGCAAAAATGCTGGGAGAAGGACAAATGCCAGTAGCTGTGTTATTCGGTATCTTTTGTGGAAAAAAAAAGATTTCTACGGTTTTTTAATGGACTTACAGGGGCTCTCAAATGGGATTTGAATGGAAGTGGAAAAAAATACTGAAGATTTTTAAATCTTGAAGCCACCTTTATGTGCTGGACTGCATTTGATCAGGATAACAGATCATACCACAGAGAGACCCCTCTGTGACATTTATCACTTGCTACACAATTCCGACGTTAAGTGACATGTGAACTGAATTTGCATTCATCTTTCTGCACCACTTCTTTTTTGCAAAGGTTCTGGCCATCCTGACTTTTGAGGGGAGCTATAAATGGTATAAAAAGAGAATTTTTTATACTAGACTGACTTGAATTACTTCTAGCTTTGCACCATTTATTTCATATCATCTACCAACTGCCTTCAGACAGGTCCATGTTAACTTGTCTGTTTAACCAGGAACAGCAAATTGAGCAGACTTTCCTCAATTCTTCAGCTTCTACCTTCTGTTTATCAGGGGACAGGAGTGAACATTTTGGAAGCATAAGAGAGAGATGCTCAAGAATCAATCCATTTTCCAGTGGAAAGGATTCTGAAAAGTGATGTTATTAATTAGAACACAACAGCTACTTGCATTCTTCTATCATTACACAGGCTTTTATTTTTATTTTACTTTTTAAGAACCAAAATATCCATGTCTTTGAGGAAATGTTTTCAGCTTTCAGCTGAGGTTGCTTTTTTTTCTCTTTCTGTTCTTTTTAGAAAAAAAGATAGTGATATAACTTTATCTATAAAAGAACAAGAAGTGTCTGAGACCTTGGATAAGGCCACTATCCACACAGAGATATGTGTCTATACTTGGTTTTCTCCTTGTTCTCTAAATACTTATAAACTAACTAGATGAACTAGACTGTCTGTTGCAAGCCAACTCTTCTCTTTTTCTTCTCCCAGTTCAGGAAAACAACTTGTGTAAATCAAAAGATGCAGAAAGGTTGATCACTGACACGGGATACACTTCCTAATCTGCACATGCAATTCATTTCCCTCTGTTTTGCCCATCTGTAAAACAGGAACATTTCTTTCTTCTTCTCCATATATCACATGAAGATAACTTTAAATTTACAAGGCACTTTGAGTCTAGCAGATGGCACGGTCAATGAAAGCACAGAAAAATGTTCTTGCATAGTTTCATGAATTGACTATCTTGGCACCTCAGCCTTTACTTGTATCATCTATAGTAACATCCATGTTATACAATGTTCCATTATAGGAAGGAACAGATAATATTTATTAAAAGCTCCCTCTGGATAAAATGGACTTAAGAAAGAAAAAAAAAAACCTCATTTCTCTAAAATAAGCATATTTTATTATATATTATATGCAGATGTCCAGAGAGTAGCAGTTTGTAAGACCTAAAGAACCATATTGTACATTTTAAAGATGAGAATTACTACTACTTTTAAGCATTAGAATACTCTGGAAATACTAGCTCTAGGCATGAACATTTTATAGCATTATGCATTCACATACCACTATCTACTCGCAAATATGTTAACTTACTAATTACTTCACTATATGTACACTATAAAGGCTACTTTTACAACTCCTGCAATGAGAGGTATTTGGCTGTATTTAAGCCATATTCAGCATGACAAACATGTAGGAAACACTAACCTCCTCTAAAGAAAACTGGGCAACATAAACAACCTCATGAATGTGCATTTCTGAAGCAATAAACATACTCTTAGCTATCAGTCTAGTCAATGAGTTCACATAATAAAGGTATTTAGAATATGAAAGTTTGGAACAAAAATTCTACATCATCTTCTGCAAACTTTAGTTAAATTGTGTTCTATGACGCTGAAAATTTAAAAGAACAACTAAGGCCTTCTACTGATTACTATTTTAAAGTTATACAGAGCCACAGAGACTAACCTTTGCTACATCTATAAGAATATAAAGCTGTGTGCTTGCTCTATTATTTAAATGATCACAGATACTTCTTTCAAAATGCTTGGATGCATAACTTACAATCATTAAATAAATTGTATGATGTTAAATCTAAATGATTTTAACTATTAAGGATAAAATTCTAAGGCCACCACTTCACCTAAGTGTAAGGCCCATTTACCTGCACTCCCAAGGACTGCAGCAATAATGGAAAGGAAGAGAGAACCTACATGCAACACACACTAAACCATGTTTAAAGACTTAATTTTACTGCGTGCTGAGAAAATGCAATATTTGTATATGTTTGCTTTGCTTATGAGAAAGTTGATGAGATTTCTCTCTCTCCTGTCTCAGCTCATGAAAGAATGGCAGAGCCTCAGGCCTGGCAGGCCTGGCCTCAGGACAACGCAACCCTCTCTGCAATACATAAGGTTCATAAACACTGAGGTCTCTGGGGAATGCAGATGCCACAAAACAAGCATTTAAAGGAGAGGAATCCGTAGGCAGAGAGTGGCCCAGTTAGCTTCCTGCAATGCAGTATTAACATTTATGCAACTACAACCCTGAAAGGAGCTGTTGGGATTAATCTTTCAAGAAAGGGAAGGCCTCAGCTTTAAAGGTTGGGCAGCTGGGCCTCACCATCACTGGTTATCTCCTCTGGCTTTCGAGACAAGCTGCTGGCACCACTTCACTGGGTCCACAACTGCTGCAGAGTCACACGTCCCATGGTATCGCAAAGCAAGAAGCAGTGCTGAACTCTGAGCGGAAGCCCAAAAGCTAAATAGGGCAATTAACTCCAGGGCCATGATTCAAGCACATAGATGGGACTGCCCCAGGCTGTGAGCTTGAGCAAGTGGTGGAGCAGACATCCAGGGACACAGCTGGGCAGGCAAGGGGTAAGGAGCATGCATTGCTGGATGTGCTGTGGTATGAGGCATGTTCGGTAGCAGTCCTTGCTGCAGACGGCATCTTGGTCTTTATCTGAGACAAGATAGGTGCTTCTGACTGACCCAGTCCCCCTTGTACCACAGAAATCTGACTTTTTTTTTATCTTGGTCTATTAAACACTAATAGGAAGCTTTCCCTGCCTCATAAACTGGGATACAGCTATGCTGGAAGCTGCTGGGGACTTGTGCCAGCCAAAGAAGAAAGAGATGGGCCTCCTGCAGGGCATCATCCATTTTACCTAATTTGACAAGTCAGCTGAGACCGCAGCACCCTAGGGAGGAGGGCATAGGAGGATGGTAATGACCATTTTTATTCTTCACACCTAGCTTGTGGCTAAACTGTGAATGGATTACGCAGACAGCTCTATCCTCTAGCTCCATCCTTTCACATAACAAAACGTTAGGTTAATCCTTTTCATTTTCCTGCAGCATTTCTGCATTCTCTCCTGTTAGAAACTGCCAGTGTAGAAGCTGAGCTGGTATAGGCACAAGACCAGGCACTCAGCACAAGAACACAGTGTGCACTGATCCTGATGCTGCTCCGTGAAGACAGTGACATGGGGAGTTCTACCAAACCTTTGAGGCGATGAGGGAGAAGAGGCCTACAGGAATCACAGTAAAATAGGCCCAATTTACAGCCAAGCAGAGAAGGCTGGAGAAGCTCTCCTCTGTCCTGCATGAAAAGAAGAGGCTGAGTATACATGTTTCCTAGGCCCCTGGAATAAGCTTTCTGCAGAACTGGGAGGGAAACTTGGCATCAGTTCTCCACTTGGTCATGAAGATTCCTTAAAATCTTGCTTTGGTTGGGCCCCTAAAAATGTCAGCAAGCAGATGAATTTTGCTTATTTCTCAATACTAAATATGTTTTTTTTTTCCTCAGTAAGTATACAAGACCAATTTCTGAACATTCCCAGAGTAACATTCAGTCATAATTTGACAACATTTGTAATGGTAATCTTACTGTTTTAATTATTGTCATATAAAGAGCAGGAAATAAACATCAGGCTCAGTTTCAGCTTAAAAATCATATCCCCAAGAGGCAACTGTTGTGGGGGGAGGAAAAATTCAGGACAAAAGACAAATATGGCCTTATAGCCAGCCTTCCACTGATGGTCTCTCAGGCAAGAAGCAGACAAACGCAGTAGACATCTGCTCTCTCTTCCAGCCCACGGCCGTGCAGAGACCAGAACCACTGGCCATTCTGCAGTTTGGGAAATAGTGTGTCTGTTCTCTCATGGTGCACAAATTCTGTCACTTCTAGCTCAAAATCCTTACAGAATAGACTGTAACAACCAAATAAATAAATAACTTAAAGCTAGGTAGAAGGGGAAAGTTTCAGAAGAATATCTCTAAAATGCAAGAGTGACAGCAAAAGAGTGAACTGGATGGTTGGAAAGAGCTGCCTTGAATTCAGAAAGGAATTGGGACCAACACGTGTGAAAGGCGACCTGCTGGTCTGCAGCAGGACTTCTCACAGCACGAGGAAAGCTAACGCACGCTGACCCGATATGGATCCATCTGTGGGCACATTTCCAAGCTCTGACCCAATGGCCTAAGCAGCAATTGCAGACCCATTTGGCTACCAGACACAAGGGAGTTTTCTGGTGTGTTTTATTGTCTATACTGCAAAGCAGTGCTGAGGAATCTATGACAGAATTGTACATGTTCCATACGGACTTCCACCTCTGGTGACGGCCTCCATTCAAGACTGGACTGAAGCATTTCATGTTTCTAGACTGGGTCTTTTTTTCTAGCAAAAGTAGAGGGATGATGTCTAATTATTTCCTGCTGTCCTCTGTGCGTCTTTATTACTCCATTAAACAAACAGACAGTGTTTGGTATATGAGTAAGAAACGTAGTGTAACAGAAAAAATTCTAGCAAGGAAATGATTACTAATCACTGCTTTTTGCTCAAGACAGCTAAAAAGATCTATTTACTCAGCTCGTCAGCTGAGCAAACTATGGACTTCCAGATGTCAGAAGCCATCCTTGTCCTTCGCTTCCCAACCCAATTTCATTTCTGTAATGAATTTGAGGGAGTAACAGCAAAAATGACCTGGACTGAAAAGGCACTGAAAAATTTCCTTCATCTCACAAACAGAAGACATGAATGAGATGAAGACAGACAAATTGAAATACAGTCTAACAGTACATTAAATATCTTTAATCTACATGACTCAGAAAGGATCAATAACATTAACATTTTCCCAGGACATGCTAGTACAGGTTACAAAGTAAATATAAACTCCTGCTAAAACAAAACTACACTATTGACTATTGCTTTAGGCAATAGAAAAATTAAATTAATCAGAGCTCTAAAGTGGTAATCAGATGGAAATTAATTACACATATAAGGAGCCTGATCCATTATCTATTGGGATAAAAAGATGCAAACTACTTTTAGAATACATAATAAATCCCCAAATGGGTAAGTTTCTATTATACCACATTAAACTGCTCAGGTGTCAATTCATTATTTCCTGGGCTGGCCATAATTTTGTGACAAAGTAATCAGCATGTAAGTCTTATGGTTAGTGCTGTAAGCCACACGCTGAGTGCTCAAATCTATTCATGTAGGAAGTTTTAATTTTGTAGTGGCTTGTGCTCTTTTGCCTACCACAAATGAGAGAAGATATACCTCAAACATCAACTCACCTGCAAATTCATTCATAGTCTCAGGAAAGAGATTTTTATTCTGAATTAACTCTTTGAAAAATACCCCACCAGGCCTTCAAAAGCCACAAGACTGCCTTGGGAAAAAAAAAGAGACCTATGATATGGCTTTTCTGCAGCTTTACATGGCAGCATGTGCTCAGGCTCATCTAAACTGGCAGGTGATTTACCTCAAAATGCAAGTGAACTGGTTGGGCTGGACCTTCCCCAGGTTGGACATGGTTCAAAGCAGCCCTGTGGCTTAATCACAAGGTCAAGGTCTGATGCTCCCCTGCAGGACAGGTGGTCACCAGAGCCTGAATAATGCTCCTCTGTGGATCACAAACGGATGGATCCTTCCTCACGTGACTTCTGCCTTTTCTGGAATATTTGCCAGTCTTCCCTTTTGAAGCCTCGTCTTCCTTTCTGATCATCCTTGCTCCATCACACACTGTAATTAATCAGAGGGACATGGGACAAGAGGAAATGCCCTCAAGTTGTGCCAGGTGAGGTGCAGGTTGCATATTAGGAAGAATTTCTATATGGAAAGAGTGCTGAAGCATCGGAAGAGGCTGCCCGGGGAAGCGGTGGAGTCACCGTCCCTGACAGCGTTCAGGAAACGTGTAGATAAGGCGCTTAGGGATAGGGTTTAGCAGGCAGGGTGGGGATGGGTTTACGGCTGGACTTGACCATCTTGAAGGTCTTTTTCAACCATTCTGATTCTAGGATTCTGGGATCCCTTCCACAAGCTGCTGGAGACCCACCATAAAGCTGGGTGCTTCAGAGGCACTCAGTTACAGCACAGCTCCAACAAAAGCACCATGCATACGTACATATACACATACATACACATACACACACACACATACACACATACATTCATATATATTCCGTAAGAGCAAAGCATGCAGGAGCACTCCCCCCCTTCTCCCTTCCTTCTCCCCCAGGCAAGGGCGAGCCCCAGCCCCAGGGGGCGGCGGGTGAGGGCGCAGCCCGGACCCCGCGGCCGCCCTTGGGCCGGCCCCGGCAGGCGCCGAGCGGGGCCAGGCC
>NW_020455810.1:833224-860361 GCF_003342845.1 Nothoprocta perdicaria
CCCGGCGCGGCCTGCGCCCGCGGCGCTGCCGGCATGGCCGAGCCGGGCGCACCCGCCGCCGCCGTCCCTCCTCCTTCCCTTTGCGGCGGCGGCTCGTGGCCGTGTGGGAGGAGGGCAGCGGGGATGGACTTGAGCTCGCGGGCTCGCTGCTAGGGCGGCAGCGCCGCGCACGGAGGCAGCGCTATCTCCGCCGCTCTCCTTCCCTCTCTCCTCTCCTTTTTTCCTCCCCCCCTCCTCCTTTTTTTTTTTTTTTTTTTTCGTCGCCCGCACCGGGCGCTGCTCGCCCGCAACCCCCCCCGCCTCTGCCCTTTCCTCCCTGCGCGCCTCCCGCCGCGGCAGATGCGCCGGGGCCCGCCGCGCAGCTGGGACTATGGTGAAATTTCCAGCGCTCACCAACTACTGGCCCCTCATCCGCTTCCTCGTGCCCCTGGGCATCACCAACATCGCCATCGACTTCGGCGAGCAGGTAACGGCCGCGCCGAGGGGCTCCCTCCCCGCAGCCGCCCGCGCCGGCGCTGCTGCGTGTGCCGGCTGCGGCGGCCGCGGCTCCGCTCTTGCCCTTTTTTCTTTTTATTTTCCTGTATATCAGGGTTATATAATATGAAATTACATAATGTGTCTTGCTTTTTTTTTTTTTTTTTTAATTATTTTTTTGGTTCTTTTCTCCCCTTCCCCGTGCCCGCTATGGGTATGTTTTTATTTCTCCCAGGTGCAAATCACGGCGCGGTGTTGCTGTTGTTATTGTTGTTATTTACCCTGCCCGGCTGCGCCAGGGCGAGCGGCCGCGCTGCAGCGCCCGGCTCAGGCCCCGGCGGCGCGCGGTGCTGGAAGCGGTGCCGGGGAGCGACCCGCTGCCGCCGGGGCCGGCTCGGAGCCGCGGCCGGGGGCACCGCGGACCCTCCGCAGGCGCTGGGGCCGAGACGGGGCAGGTGGCAGCGAGCGGAGCTGCTGCTGCCGCCCCCGCCACGGCTGCCGCCCCTCCTTGTGCAGCCCGCGGGCATCCCCTGCAGCCGCGCTCGCTGCCCTCGCCCATCCAAGGCTCCACCGCAGCCCTTCTTCTCCTGCCTAATCCCGGCTTGCGGCGCTGGCCCTAAAAGTACCCCCGGGCTCGCGGTGCGCTCCTCTCGCCCCGAGCATTTCACCCGGGATGCTTATCTGTCACCGTGCTGGGATGTGGAGAGCGCCCCGGCCTCTCCGCTCAGCGTCCCTGTGAGCCTTGCATGGAAATATTTCATGAGGGCAGGACTCGCTGATGCCTGTGCACGAGTGCAGGGCTGGACGGGCACACTAAGCAGCCCATGTCACTTTTAGCCTTGCCTGGAGCTGCTCGGTTTTGCCAGGCTGCTGTTTCCTAAGCGGAGCGTGCACTTGCTCCTTGGGCAAATGGGAAATTAGTGGGTGATTCCACCTGTAGGTTAAGAACAAAAGCAAAGGAAAATGTTACAATAAGGAGAAATAGTTAACACTAGTGATATATTTGTCATAGTTGTTGCAATCTCATGGTCCTGTAAATTTAGATAAGCTATGATGTTTAAAAAGGTGCAATTGCATTCTTGTCTAGTGACCACATACTTTCCTACCACGTAAATCTTCTATAAACTCCCCTCAAGAAAGAGAGAAGAGAAGCAGATAGAAAAGTAGCTTAAATATCAATATCCAGTGTGCGACAGACATTAAAACGAAAGCAGCTCCTACAGAAAGCTCAGTGTGACAGGTGCACCTATGCAATTTGCCTCAGACAAGGTCAGCTTGATTCAAAGTCCATGCCCATGCAGTAAAAAGTTCCTACTGGCTTCAGTACTCTTTGGATCAGACTTCAAAAATTAGCAAGCAAATTGTTCAGTATCCCTCAAAGTGCTGTAGTTTGGCAAATGAGGAGCTCTTCCGTCCACAAAGAAATTGCAGTTTTATAAAAGAGGGCCCTTCTGTCTGGCCACACACCCATGTCACTGTGGGGATGTTAGTTTACAATGTTAATACTCATAAGCACATATCCATACAACTCTCACAGCATTGTGGAGACAGTGCCTTGCAAAAGGGAATTTAAATGATAGCCACCTCATAGGCTGTGATCATCCCTTTAGGTTCTTGGGGTTATTCCCTGTTCGGCAGGTTTGGGAGGTACTTAATTAAAAACAGGAAAATCTAGGGAGCAGAAAACCTTGGATCGGAAGTGGGAGCTGGAACCAGTCTAGCGGGAGACTTACCCAGATGGCAGCTGGGGAAACTGAGGCAGGGTCAAAGTGACCAACCAGTCTGCAGAGACCCTGTTGCATTCACAAGGACAGTAATTTTATTTTCCTGTATGCAATATGTGTAGTCATTATATTTGTAGGACGTTACCACAAGGCTTGTGTTGCCAAAAACACGTTGATCTCCTGAGCCAGTCACCTTTTTGCTCCCCCAAATTGCCATCATTTTAATAACAGTGCTGAATGGAGGCAACGTAAAAGAGTGCCTGTGGCAACCGATAGCTCTGAGAGGCTTCAGTACCTCCTCTGTGAATGTATGCTTTAGATAAGAAAGATTTCTAAGAACGTTAAATTTACATGAAATGAAGTTACCGCCTCAGAACAAAACTGTGAAAGAGAAGAAAAACTACAGGTCAACTGTAGAGATCATTGCATGTAACTGTGGGACAATCAGCCTTGCCTGAACAGGGAAGTCTTCTTTCTAAGGATTTTTTTTTCTAGCCTTTTTTATGAATATTGTAAGTCATGAATTTTGATATGACTTACACATTGATACACCTTATTCATACAGTGCTTACCTCAAGCAGGAAGAGTATTTGTTAGCAAAGTGTTCAAATCAGAGCCTTTTTAATGAAACCTAAGACACTAGCCTGAGATTGATAAGCAAGAAGGCAGCATTATCTCAAATATTCTTAGTTTGGGAGGCTTCTCTAGGTTTTCAATGCTTTTACTCAATGTCTAACATGAAATTTTCAGTGAATATTTGTAGAAGATACTTTATGGCAATATTGTCCTGTACGTTTCTATGTTTCCTTTGTCAATCCTATTGAGTTGGTGGGAGGTGAGACATGCGGTGCTCACCAAAGCTGACACGCTCGTCTCCTGCAGCCAGCTCCAGAACTGGGATGGTCAATGGAGAGTCAGGCTTGGCCTTTGGGCCCTAATCCAATAACCCTTTAGGCCAAAGCTGTATTACAGAGGTACTCCAATCTAGGCAGCCCAGCTCATTTGTTCAGCTCATAAAATCTTCTTGGACCAATATCTGAATTATGGTTCTACTAAAAACAAGTAGACCAGGTAAATTAATAGATTACAGAAACAAAGCATTTCTAAGCTATTTTTGTTATTTCCTTTTACTGCACACTTCTTATGGAATTTATTTACAATACTATGTAGTTTTATGAAGTTTTCTTCCTAGAGTAAGGCCTCCAGGAAAATAGAACCAAATATTTTGACTCATCCTTCCTTCTGTGCCCAATAGGTATGTGTTCATGTGCACGTACATACACATGTATTTATTTATTTCACCCTCTCTATACCCATGCAAACCCCACGGCATCTTCAATAACACCACCCGCACCCACACTTTTGAATAGCCATCGCCAAATTCAGCACTAGGTGGCCTGCAATTCCTTAATTATTAACTGGAGCAGGATGTTTTTTTGTTGGTGGTGGGTTTTTTGTTTTGTTTTGTTTGCCCTGTTTAGCAGGAAATGGAGCCAGGTCATGAATTATTAGTTTGAATTGGTGTCACTAGCCATTGGTTAGGCAATTTTATTTGCCAGCAAAACCATTGCATCTGCAGACATAATTTTGATCA
This sequence comes from Nothoprocta perdicaria, assembly GCF_003342845.1. Taxonomy (NCBI): domain Eukaryota; kingdom Metazoa; phylum Chordata; class Aves; order Tinamiformes; family Tinamidae; genus Nothoprocta; species Nothoprocta perdicaria. The sequence continues at coordinate 837,017 of NW_020455810.1, forward strand.
GCAGCACGTAGCTCCTTGGAAACTAAAACTAAGCAAACGGAGTCCTACTGCTGCTGTCTCCTGAAATCACTAGGGTGCCCTGGTCCTGCAGAGAAATTGCCATGGATTGCACACGAGTTAGTAGCTGGGACTAAACAGACAAGCGATAAAGGAAGTGCTAACTGTTTTTTATTGGATTTCTTTTTTGTAGTCATTGCTTGAAAAATAAACAGATTTTTTTTTTCTTGTGTTTGCATAGGCTTCTTTTTTATTATTAAGAAAAAAGAGTGTTGCCAGAAAAAGCAGAACAAGTCATGAATAATGTATCAAAAAGAATTAGGGAGCTTATCTTCTGTCCGTGGCATTTGCAAGCCTAGTAGGAGGTTAAACATTTTGATTAATGCTTTATGAAGACCATTTCGGGGGTAGGTGTTATTGCCTGGAAGTTCACACAAAGCAATGGGAGAGCTCATATTCCCAACTGTTCCTATGGGATTTAGGCCAAGTTACATAAACTTTTCATGTCACAGTTCACCTGTCTTTGAAGTGTGCATAAACGCCTACCTATGTGTCACAAGGATGTAATGAAAATTAGTGTTACAGAAATGCTCAGAGATGAAAGGCGCTATATGAGTACAAAGTATTCCTGGCATTGCTATTCTGAGAGGTCAGTGACTCATTTAAATCAGATAGGACTTTAGTACCATATAAACAAGAGAGCTAATGAGATCTTACAATTGGTATAGACTACGACTGTATGTGATTGCCACCACCATATTACTAGAATTGCACTAGTATGGTAATTATAAATTAAATGTAGATCAAATTTTGCTGAAGACGCAAACATCTACAAAGTTGACTATCACCAGATTTTATTTTCCCACGAGAGGTAACATTTTAAAGGAATTATTTTCTTCCGCAGGATTTGCCAGTCAGATATGGTCAGGGCAGCTGCTAAGGAAGAAAAGTGAAATGCACTTAATTTCACTGTCCAGAGTGAGAAAAACCAAGGGCCAGCTTATCTGAAGGTGCCACATAGTGTGGAGAAACGAAGCACACAGAACCAGAGGGGTCGCTTCCAAGATTTGTACCTCAGCACTGACTCCAGAGATTTTCTTCTCCTAAGCAACACACCTTTACATCCTCTTACCTCCAGCCTCCTCAGCCCTACAGCATTAGCTCCAAGGTTGTCGTCTGCTGGGCACTAGCAATGACATTGCTAAGTGCTCCCTGGATCACGTGGCCCGTTTTTAAGACTACACGAGCGATTAATTAGGCTTATATGTCAGCATTAATTGCAACAGGCATTAGACAGCAGACAGTCCATTCACCAGCCATGCAGAGTGTTTATGGGAGCTGCACAACAAGCAGTGTGAGCTGACATCTGGGGAAAAAGCCAAAGATCTAATAAAACTTATTAGCAGCTAAAAGCCAAATCTCAGCAATGTATTAACTCAAAAGGTCACAGAGGCACATGCTCCCAGCAGCTAAACCAATATATATTTATAGCTTATAATATATGATAAAAATAAACCATTAATAAAGCTAAATTCTGGTGAGAGTTTCAGTTCATACTAGAAATTGTAAGAATGAATCTTAAATCAAGATGTTCAATCCTTGCAGTACTTAAAGTTGCTGTATTAATAAAATATATAAGCTACAGCTTTAGTCTGTGTTGTGCCTCACTTGTCAATACCTTCTGTTTCTGCTTCCTACCCTTTCTTTCCTTCACAAAATTCTTCAGTTTTCTGTATCCCACTCGCAGCATTCGTGTCCCCCATGACTGTGTCACCACTGCTGTAATGCCTCCTATGGACTTTCTCACACTTCACAGTTTTGTACCTCAGCATAGCTGTTTGGAGTAGTTGCCTAGCTGTCTAAGTGTAGAACTAACCTACTTCTGGGAAGGGATGAAGGGAGAAAGGGGAAAACTATATAAAATAGCTCGATTCATCTCAAAACCGTTTATGAATTTATTTGATTTTTGCCAAGTAGGTTGGTACCAGATAGATCTTTCATGTCTGTGCAGTTGGAGACAATTCTCCCCAGCAGAAGATTGCCCAGGGTGGTAGGAGACCGGATGAACTTATGGTGTCTGCCTGGCAGTTTGAGCTCCCAGTCTGTAGGGTGGAGGACTCTCTCTGGAGACAGGCCACTTTGCTCAGGATACTTAAGCAGTCCTTGACTGAGAAAGGATCACATTGCATTTATCACATTGCTGCTTTGGAGGTAAGGATCCGGCTTCTCCTCCATATGCCAGTGAAAATCTAGTAAGCCCAAAGAGCATTAGCAGGGAAAGTTGAAAATACCAATAGCCTAATTTTAAAACACGATTTCAAATCTGGAACTTTGAAAGGGGATTGAACCAGAATACAATCCCCACAGGAGATTGTATTCCTTATCATAGAAACAAATGTCAAAAATCTTCCAGGTTTGAGCTAAAGTGGCCATTTAACTTGTTTCATTTTGATTTGGTTTGTGTTTTTCTGTTCCATTTTCACACCAACAGGAGAGCTGACTTCCACCTATATTTGATTTGCCCTAACCTAGTTTTTTAAAACCTTTTCTCATTTTGCGGCTGAATGAAGAAACTGGTTATACACAAATACCTACATGACACGATCCAACTTAAAACTATTTGAAGAGGAATGGTTGGATTTATGTGAAAAGAAGTGGGGCTCCAGCTCTGAAAGTGCCAATAGTATCTGTTAAGTGGTGTTTCTCTCTTGGTTCTAGACAAGACTTCACATCTTCGTGGCATTTTTGCTGCTTTTAGAGTAGTCATGCATTTGAAAAGTTTATTTCTTCATGTTTGTAAAGCATGGATGCAAGCTGCTGTATAAATAGAAAATGTAAATGTATCTGCCAACTCATGCAACAACCTCCCTTGCATAAAACCAAGCAATGATGCCAGAATTTGCTTTGCAGCAGCTTTCAGAAATCTGTGATTTTCTCAAATAAGGTCTATATTGCAGCTAAGCTGAATTCTAGCTTAAGTGGCATATCAGGTCAGTATTTGTTAAAAAAAAAAATGCATGGAAAATTTGTAATGACCTTAGATTTTAACCATCTGATCAAAGTGCTTACTGGTGTCTCATCATATTTGTATTTGTAAACCTGAGGATTTGGAGAGGGGGTGTTAATATGCGGCTCCTAGATCATCAGATGATACTTCCTTCTGCTTCCTTGATTTACTACTGACATGATATTCCTGTAGCTATGGTGTTAGACTCGCTACTAGCAGTTAAACTGCTACTTTTTTAGATAACGATTAGCCTGAGAATTATAAGAGAACTGGCATAAGAACAAGAGACTTAAACTGCCCCTGAACCTCAGTGTCTGCAACAACGCAGTGCTGCAGTTCCCCAGCTGCTCTCTGACCTGTGGTATCATTTCTCTCTAAGATTTCCCACAGAGCCTTGTTACCCTTTAAGTTTGTCTTTGCATAGGCAGTTTTCTCATATTATTTCCTTTCTGATATACTGGAGAATAAAAGTGCCTTCCTGCAATGTTACCCCAGAGTAGTTCCAGCTAGAAACACGCTTGGTCTTCCAAAAAGAGCTGAAGTACTAGGTTGCTATTTTTGAACACATTTGATTTCTGGACTGTTTTTAAGAGCACACTAGAAAAGAGAGATGAGGGATACTGGAGAAATAAAGCAATTATTTAAAAATACATATCTCCCTGTTACAATGCCTTGAAATCTCAAGTGTACCGTATATAAGAATTAATTTCCCCAAATTACACGAATATTTCACCATTTTGGACTTGGTGGGAGTTGCTGTTGCCTGACATTCACAGTTGTCTTTACTAATGTAGCACTGCTTGTGAATGTTGGTTTAGCAACATTTTACTGTTGCAAGTGTTCTGTCCAGATTGTTAGAGCTGGCATGAGGAAACCTGCAACACGCAACTTACTTTCGAAGGGTTTGCTTCCCATGGCCACTTGGCATTGCTGTCCGATGAGCGCTGGGTAATTGTTTCCAACCTTTCTCAACTTGTAGAGTCCAGAAAATCTTCTGAGGAGATGCAGAAAAAGCTTCCCATTCACACAAGCTGTTGCATGGCTATTGGGGCTTGCATTTGTTTGATCCTCTTTCTCCCACTCCTTGTAAATAGCCCTTATAGGGCAGGGTCCTGTAAATCATGAGTTGAAAACTTGCTATACTGAGGCACGTGCTCCTAGTTTCCTGATAAATCAATTTGAAAAGCTGCTGGCAGGGGACAGGTCTGTCTTCTTGCCTGTTTAGCTCTTAAATGAGTGAATGAAGTTAGAAGCAGGTTGTATCAGAATTTTCTTGGCTTTGTGGAACTGCTCTGCTTTGACCTACATTGGCCTAAGCAAGAGCTGGTGCTTGCCACCTGGGACTGGTTCTGCCCCATGGCAGATTCAGGTGGATTGCATGTGTAGCCATAACGGGCCGAGCTTCACTGTTTCCACTGCTCCTGTCCTGTATTTAATGACAGTATTTGACAGTTACTTCCCCCAAAATGGAAGGTTTCTATTTGGATTTTATAAGGCTCGCTTTCTTGTTTCCTTCCTCCTCATGCTGTGTTTGTCTCACTTCTGTTGCATATCAGTGACCAGTGTCTTATATTTATAACCTCTCTGTCAGTGAGCAGCAGCTGCTGTTTCTGTAGCCATGACCAGTTCAGCCGAATCTTGCAGGATTCTCCCAAGCAGTTCCCTTCTGATTGTGCAGATTTGCGCTGCTGTCGCGTGCCAGTGCGTTCCCAGAACACGGCAGCTTTTGATCCTATGTCAGTACTTCTGCAGATGAAAGGCAGACTGTCACACAAGTCCATCTTCACCACTTGCCCTGTCAGCATCTACCTATTAGAAGGTGTTCAGCACATTTGAAAAGAAAGTGAATAAACTATTCAAGAGCTGCAACTATTCAGAGCTGCAACATTGCAGCTCTGGAAGACACTTCCCATTTTTGGTTCTGCTAACATGGAAAAAAAATCTCAGTTATGCAAGAGGAAACATTATAAAAATGAAGCATTTGCAGCTTGGACCAAAAAGGAATTTGATAACTGTCTGCAATTATATGAAAAGTAGAATAATGCTGGAGAAGAACTAGTGTTAGCTAGGTCGGTGCTGCATGGGAGAGCTTGGCCAGGAGCAACAAGAGAGACTGAGGCAGCTAAACACAATTTGGACCAGAGGTTTCCAGATAATTTAGAGTATGAGTTGTTCCATGCTATGTTTGCTACTTTGTTTTGAAATAAGTTGGTGTGAATAACCCTGTACTTTAGATGGTGTTAGATGGCGGTTCTATTTTCTGTGAGTTCAAACTCAGTGAATAACAGAAAGCAAAGAATATTGTCATCACTGTGAAGTACTATACAGGGTAGGTTAGAGCTGAAGATCAAGTCTTCTGGCAAGGGAGACAAGCGACTTGGCAACCATGTGTTCCTCAAAGACATGTACTGCAGTCTGGAAGGGTGATGCAGATACAGAGTCAGCAACTGCAATGGGTGTTTCAGGTCCTCCAATGACACAAAGCACATGCAGTGTCTTGCAGCCCTGCAGCCAAGCTCTCTTTTCAGTTTCAGTTTCATGGATCATCTGCCTTGCTTGGTTGTGTCTTAAATACCCAAGGAGTTGGGTTATGGACGTACCCACCTGGCATTGCCAGCACATTGGAACCTGCAGGACAGCTCTTTACTGGGTAATAATATGATTATGGGTAATGATAATCTTTTGCACAACGCAGGCAGTTCGGAGCAGAAAGAAACCGTGGGCCGGTAGATGTCATGGTTTGTGTGTGGGCAGAAGAGGAACAGCACGGCTCAGGGCCATGGGCACAGTCTGAACCTCGAGAAGCTCCTGCTCATGAGAAGCTCATGAACCTCCTGCATTTCCACTGCTTCCCATTCCTGGCTTTCCCGGGGGCTCACATCACAACTGCCTCAGTCAGTCGATCCAGTTTGCCCAGTAATTGGCTTTTGAAGCAAATTCCATCCCTCGTCCTCAGAGAGCGTGGCATTTTGGCAATTAGTTTGAATGATGGGATCATTTACAATCCATTCACCATAGCCTGAAAGGGCTGTTCAGGAGGGGAGTTCAATCCTGCAACTCACTGCAGCGTATGATCATTGTCTCTGGTAAATGATGATTTTTGCCCACTCATGTTAAAAGAGTTTCGGAAGCTCCAACCAAATAACCTCAGCTCTCATTGGATTTGTTGAAGTCACAAAGACATTTCTGGTCATTTTTCTCTGCACTTAAGTGACATAAAACAACTGAAAATGTCAGGCCACAAATTTAGTTTGACAATACAACCTACTTCCCCCATGCTTACACTGAGGCATGATGGTTTCCATCTTAGATAAATGCTTTAAAAGAGAAAGAAAGTCCAAACCACAACATATTTTTCAAATCTGTAAGATGCTGAAGGTTTTCATCCAGAAAAGCTTTCTGCTTGCCACAGATAAATACATTTTTCAAATGATATGAAAGACCTACACGTGCACATATACATGTATATATAGCGTATTGTGTCTGAGCAGGAAGAAAATGCATATAGCAAGGCTATACGCTGAGCCGTACCAAATACTTTCTTAAGTGAGTATTAGTTTATAGGCAAGGGCAAAATGTTTAAGGGAGGAAGGACAATAGGTGTGCATGGAACTATTGAGGTAATTGCATGTATACCCGACATGCCCTTTACATATGGAGAGGCCACTGGTTACGTGCTATCATGGTGACTGCATGTACAAATGCTGTTTTATTTTTGAACAAATGGTTTTGTATCTGGATCTCATCTTTTTTAAATGTGACCTTGACAGCAATCCCGATCGCTGCGCTGCTGTTTTTTATATACTTGTGGGCAGTTATTTTGCTTCAGAGCTTTTTATTTCAAAGCATGAAAGCATGACGACCTTTCAGCATTCACCGTCTTGTTCTTATATGAGCCTTCTGAGATGCACTCAACGGTCTGTTGGTTAGGACATGCTCCAGGTTTGTAATAGACTTGGGAAGAGCTTTCTCCACAAACCTCTCTCACCCTAATATATAAAGTGTGAGCTTTTTCTGCTAATAATCTGCAGAGGCCAATGTGGCAGACTTTAATGAATTTATGAGAAATCGCTGCAGGTAGCCTCCTTGGCTCTTTTTTTGTTACAGGTTTGACCTGTCAGTGATTTTTGAATGCATGTCCCAAAAACGCCTCTGTAGTTGTGGGCCAGCTTTTTGAAATCACAGCATGCCTTATTTATTTATTTATTTGTTTATTTATTTATTTATTTATTTATATATTTGGTGAGCTGCAGGAACTACCACAATGTGGGAAGTTGCATTACTAAGAGCAAATTGCTAGCAAAGGCCCAAGTCCTATCTCAGGACTTAGTCAGGAAACCTCCTGATGAGTGGCATATTTATGCCCAACCTCTAAGGATGTAGTTGTGCTCACAGTGATCTGCAGATACCACGTATGTTGTAGTCTGTGTACACCCACTGATTTAAAAGGGGAAATTGGTTGAGGGAATGGTAAGGGAGAGACTTTAGATCAAGCAGGAAGCCACATGAAAGGAAAGAGCCTGAGAATTTTGCATCAAAACTCCCAGAGCACCCCAGAAAGTCCCAATGTCAAGCAAATGTTTGTCTCAAGGCATGAAAGTTTTCACCACGGTGCAAAGATGGAGAGGTGGAGATGCTTGCATACAAATTTCTCCATTAATATCTTGCTGAGATTTTTTCCTTGCTTGTCCTGCTGCAAGTCCAAAGCAGACAGAGATGTCACACAGAGCGTGAGTTTAGCTTAACAAGTTGGCCATCAAATTCTCTATGATCACCACCAAGAGGAATGTTTAAGTAATACTAGTCCAGCTGGTAGCAGATAGTCTGCACTGAGCTGTAGAAATAAGTGGAGGAAGAAAACATGACTCATTCAACTCCTTGACCTTTTTCTCAAACAGATAGTATTAATAACTGCAGTTCAAAAGCACCCATTATTTTTGAGTATAACGGTTTCCATAGAAGTTGGCCTTATCTATCGAGAGCTCTGATTATGGTGTGTTATGGCAAGAAAAAGGCAATTTGTCCAGACAGCGAGCTCTCCGGGGAAGTGGTTATAACTGCAGGCTGAAGAAAGAATTTGGATTTTTTCACTGTAACAAGCTTATAGCATTAGGGGTCATAAACACTGTTTCACATTGCTGTTGACACAGTGTTGGGTTGAGGGATGCACAAAGAGCTTGGAACGATTACCCTAAAAAAAAAAAAAAAAAAAAAGGAAAGGGATTAGTAGCTGTTTTGCAATAGTTTGTTGATGGAGCTTTTGGGAGTTGGTTTGAAAGGCAACTCCAAATGTAAGCAACTCTCATTTGCTCTCCATGAAGAATAATGCCTCTATCTCATGACATTTAGCACCAAATACCTTTTGTAGTTTTTTCTCTTTCTTTTTTTTGGATTAGATAAGATTCTATAAATCCTTGAGTCTTCTGTGTGTATCCCTTTGTTTCGTGATCCCTTTGTGAAAGAAATAAAACGTCCCATTGAGAAAGAGAGAAACAGGATATAAAAATAGGGAGCCGTGCACAATTCAATCCTTTTTCTCCTCCTGCTGTGGCCCTGCATGGCAGCACACTGACCAGCACAACAACCAACACTCTGCCTCCTGCATCAAGCCTCCGCTCTTATCATCTTTTTTTTGGCTTTTTAGTGCTTCCTACGTATTTATTAAAAATATGTGTAGCCTTGTTTGGTTTCAGGAGTGGCCTGAGCGCTCTGCTGCAGTTGCTGGCACTGGACAGCTCCTGAGCACTCCGCACAGCCTCTCCTTTGCTTCCTCCTCTCTTTTGGTCGTGTCACAGATTCACTGCCTTTGCTCCACAGGCATTTTTAATCTTCGGCTGTTTGTTTTCCTTCTGTCCTCTCCTAAATCTGTTTTTTTTTTTTTTTTTTTTTTTCTGTGCCTTGCTGGGGCTTCTTCCACTGCATGTTCCATTAATGCTTGCAGGCAAACAACCCACTGTGATAATGACAGCAAGGTTCCCATGGATCACCCTTGGTTGGTTCCCTCCCTGTAGGCAAGAGTCATGATTCAGCAAGCTAAATGGTTAACCTGAAGTCTTTTTATGTTTGTGAGCTTTAAATGTAGGCCTGAGTAAAGCACGTGCATGGGTATTTATGTGATGCAAGTAGAAGGCAGACAAGCTCCAGGTGAAGCACGCATGCTTCGTAAAGCTACAAGACTTTATCTAGCAGAACAGTTCTGCCTTCCCTCTTCTTCCCCCAAACATGCACAAGTGGAATGGGGAAACTTGGAGCCAACCATCTTTATTCCCCTTTCCCACATGCCATTGTGTCAGAACCGGGACTGAGTCAGTCCATATCAGATACTCCACTGGTAGGTAAATTGTGGGGCTGGCAGGATGTGGCTGTGACTGCTCTGCCACTGCGGGACCTGGTGGCTTCCTCTCCTTCTCACCCCACTTGCCCATTTCAAAATGGTCCCTGGAAGGATGCTGCTGTGCCAGAGAAGCAGGGAAATGTTTCTCCCTGCATGCTCCTGTCTGATGGCACATGGAAAACGCCTGCTGTCATCACTGTTTTGCTAGGATGTTGCAAACGAAGGTCAGAGTGATTATTCTATTCTCCCGCTAAGTCTTAAAGCCAATTTCTGGATCAGAGAGGAGAATAACATTGCCTGCATTCCTCACATGCCTGATCATCCCGCCTTACAGGTCTCATTGCAGTGATGTTTTCCTACCTGTAAGGTCAGAGATAAAGACGCTGGAGTGAAGAGCTGAGAGAGCCTAATCTCAGCAAAGCCTCTTTTGAATCATCGGGTTGTTCTGCTCTTCAGTGTGCTCTTGCTAAAACAATCCTTGTAAGAAAGCGAGGAGAAATGTGTCAAACTCCATAATTTGCACAGGTGCATGGATACATTGTGCAGACCATTCCAGTTGTTGTCAAGTAGGTGTTCAGTGTAAGGTTCAGGCGTAAACATGTCCTTCATGAATTTATGCATTAAAATTTAATCTCTAGAAACTTTAGAGATATTTATCACCATTCTTCTCCTTATAAACATCTTTGAAGTGCTATGCATAATTTTGTTTCAGACATTTCCAGGCCCACAGCTAAACCAGAAGGCTTTTTCCAAATCAAGGATGAATGGCATGAATAATGTGGTGTGAGTCAGACCCAGTACACGTTCTAAATCAAATGTGTGCTGAGCCAGTGGTGTTCTTAAGAATCTTTATGAAAATCTCATAACCATACAGTAACTGATGGTAGCATTTCTAGAGGCTGACAATGAAGAAAAGATGAAGCAAAGAGTGGAAGGAAAGTAAGGAAGCAACAAGCAGATTAGTGTAATGGGAAAGAATTGAAAATCCAACCAGGAGAAGATATTCCAAATAAACAAGCGTTAGTGAAATAACAGCTCCAGAAGCAGATTGCTTCTGGCTTGCTTACTGCTCTCAAGAGTTCATATCACAGATTTGAAGTTAACTAAAGCTGGTTCATCTCCAAAGGGATATCAGTCGTTTTTCTACGTAGGCACTGCAGTCTGCTTGAAGTAATATCACAAAGGGCTCCTGTTCTCTGGGGAATAAGAGCAATATGAAATCCATGAAGATGACATAAAGGAGAGAAAACTGTAGATATTTGGAGAATTATCTGGAGATATATTTCCTTATCACAGAGATAAGGAAATACAAATACAAGCTTCAAGTTGGATTTCACCTGGAATACTTCGCACAGTCCTGGCCACACATACGTAGGAGACCAATTCAAGCTTGCTCAAAAGAATAGGTACAAAGAGGGGTTATTAGTTTCTCTACTCCTCCTCATTCTATCTGAGAAGGAGAAATTGAAGAAGCTTGATTTCTGTCTCCCAGCAGAGAAGGGCTGAGCATGAATAAGACTGCTCTCTGTAAGTAGAAAAAGGAGGATACCTGCCTACCTCTAAACAAGAGCAAACTGGATAGCAGCAGATGAGTGTAAACACATTCAAGGTATTTTTAAGATGGAAATTGAAGAAGGCTCCCAGATACCTGAAGAATGAGCCTCTGGAAAGATGAGGAACAAACTATCTGGATTTAAAGATTGAGCATAATCAGCTATTGAAAGTGCTCCTATTGCATGCGTGCCTGGAACACTGCAAAGGATGGAAGCCAAAGGCCTTGAACATTGTTTCCATTTCCCCTGTAATGGAAGGAAAGAAAGCAAGACGTGGTACAGACTTATTTTATATATATATATACACACACACACATATATATATATATAACATATATAAAAGGAATGGAAGCATTTGAGTGGATGTACAAGAATGCAGTGCTATAGCTTCAGGTTGTGCTGTCCCAGTGATTAAGAGACCCCACTATTACAGTTTAATCTGAATTATCTGTGCTTTTCTGTTCTCATAGCAGAATTGTTCATCTCTTAGAATATGCCATGCTTCTAAATACTATTTTTAGCAGTCTTTTTTCTTCCTTTCTTTTTTCATCATCGCTTAATTTAGACCTACGTGAACGCACTCGCTCTTCCCTCAGAGGGGCAGCAGTTAATGAGGATGTGTGATCCCCGTAAACGTGAAGTGTCCCCTCACCCGGCGGGGCTCCTGCTTGTGCTGACATTGCTGCTGACGCCAGCACTCATGAACAAACGAAGCTCTGTTGGCTCGAGGCTCTAGCAGGATGAGCGTGGGGCAGAGCAGGGCACACACAGAAAAGGGATGAGCTTGGGATGAAGGTTGTTCAGTGAAATGAGGAAAAATATAATCAGGGAAGACAATGTAGATTACACTTCATAAAGAAAGTGTTTGCAGTGATAACGTGTTAAACGAAATTTGGAACGGTTTGGCAGTGCCCTTTTATCGCTGTTCACAGGGTAGCTTATCTGTTCTTTTTTTTTTTTTTGGTTTTGCATGCTAGTGATAAATCAAAGCCAAAAATCAGTGTTTGCTTTGTTGTCGCCATTGATCCTGATTTAGGACATGAAATACCCTCCCATTTTCTCTTTGGTGAATTCCAAATAGCAGGTTAGCTTTGTGATTCAAAAATCCTTTTCAGCACTGCTGCTCTAGCACATTCATAGTAAAATACAGAGCACATCAGAGAACATCAGAGGGGAAAGCATCTAGACAGGGAGCGCTGGGAGAGAAATGCCCAGCTCCCGCAGGTCACTTAGGAAATCTCAGTCTGTATAGTGCCATACATTTTAATTATATCGTTCTGGTCCACTTAAAGTGAAGTGACCACTATTATGGCAATGGTGCATTTAGGAAACAACAGTCTACCGCAAGTTCTGTAAGATATAGTATGTTCAGAAATGTGGCATTTAGAACGGAGTGCATTCAATTTGTGGGCCTCTGCCTAAATTCAGAGACCAAGCAAGTCCTTTTTGTGCTACTCTAGCTAATTTAAAAGGGGATTTTAAATTGGCCTTACAATAGGAATGGCACAAGACATCCGATAAAAAGAGTAAACGTTGGAATATTTGAAGGCTTGCTCCTGTGTCTCCGATATTTTGCATTTTTATCAGGCTCAATCAAATTTGCTGTAAAGGGGAATTGTGTTTGGTGAGGCTGTTCCTGTATTCCTTGCGGTTCCCTTGCCTGCTTGTGAGCATCAGAGCACTGACTGAGCCCGTGTGGTGATTCTGCTTGCAGTAGGTGGAGGTGAAGGACAGGCCCGGACATACCAGGTGTGTGGTACCCGCTCAGGCCTGCTGGCTCAGCCCGACCTCCCTGCTTGTTTAACATTCCCGAGGAGGAAAAGCCAGCGCTAGGGTCAGGCACAAGTTTTGTCTCAGCCTCCTCACTGCCGTAGGAGCAGAGGAGTGAACCCTATCGGGACTCTAGTTCCCAAGGATTTTTTTGCAGACCCATGCTTTGACTGTTGTTAAGCGACAGTTGCATTGCAGGACTGGCCATAGGCCCTGGCCTGGGCGCAAGGCTCTTGGGTTTGTGAATCCTGTGTCCCCAGAATACAGTGGGATTAATTAGTGCTGGCACTTAAAAATTTCTTCAAAGTAGTTGTCTTTGTCTGCAACCATCTCCAGCTCTGGATGCCTCTGAAGGAAGAAGGAATTCCCATAGTGCACTCAATTGTGCAAATTCTCTCCCACGGGGGAAAATATCAGGCTCCAGCTGCACTCAGCTTGTGCCCCCGAGGGACACGGAGACTCCTGTCCTTTATATACTTTTAAAATCAGAGCAGACTTCTTTCTTTCACAAGTCAAGTGACAGATCTGTTTACTCTAAGTTTGCATCCAAGACCCAGCACGGTTGAAATCTTTCTGCCACATAGCTATTCCCTTTTCATCTCTAGTGATCATTCTTCATTGCTAGACGACATGCTTGGGAAACAGATTTGGCATTACACTGAATACATTTCCTCCTTGCAGAGTTATTATGCTCCTCATAGCCACAGGTAGACAGCAGTGTCCTCAGACTGTGGAAAACTTTTTTTTTTCCTTCATTCTTTTAAAAAGATGAGGACCTTTTGCATTATGTGTTGGATGGAAGTAAACAGAAAGGTCGCTGTATCATTGTTAACTAAATGGAATAAAGATCGTCTGAAAATAGAAATCACTGCATCCTGCGGGGAGACACTGCAGCCATTACTCAATGTCATTATGGAACTGTAAACTCTCTTCACTAGAAATTATCTTCACTAGAAGTGTGAACGTAGTGCACAAAGGTGAGTTTCCAAGCTGAAAACAGAACTCTGGGAAGAGGAAAGGAGATGAATATCGCATGACATGACCTAAAAGCATCTGCAGTTCTTTTTGGCTCACTAAAGTTTTGGGCTTTCTGCTACATCTGGTACCTAGCAAAAAGATAATTGAAGATCTCTAGCAGATAAAAACACTCCTAATCCAACTCAGTCTCTAGTCTTTCCATATGCTTGCTGGGAACTTTCTGCACACTAAAGCACACTGAAGCTAAGGAAAAACATGACCCTTGAAAGTGAAGAGGAGGAGGAGATTTAGGAAAGGATAACTTATCTTGTTAGTGACTCTGCAGAATGAGACACTCAGGAGAAACCAAATAGCATCAGTGGTAAAGGTCCCAACACTACTGTCAAGGATGAAAAGGAAGGCCTGTAAGAAAGAGAGGCAATAAATTTGCTTTCCAACTCAGTCCTTTATCATCCATTACATAAAAAGCCTGAGGGAATGAGATCTTACAATTGGAAAGAGTCTTAATGGCCCAAAAACTCAGCCCAGTTCTTGGAACAAAAGCTATAGTCATCACATTTCTTTGCTTTCAGGACAAAGATCTTACTATGTAAAAAGCAGAATAAAACTCAAGAGCCTTGGATAGGCCAGTAAGAAAATCTCCCTTTACCCAAACAATGACAGAGAAGATCAGGAGAGAGGAACAAATGCAAATCTTCAAACAGCAGTTTGCTAACCAGTCAGACCAATGTGGATTTAAGATGAGGGTCTACCATTCCTCTCCTACCAGGCAGGACAGCATCAGTTCCCATAGTGCTTTTTGTATAAAATCAAAACCAGAGTCTCCACAACTCCACCCCTTCCTTCAAAAGTTAAAAAGTTAATGCTGTAGTAAAAGTGAGGAGGTTGTGGGTTTTTTGCCTATAACATGATTCATCATCCTTTATTTCCTGTATTGTAGAATGGAAATCACTACCCTGTGTCTGTTGCATATTAATGGCATTTTAGAGGAGAAAAAGAGAAAAGAATAGATAAGCTAGTGGCTGACTAATTGGTGTTGCATTACTTCTTCAAAAACGTGTATTTTATGTCACTGTAATGTTTTGGCCATTGACCAAGGATTCAGTAATGAAGGAGAAGGTAGCTGGTACTCATTACTGACACAAGAAAAGACAGGAAAAGTGAAAAGGTATCAATGCTAATAAACTATTAACAGACAAGCCTAGGGAGGTCACAGAATGTCAGTAATAGAAGAGAGTAGCAAAATTTCACAGATTTTAATGAAAGCAACAAAACAAGGTAAAGGACTTTGTTTCTACTGCTGTAATAACCTGCCCCTCATTTGTAACTTTAAGTGTACTTCTTTGGAGATACCATTACTGTCATTATTGCAAGGTCAGGAAATCATTACCTCTGTCTTCACTGGGTATCCAAGAAGTGGTGCCTCCATCTGTGGTGCCTCCACTGGAAGAAGGTGCTTTTGGTGGCAGAGCTTGACTGAGATTGTTAGGACAAACTAGCTCAGGAACACAAAAGTCTTGAAAGGGCTAATTCTCAGCATATGGCAAGGTGCTGCATACAGTAAGGTGCTTCCTGGGAATACAGGATATATTTTCCTGTATTCTCCTTAGAAAGAATACTTTCTAAGTACATGCAATTATGTAAAACAATAAAGTGTAATCATCAGAGCAGTTGGAAAATTTAGTGCTAAGAGCTAGTTAAGTATTGAAATGAAAGCTTCCTCCCTTTTTTGATGGTTGTTCTATTTTTCACAATTTTCTACACAAATAAATGTATATTAGCTAAAGAAGAACAAAAACATAAACAACAGTTTCTACCCATACCCATTTTTATGGAAGCCCAGCAAAAGATGAAAGCTAGTTAGGGCCATGACACAGGCAGCTTTCCCAGGCTGCTTTGAACCTATAGAATATTCATTTTGATCCTCTTCTTTTTGAAGAGGGGAAAAGAAGCAACATTTCAGTGTTTTGGGTTTTTTTAAAAAATATATAAAAATGATACCAGGAATATAAAACAAATAGAGTTTGTCTAGGAAAATTACTAAAAGGTAGTGAACAAACCTCAAACAGATCAAGAGACGAAAGGCTATATCAAAGCTGTGGAAAGCAAAGAAGATCAGTTGCAGTTTTATGTTTCAGGAAAAAAAAAAGGAAAACAAGTTGACAATAAGAAGACATGACCCTGCAGAAATGTACAGTCCCTCTAACAAAAAAGGAAAAAAAAAAAAACCCAAATGTAATTCAAGTCATTTCCTTGATTCATCCAAATTCAAAACAAAATTTTGATCAAATCAAGCACATCTGACCAAAACAAATGCTTATTTAAGTGAAGAAACTGTGCTGGCTTCAAAGTCTGATTTCTCTGGACAGAAACTCAATAAATTAGACAAGTTATCTTGCTGCACAAAGGCATAACAGGTAACAAGACAATTTGAATTGCAGTATAAACCCTCGTTGGACATCACTGTCCAGCTTGAAATGTGAATCTCTGTTTTATTTCAGTTACAATCTTAATATCTTAAGTTACATATTTTTATGCCATGTTACATTGGAGAGCATCCAGACTATAGTTTCTTGGTAGTCCCTCATTTATGTTGCAGCAGTAGCCAAGAAAGCATTGCCTCAAAAGCCTGAAGACCTTTTCAGTTCATTGCTTGTAAATTCTGTGTTTGCCTCGTAGCAAACATCTGCCTCCAATTTCTCTGCAGATGCTCTTGATCACATGTATCTGAATCGTGCTGTTTTTGCAAAGAGATGTACTGATTTCTTTAAATATTGAGCTGACCTGATGTTATAGAGGCTGCCATCTAATCCTAACTTCCTCCTGTTGGACATTGCGGAGCTGGGCTGCTGCCGTCGTCTCAGGCTACGTGTCAGCACTTCGGTAATTCATAACTTTGTGTTTAGTATCACTTAAGAGGCAAAACAAAGAAAATCTATGCCTCAGAGCACAGTCCAAAAGAAATTCTCATTTCCACAAAGACACCTCTTTCCCTCCAGATCCCAGGATTTCTTATTCCATGGGACCACACATTCTCCCAGCCCTACCTCATCCAGCTCTAGGAACAACAGAGTGATTTACCCTTCTGACAGCCTTGCTCCCACTTGGATCTGCAGGTATTTCTGACAAATTCAGCAGCAAAACCAGTCAAAACTTAGATCACCTGGAAAATAGGTGACAAACAAAAGAGGACTTTCTGACAGCACACGCCCCTGCAGGTCCTTCCCTGTAGAAATAAGCTCATTAAGGTGAAAATTAATTTTTGCTCAAATAGTTTGGGAAGTAAGACAGGTAGTAGATCAGCAGTCAAGGTATTAAGATGTAGAGACAGGAGTACTGCAGGTAAATATGAATGATAATTTAATTCACCACAGAAGTTCAAAGTTCTATTAATTGTTGCTATGTCATCTCCACTACCTAATCTGTGGAAATGTATGTTAGTGATGTAAGTCCTTTGCTACTTTGCTTGCTTGGTTTCTTCTTCTCTGTTAAGTGAATATTTACCTGATCTAAAAATAAATTTTAACTAGTATGTAAACACTGTATTTGGGCTGCAAGCTGTTACATAGAAGTATATTTAGCCAGTCATTGTGTATGTGTGATAAAATCTCTGCTATTGATTTGACTTGCTTCAGCCTTTAGCTCATTTTATATTTCAGGCTCCTGCTAGCAGAGTGAAGCTGTAGCTGACAACAGACATGAATGTTAAAAGACAGAGTGTGAATGTGATATTTTAAATATGCATAAGTGCATTAAGAGATGAGAGTCTTGAGACTTATTTCCTCCTTTTCTTCCCCCTTAAGTTTCACTTTATGATTTGTGATGTAATTTTTTGTGATGTAGAAGATTTGTAATCTGCTGCTTGCTGAACTAGTAAGAATGCCCCTTGCCAAAATTCAAGTTAGTGTCTTTTACACAAAGAAACAACATGAGCTAAGGAAACAGGCCACCTCAAAAAAACATATCCTTCTGTGGATGTTATAGTTAGATAATAGGCACTTTGTCCTGCGCTGCAATAGTTAGAGGTAGCAGTGTGTAGAACTGCAGGTTGGATTGTCCTGTGATCTCTTCAAGTCTGGTCCAGATAGTTCCTAACCCAAATTGGGTACAATGAGGCAGTGGTGAAGCCTTCATCCAGCATCTTGGGCTCCTGCCGACGAGCTCTCTCCGATCAAAGCGAGGAGTAGCACAGGAGGTAAAATATCTCCCTTTCGCCTTTGCTCATATTTTATATTGTTGCCTCGTTCTGCTCTCATCGCCAGCACAAAGGCTGCCCATGAGCACTGGAGGCGCTGGGATTTCTCCCTGGTGGATGCTTGGGAGAAATGCAATTTGTGAACTCCGCCCTGGAGAGTTTGAACTCTGTGTAAGATCTTTATGGTAAAGCAAACTCTATTTGGATTGTGAGCCTAATCACTCCTTCTGCTATCTTAGTTCCATCCACAATCCACGCGGGGATGGAGTTGCAAGCAATGATGTTGCAAGGGCGTCCAGGGAAGGTCAACTTTGATGAGCTCTGGTTATCAGTGAGAACTTATCTGGCCAGCTGTTTTCAGGAGAAGAGATGCAGAAGGCCATGCTATGTCAGTGAAGGTTCCTGAATACCCTGAAGGCCCACGAATCCCCTGGCAAACAATGATCAAAAGGAAAAATTCCCAAAGCTGGGAAATGCATACAACAGTTTTTGTTTTGTCTCATTCTGTTCGTTTCTTGAGCAAGTAATAGAAACTTCAACAAACTCTCTATATCTCAGCTTTTATCTGCTACTGCCCTTAAAAAACACAAACCAGCAAATGCTTAGGCACTAGACTTCCCACTTTCTATGCAAAAGGAGATGGTTGTGCATGTGCGTATATAAAAGCGGGGCTGTTGGGGTGGAAAGAGATAGGAATTGTTTTATGGCTGGACACTTGGACCATGAAGTTCTACTTTATTACAGGTCAACACACACTTATGTGTGTGAAACAAGTAAGTCTGAGGGTTACTGGGGGAAGGAAAACCCATTCACCCCTGGAGCCATCCCAGGCCAAGGGAAAATAAAGAAATACAGTGCCTAGCATACTGAAATCCAAACAGGGAATTCTGGCAAGCATAAAACTCTGAAAACTTGAGAAGTCTGTATCATCATCCAATTAAAAAAAAAATAATAATTCAAAACTCACTGTCATGTAAGAGCTCTGAAGGTAACAAAAAGTAGATCCAAATTTGAAAGCCTGTTTGTTCATTTGTTCTTACTTTCATATGCTGGTGTGAATATTAATTGTTGATATCTCAGAGTCAGATTTTAGGTTAGCTTTTCCAGTATATAAGCCTACATGTTCAAATAAAATCAATTAACAAGGCAATGATTAGCATAGTGTGACTTTCAGCAGAGTTACCATCATTTAAAAATGCTCTGCTATCTTCCCTCTTATTTCAAGAGAGAGAGATGTTACCCACAAAAATTCTTCCATTCTATCTTAATTTGCGTTTTTGCCTTATTACCTATTCAATCTCACATTAAGCTTTTTTTTTTTTTTTTTTTTTTTTTTTTTTTGTGTGTGTGTGTGTGAATATAACCTTGGTTTGTCTTTTTCCTCTTTGGAGAAGCTACAGCTGAACTCAAGTCCCTCAAGAAAGCTTTTACAACTTTATATATTACCTGAGGACTCTGAAAAAATCCATCATTCAGGATAATCTTTCAGGTCCCAGAGCACAGAAGCTCGTATTTGTGAGGTGTTTTAATTGGTGCCTCAATGCAACCAGTCATTTTAGTAACATCTGTCCAAGATCTTTGGTAACATCTCACTATTCAGGTGAGAAGAAGAAACTCAATAGCAGAAATTCAACAATAACCAAGAAGACCCTGCAACTCTTGCAGCCTTTCCCACAAGGCTGCCCACTCATCTGTGTTTGTATTCGTGTTTTCTCAGCATCTTCATCTCCTTCTCTCTCACTTTCCTGATTTCCCTTAGGTATCAGCTGTCTTACAGGCTGCAGGCCTGCTGGTTCATTTGTAGCAGGTGACTTCTCTAATGTCATCAGCTCATGAATAATCTCTTGCATCCACTACAGATATCCATTTCATTTCACTTAAGTTAACTGTTAGCAGCTGCAGTGACTGCTCCCTGGCAAAGTCTTAGGGCATTTGCTTTCCTTTTACCCTTTACTTTCCTTAAGTCTGTGTCAGTTCACTGTTGTCTCTATTGCATACCTGGTCTTTTGCTAGTCTCCTTCCTTTTTTTTTTTTTTTTTTNTTTTTTTTTTTTTTTATTTCCTGGTTTATCATAGCCATCTGTTATCTTGCCCTCCTCTTTTAACATTTTCCCTCTGTAATCTTAGCTGTTTTCACAGAGTACCCTCTTATCAATACTATTCAATGACTCTGTGCATCTGACCTCTCAGCCTGATATGCAAGAAACCCAGCACCTGCTCATTTAAATCCACATTCATGTTGTATTTATTACTTCCTCCAAGACATAATTTCTTTTCTCCAAACACATATTATCAAAGGAAAAAAGAAGAGAATCAGCCAGACAATCAGTAATGCATTTAAAGTAGTATATTTTATTTTGCAGCATCTGTCACATATCACTCAAGTATTTTTTGGCGTCTACAAACACTTCCCAGGATAAAAGACTGCTACCTGGCCTTGTAGCCAGCTGACTGACGATATAGTCCCGCTTGCTTTTCTCCTCTCCCTAGCTACTGTATTTGTGTTGCCTTTGCAATGTAAGTGTCTCGTAACAGGATCCCTTATTTACATGTAAAGCAGTACATGATTCTTGCTGTGGCCCTGCTCTGGCCGTGGGGTTTCTTGCTCTGTGTGCTGAACCTCTGCAATTATTTATACCAGCACCGAGATCATTCAAATGCCTGCTGGAAAGTGCAGGCTGCTCTTCATTTGAATTTTGATAAATTGATACTATTCTCTTCTCCCATGTTTCTTTCTTTCAGTGAAAACCATTCACTCTACTAGTGTGGATAAAGTAAGCAATTTCAAGCAGGTCACAATTATCACTTCACTGTAACCTTTCTGGAAAATACTGCTTCCATTCCTGGACTATTACATCAGCATTTGAATCATTAGAGCTGTATAATAAGTAGTAAACTCCCCCTGGGGAATCTGAAATGTTGTTAAGTTCTGCTAGCCACATTGTTTCAAAAAGATAAATATGTTTTAAGAGAGTATTGCAAGAACATGTAACCATGTTAGTAGGCTAAGCATGTCCGCTCAGGTTAGAAGAAGATTAGTAAATTTAAGTGATTTCTATGGTAACGAAGAAAGGATTCTTCTTTTGTTCATTCAGATATGTATTTATATGTATTTATATGTATTTATATAGGTGTCCCAAGCCACTTGGGGTTTCTATTTTTAAGTGCATTAAGATTCAGTTAGAAACAAATTCTTTATAGCATTAGTCTGCAAAGTGTTTTTCCTGTCCTACTCTTTCCCTGCATACACATGGAGTAGTTTGGACCAAAATTAATTGTACTATCCACATTACAATGTCTCATCTCAAACCATTTCCTTTCCTCCTCCACATACACTTGGTTTGTTTTGCTTGGACATCCTTTGCAATGGACTGAGAGGGTAGTATGGGTAAACATCTCTCTCCAGTTTCATGCTGATTCTGTCAGATGAACCTTTCTGTAGTCTAACACAACATGAAAGCTGGTCTTGTTTCTCATTGTTCTCTTGAATACCTGAAATTAGATTTATTGCAAGAACTTCTTCAGGTGTAAGCAAATGCAGAAGACACACCAGAAGAAAACACACACCTTCACTGAAGTGGTAGAGCACCTGGTCTGGTGTTAGCTTAAGCCAAAATAATTTTTCTCTTGACTTAAGTGGATTTTGGGTTGCCAGAGACAAAGTACCAATGAGAAGGATATGGCTGAGACCCCATGAGCCAGATGCCTTGCATTCATCAGCCAGCAAAACCAGCATGCGGGTGGGCAATTTCCAACATTTTCTCAACCAATGCTCATGTCACTAATCTACATTTTAAAGAAAAGAAAAATGAGTGTTCTTATATAACATTCCTAGACACTGAAAAAGTATTCAGAAGACATTACATGTGAGATTTATCAGTATGGTCCAGTTCCATGTGTTGTTCCAGTTCCATAATTTTGCCATGAAGCAGAGTCCACAGATGGAGGCCGCACTCTTGGGGCATGGCAATTCTGTCATGTCTCTTCTCCCCTCAGGTCCTGGCATATGCTTCATTTTTCAAGCTCATTTTTTATCACAAGTGACTTGTGAGCTTTCTGGGCAGGGTCCCTTGCCCTACTCTCACCAATCTCCCAATTATCCACATAACCTTCTTAGTCCATATGTATCCTTCTCTTCCCACTCTTCTCGAGTGGGAAACCACTCAACAGTTATACTGGGGGCTTAGCAGGAAAAAGCTCAGCAGTCCCTCTTGAATATTTGCCTTCCTTGCCAAAAGGTCGGGAGAGGCTCTTGCTTTGTTCCGCCGCTGCAAACGGGCAGCACCAGAGCCTCTACCTGCCCAGGTGGCCACAGGCCTCCCAGCAGGGCTAGTTTGTTTGGCATAGTTGGTTGGGAGGGCTCCTGCTGTTGCAGTTACACACTGCAACTGTGTTGGTTTAGGAGGGACTGAAAGAACCTCAGCACTATCTGTCTGCCAAATGAAAATAACCTGACATCACTTGGGCTTAGCCGCATGGCAGTAATAACCAGCCTGGCATGGTAATACCCTGACCCAGCCTCTGCTGAGGGATTTGGGCTACCTGCTGCTGCTGAGAGCCACTAACAGCTGGGTGCCCTCATTCTTCAGGGATTTTTTTCTGGGAAAAAAAGCCTCCCTGTCTCCTAATTGTATTGAAGAAAAACACTCACTAGAATGTCAGCTTGAGTATGCATTAAAAAATATTAGTGATCAGCTCTATCAAGGCACTTTGAATTATTTTTCAAAGACAGTTTATTCATTTCTATATGCACATCATGGAAACTATGTGTGGTTTACTCATACACATTGCAAAGACACTACTTGACTAGTTAATTTTAAGATCAGAAACAGCATCTACTTTCTTTATTTCAGGTCACATCCTTACAAACCCCAGGCCATGTTTTCTCTCTGCTGAAGAGCTCATCCTTCAGCAAGGTGCTATCAGTTGCTGAACTTCCTTTTTAATAGCTTCTGCCTCTTCCTCCTGTCACTGCCTGTGCATTCCTGCACATATTGGCCTCTTTGTGTATTATATCTGTGGGCCTCTAGTTGGAGTCAGTCTTTTTTTAGCAGTGGAAACATTCCAAAGCCCTTGACCTTTTTGGTTTTTTGTTTTTTTTTTTTAATATTTAAATTAAATTTAAGAGCAGCTGGTGTTGCTTTCGAGTAGAGAACAGTGCTTAGATAAGGAGCTCTTCCTTCACACGTGGGGCCTAAATCATCCTCTGTGAATGTGCATTTGATTTCCCTCGTGACATACAGGGTTCAGAGGGGTAACACAGGGACACGGCGCGTCCCATGTCATATCCCCAGTAAGGAAACTTATTTAGCAGGCAGCCAAGACCTGACCGGACAGAAAGAGTTCTCTCTGCTATTGCCAGAGGACGCTGCAGTTAAGCTAGGTTAGACAGAATAAATGCCAATAGTAGTTATTTCTGGACTGAGCCACCTTTAGGTATAAACTCCACCGTTGGAGTAGTTTGCATGGGAGGAGGAGCTGTTTTTTTCCATTATAAATCCTATTTGGGCTG
>NW_020455810.1:860416-975221 GCF_003342845.1 Nothoprocta perdicaria
TTTTTTTTTTTTGCTGTGTCACTGCCCTCTGTTTTCAGATACGGTGCCAAAGTCATATTTAATCTCCTGTCAGAGGAGAGAAGGAAGAGCTGCCAACAAGGGAGCCTATTGCAATGTGCAGCCTGTGGCTGCTGGCAGCAAGGGAAGGAAGATTGCCTTCTCCCCCAACTCATCCACCACGTGCCCCGCTGAAAATATCCACGCAGTTTCTCCCCCACCAAAGTTACCTTCCTTGCCTCAGTTATCTTCCTCCTACAGCATTTTGTGCACACACAAAGGAATGAGCTCTAAGGATTTACCCTTTTTAAGTGCTACTTAGTGTTTACTTTTACCCCATGCAGTCACTGTAACTGCAACGCAAATCCAACAGAGTGACCACTATATTAAACATATTTATATCTCTGTTATGGTATGGACAGTGCTCCCTTGTCTTTTTTTTTTTTCCTCAAATTGTAGAATCATAGAATCATAGAATGCTTAAGGTTGGAAGGGACCTCAGAGATCATCTAGTCCAACCCCCCTGCTCACGCAGGGTCACCTAGAGCACGTGGCACAGGGCTGCATCGAAGTGAGTTTTAAAGATCTCCAAAGAAGGAGACTCCACAACCTCTCTGGGCAGCCTGTGCCAGGGCTCTGTCACCCTCACTGTCCAAAAGTGTTTCCTTAAGTTCCTGTGGAACTTTTGGTGCCTCAGYTTGTGGCCGTTTCCTCTAGTCCTATCGCTGGCCACCATTGAAAAGAGGCCGCCCCCTCCTCCTCACTGCCTCCCTTGAGGTATTTATAGACACTGATCAGGTCCCCCCTCAGCCTTCTCTTCTCCAGGCTGAACAGGCCCAGCTCCCTCAGACTTTCCTCATAGGGCAGATGTTCCAGATGTTCCCCTGATCGTCCTCGTAGCCCTGCGCTGGACTCTCTCCAGCAGCTCCACATCACTCTTGTACTGGGGAGCCCAGAACTGGACACAGTCTCCAGATGTGGCCTCACCAGGGCTGAGTACAGGGGGACGATCACCTCTCTCAACCTGCTGGAGATGCTCTTCTTAATGCACCCCAGGATCCCATTGCCCTTCTTGGCCACGAGGGCACACTGCTGCCTCATGGTCATCTCGTCATCCCCCACGACGCCGAGGTCCCTCTCTGCGGGCTGCTCTCCAGCTGATCCACCCCTAATCTGTACTGGTGTCYGGGGTTATTCCTCCCCAAGTGCAGGACCCTGCACTTGCCCTTGTTGAACTTCATGAGGTTTCTCACCGCCCAGTCCTCCAGTCTGTCCAGGTCCCTCTGGATGGCAGCACAGCCCTCAGGGCTATCAGCTACTCCTCCCAGTTTGGTATCATGAGCAAACTTGCTGAGGGAGCACTCCAGCCCTTCATCCAGGTCATTAATGACTAAGTTTATAATTTATAATAATAAATGCAAAGCAGTCTTTGGATGAAGACTCACTAGAAAGATTCTCATTATTTCATGTCATTTTTCCACCTAGTCCTCAGGATTTGCCCAAGAGTCTTCATTGGGCTGGGCCTAACTGAAGGCAGAGCACAAGCTAGGTAAGCTTTGTGTTCATTCAAAGAGGAGTATTGCCTCCTGACACTCCTAGTACTCCCTTTTCGGTGCTTTTGAGAATCTCACTGCTCTTTTCCTGGGATGCTACTGTAAAACAGCAAGTCACTAGCACAGATTTTTCAGAAAACCAAAGATAAAAAGCAGAAAATGACTTATAGAGAATATTCTACAGCCTAAGGGAGAAACATTTGTCCATTTAGTTGTAGAGGCAAACTCCAAAACTACCTGCCAAGTTAACAGCAGTTTCCATGTATCTGGGTCCGAGTTGTACCTTTTCAAGAGTGTATGCAGTGTAATGCCATTCATATCTTTTATTTGGGTCATTTTGTATCAGTTTTGTTAAGATTTTCTGAATGAGTCGTCACTGGTAGGAAATATCAATAAATGGAGAGGAGCATCTTATTAAAAAAGAAAAAAAAAAGCTAAATGAGGGCCCAAGGATAACGCATGGAAGCAAACACATGAATATTATTTGCTCATTGATAGAAATAATATTAAGTTGGTAACTATTCATATGTAATACACAAGTTTTGATCTTTGCAGTGGACATTTCGCTTCAACTTCTTGCATTTAACTAGTAAGGGATATTTTTTCCCCCATCTGAGAGGTTCTCTATGACCAATTCTCCTGTGTTGGTTTCTATTATGCTTTCTTTCTCTGTGCTTTGTGTTTGTCAGGGACAGGGACAGCAAAATACTTTTTAATAGCAGCTCTCTTTGACTTCCCCCTTTAAGAGTACTCTCCATCTTCAGAATTCAACACGACTAATGATGCTTCAAAAGAAAGAAGAAAAAGGCAGCATGTGCTACTAAAGCACACACTTTATTTTGTAACAAGAAAAGAGAAGTACTTGTGTAATGTTTATCTTTTCATTATTAGTGATCCTCATGAAAGGAGTCTCTGACAATTAATTACTGCTATTATTTCCCTTCACTACCTCATAAATTCTGCAGCCTGTGAGAAGGATATGACACCACTCCTACCTCTTCAAAGTTTTCATCTCCCCAGGACAATCACAGGCTCTTTGAGACTAAAAGCCAAGTTTCTTTCAGCACAAATAATACTTCAGTTCCATATCTTCTCCATAGCTCACTGCATCACAAATTCATATGCTAGAAGGGAATTTCTCTGTCCCTGCTCATAGGAACTGGTACAATCCCTATAGCCATTTTTGTTGGCAAATAAGGCGCTCCGTTGTTTCATTAGTGGCAGTTTCCTCTTCTGTATTATTGGCCTTCTGCAAAAGCCCTGTTTAAGCTTTTGGTTTGTGGGAGATGCAATATTTGTGCTGCTCAGACAAAACTGATTTGGTGTTACTGCAGTTACCATTCTAAGCCTGGGAATTCTAAAAAGAAATCCCAACTTCTTTGCCATCTATCTTTACTATGTTTTTTGACAAAGGATACATATGATATCCCTTCATTATTTTTCCAAATAAAAATGAATTGGCAAAGCCACCTATGCTTCCAATGCCCCTGAAAGTTATTGAAAATATGTTTTGGTTTTCTTTTTAATCAAGAATAAAAGGTCCAAGCGCAAGTTTTGGCAGGCACAGTGAGAGAGTGTGTTAAATTACTGTTTTGGGGCATCCTGCTGTCCTTCTCCATGTGCACTGCCTGCCTGTTTACCCTTATTTCAGTGCCCCAGAAACAAAGGAGAGGAGAAAGGCTCCTAAAGCAGCTGCTTTCCAGCCAACCTGTGGAGAAAGGTGGGAGATTGAAGGAAGCTGTATGGTAAATACACACCTCCTGATGAAAAATAAATAGATAATTTTGCTCAGCAATGCCTTTTCAGCTTGCTGAGCTGCTGGAAAGCGTTCAGGGCTATCACAAGTTGGCATTGCTGCTGTGGTCTCATAGCAACTCGGGCGAATCGCGACGGTGCCCTCCAACAATGAATCATTCATTTAGAAGCCATATCTCCCCTCGTGAAAGAGTTAGCCCTCTCGGAGGGAAAATTTATATCCCCTGTACTGGCATCTGACGTACAATACCTAATGGAGTGTGCACAAAAGCTTTGGAAGGATCGCTCAGGGCACTGCCCTGTAGCAGGGCAGTAGTCCTATGAAAGGGGGAAAAAGGCAGCAGTGGAGGCTGTTTGGATGGCTGCCACTTCGCCAAGCTGCCTCCCTTCAACCTCCAGGTTTTGCTCGTTTCTCTGAAGGGCATTAACATCACATAATTACACACTTGGACTTGTCATTTTTTGGTAAGGTAAAGCAGTCGCTTCACTTTTCCGAAGCTGGCAATCCTCTTCAGCATTAAAACACGAAAAACATAACTTAAGGGGTTAAAAAGAGACATCCAAACTTTCTTTTTTTTTTTTTTTTTTTCTTACTGCTTTGCTTCTTGTAAAGCCATAGGCGAAGTGTATTTTATTTTAGGTATGTAAGCCAGAGGTATGGTGGGGTTTTAGACAAAGTTGGTTAAAACATTCTGCTGTTGTTGAAAGAGAAAGAGAAAGAGAAAGAAATCCTGCCAAAACCATTTGTTCCAAGCATGGCTGAACTTGTCAATAAAAAAACTCATTTCCCCTTGCTTGCCTCTAGCTTTCCCTTCACCAGAGCTGTAGAGAAGAGCAATGCCAGGTACATTAAAACAGCCGGTTCATTGGCAAGTACCCTCTGTTTTCACGTTAGTCACTGAATGCTTCCTAAACCAACTAAGGCTCAAGAACTACTTGACATGGAAGGACTTTCAAAATCTGCTTCATCCCTTCGTGTTAAGCTACATAGCAACTATTTGTGCTTTATTTTAGCCATGCAGTGGTAGAAGAATAAAATGAACCAAATTATTCATTGCTGCCTTTAGGAAGCACCAGGCTATCAATCAGCTACAATTTGCTGTAGGGGAGGACTGGAAATAAGTGTCAGACAGACATCTCTGAAAAAGTGCATGGAGTCATCTGTGCAAGCTGTAATTTCCTAATTTGTTCATCTGAATGCCTTTGGTTCATGTTTCAAGGTGAACAAAGTAGTAAATAAACCTGAAAAAAAAATATAATAAGAAGAAATCTTGACAGCTACTGAACCTACAAATACTTAAATATAGCAGTTGAAAAGACTTCTGATGCATGTGAAGCTATTCATACATATCCTTGGTTATAGTGTCATCACCCTCATAAATCCAAAGTTCAGTCAGTGCACCTCAACCCTCAGCTTATTTCCTTATTTTGACTACAGCAGAAAAGAATGGGAACTATATTTTAAGTTATCATTATGCCTTCTTTAAAAATAAATGTGTGCCGTGTTGCCAACCAACTCTTGGATTCCGTATATTCAGATATGCAGGAGGTGCTCCCTAGTTTAAGAAGGCTGGTCCTTAGGGAAGAAGAAAATTAAAAGAAACCCCTGCAGTACTTATAAGTAAGGCTGTACTCATATCATGCTCGTATCATCTCCCTCCTTGGCTAATAAGGAAGGAGAGGTTTGAGAGGTTCATCTCTAACAGGAAGGTCTATAAATATATGAGCATTCCCCAGGGAAGAAGATGAACCTGCTCATTTTCCATTTGTGGCTCATATTGTTCCCCTCCAACCTTGCATTAACAAAACCTGAGAGCTGTGCCTCAAGCCCACAGTTTTCTTTGACTTCCAGGCTAGGACAGGCTAGGACTTTGAACCTATTGTGAACCTGTTTTCTTTAAATTAAATATGTCCTTTGTTTTTGGGTTTCTTTCTTTTTTTTCTTTGATGTCATGCTTTTTCACTTCCGTGCTTGGCTATTAATATGTCACAGTGCCACCTCTGATTAGATTAAATGTAACACTTAACCTCCCTAATCATGGGGAAAAGTAATTCCTGATGTAGAGCCAGTGTTAATACTTAGATCATTTTATTGTATTCACTTGGAAGGAGTGAAAATTCTCTTATCTCTATTAGGTAGCTTTTAAAACTATTTAGCCTTTATGTGTCTCAGGAGTAGAATCATAAGCTTTCATTCATTCTCAGCCAAATTTACTATATGAAAATTTCAGGTCAATCCTGTAGAGTCATGCCTGTCCTCGTGCCCATGAAAAACTGAAGATGCTTGCATAGGCTAAAAGAAATCTTAGTCCTGATGACCTTTTCTGTGCTATAGGAGATTGTTTGTTTGGACTATGGCCTCTGGCCTTTAAGAATAGTATCAGATTTTTCCATCATGTCCTGTGAATACTTAGTCATCAGGAAATACACTGCCAGACAAATCATAGTTCTGCCTTTCCTGTTGTCACTTTTTAGTATGATTCTTTGAACTATTCATGTGCTGATGAGTTTTTCAGCAATGAATGCGCTGGAATAAAATTCCTGATTCTGCAATGAACTTCTCAAAGCTCATCATATTTATTCAAAAGATTAAAAAATAAAGGTGATGTACACGGTTTTTGATTACTCAAAACTTATCCAAGATTGTTCCTCCTTCTGGCACACATTTATAGGATTTTTATCCTTACTTTAGTAGTGAAAGCCATTCAGTCCTGCAGACATGGATAGACACTCCCCACAGAAGGCCAAAGTGAATAAACTTTGTTCATTGACTGGCCTGTGCTAGGAAGAAGTGAAAACTTGAGGTCTACATGGCAGGAAAAGAAAAAGGAAAGGAGTTCCTATCTTCAGGAATTCAAGTCTTCTGGCCAGGAGTGTATTAAATTTAGAAAACACATTAATGTCCCACAAAACCCACAGGACAGATTGCAATGGACTCCACCTAGATTTTGGTGGCAAAACATCCTGGCCGTATAAACCAAGAGATCATTTTGTGCGAAAAGGTTGGCTTCAGCAGTTATTACTCATAAGTCAAAACAGAATGATTTATTTAATTTTCCATTTCAGTTCTCCTCCATCTTATAAGCTCATGAGGAACGCTTTCCTCTTCTCAGTTTGTCCATATGCATACTTATATGCATATATTCCACAAGGTGAAGGGCAATGAAGAATCATCCTTCAAGATGCTTTGTTCTACTTGGGTTCATGCTGAGGTTTGTCCAAAGTGACCTGCAAAATCCCAAAGGACACTTGGAATTTGTCTCTGATTCAACCCTGGGGAAGATAATTCAGAAAAAAAAGGCAGCTGCTTTTCTGATCAGGCATTTTGGCCAAGTTTGTCTTTAGCATTTATGTTTTCTGAAAGTAATACTTCAGAACAGCTAAACACACTGGGAAGGACTCTTGTTTATAGACAGCCAGACTCTGTAGTGCTAGAGGATCAAAAAGTATAATTCAAATAAATACAAGTCAAGCAAAACAAAAGGTAGATTTTGTTTGTTTGTTTTTGGTTTTGGGGTTTTGTTATTATTGTTGTTTTCAGGGGAGAAAAGCATGTCATTTCAGTGGACTAAAGTTCTAAACCACCCAGGGCCATTTTAGTTCCCCACCTTTAGGTTCCTCTTTGGGGAATCTGACACTGAAATTTCTTTGGCAGAAGTCAAAATACTTGAAGAGGCCTCAAATCCTCTTGAGGCACAGCACACTTGACTTAGCCCTAGTTGGAGAGCTCAAAAAGAGGTTCCTGATGGAACCAGTCGTAACAGCACATATTTCACGTGGGGCTGAAATGGTCTTTCCCCATATGCTTTGTGATCCAACTCCAAGGCATTTCTGTGCAAGGAAATCTCATCTGACCAACAAAAAGAAGTTACCTGACACTACAAGCTGCAGTGTGCCATCTCAGACTTTTCTCACTTATATTTCCATACTTGTGCTCTTTCTCTGTTTCTTAAATGTCTTATCAATGAAAAGTACAAAATTCCTCATGTGGTATCTCTCTTTCAAAAATACAACAATAAATTCCCTAGTCAGATTTTTCATTATCTTGGCTTGCCGTGCACCGGTAGCTATCTCTGTTATATCTTTTAATATATATTCATCTGTTCTGTTTGTATACACAGTGAAGTAAAACAGCGATGCTGATATAAAGTGTTTCTGATGCTCAAGGAGATAATTTGAGGCAAGGCTAATAAAAACTGAAGCCAGCATGATTAAAGAAACAACAACAACAAAAAAAAAGAGATATCCTCAGGCATGAGGTACTTTCTGCTGCTGGTGGGATGGTGCAACATGAATGCAGGGTGCAGAAAGAAGGGAGTAGATGCAGTGATAGTCAGTTGATGGACAGCTGATTAACCTGGTGTTGGAAAGAGGGATGATGCAGTTGTGACCCACTCCTCTCTTACAAGGCTTTTTTAAAAGATTGAATTTTAGTTCTTTTGAATTTGCTCTCTTGTTGAAGAAAAAAAAAGGAAGCTTTGTCTGCATGACAAGCGGAAAAAGTACACCTACTAAAAAAAAAGTGCACAAAACAGCACCACTACTTAGCCCTATTCTAAGGTTAGCACTATCTTTTAAATTAAATGACTCTTCTTCCTCTGTTCTGTTTTCCATCGTGGTTGTGCTGAAAAAGCACAGCCTCTGAGCCTTGAGTTTGCTAAAAAGGCAAGCTCTTCCAGGTTCCCCATATGCGCTCAGGCTGCTCCGTACACCTTGGTCAATGCAAGGAGACCCTTGCACTGAACTAGGGTTGCTCAGAAAGCTCCTTCCCTGATCACTTTACAGAGTTATTCCTGCTGGAGTCTTAATAAGGGCTTAAAACAGTATTTCACAGTCTGTAGCAGAAGTGCCTCACCAGATCCAGCCACCAAGTGCATTTGCTTTTTTCCATGGCTGCCTCACCCTGCCAGACAGTCGTTTGGCAACAAATTAATAGGCTCAGTCTGACTGATGTGTTCTTGGCTGATGGCAGAAATTCTTGTTGCTAGTCCCCTGTATTTAGCTTGGATTTTTGTATTTTTTCATCCCGTTTTTATTACACAAGTCTCAAAGTCATCTGGTTCACCCTGTAAGAAACCCCAATCCTCCCTTGAACTCGTGGAGCTAGCTAGATTTGTATCCTTGGCAGACGTAATCTCCATATTCATACCCTTTGCAATATGGTCAATGAAGATTAATGAAAATACTCAAGAAGATCAGTTTGGTCATAAGGAGTTTCCCCAGTAAATTCCTTTGAGCCCAGAGTGTCCCCTTTCAGCACTGTATTTCTCTTTTGAGACAGCGCTATAAGCATTTCAGGTCCTCTTCTAATCCACATATTTATTCAGTTTGATGAATCCTCTTTCATGTGATATCAGATGCTGTTATCTAATCAGATTGTACTAACACCAGCATGACAGATTAATTAAAAGCCCTGCAGTTTCATGCACTGGTTCTTTCAAAGGTTCGTGACTGTCTCGTTTTCATTGTCTGGCCTCTACACCGAGCTTACTGGTTTTAGCTTCTGTCTCAGCTTTTCCTTTGCTCAGCGTTACTTTTTTAACTGAGAATACATTGGTGAGGAATTCATTTGATTTTGGGAAGATATTCATTGTTGCTTGAAACATTGCAAATAATAATGGGATGAGAATATTCAACTTCCGTGGTCATTTTCTGAAGTCATTACTTTTTCTCCTGAGCAATCATCCCTTGAGGATTTTCACCCACTTTTTGTTTTCACTCTTATAATGTACAAGCTTGGTTGTTTACTCCATGTGGGTAAAGTATGTAACATGGTCAGAATGCAGTAAAATAGCAGTTCCAGGAATACACCCACAGAGCTGTTCAAAGAAATCTACAGTAGACTGGGATTTTTATTAGCTGAAACTAGCAGTCTTTCTTCCCACTGACTTGGTAGCGTTCCATGGTGAGGTCTACAGTTGCCTAGAAAATAAAATGTGCAAGTAGGCAGAGTAGGCTTGTCAAAACAACACTTGTGATAACGCATGAGGCTTAATTTCCCCAACTAAGCCTTATCATTCCTGCTATCAGCAGAGATACCTCTTTACTGCAGCACAAAAAAGAAGGTAGTGAAACTGCCAAAACTGTAACTTGAAAGTATTTCTTCTGTTTGAAGTGTTATAGACCCTTCCTCTGTAAGCCTAGAGCTTACAAGCTCTGTAAGACTTTTTCTCACAGCATCTTTCAAACTTGTACTTTCCATCATTTCATTTTTTCACTCTGCCACTGCTAGCATGACTTACATGTATGTTGTTGGATGTTCTGCTGCCTTCTCCAGATGCTCTTCAGGTAGCAACAAATAGTACCTCATCGCTTTTCCACCGCATGCTTACTGATGAGCAAATGAGTGGAGTAAATGTGTTGAACGTGTTGAGTGCTGATCATTCTGAAGACCTTCCTGACTTGTCACCAAATCAGT
Organism: Nothoprocta perdicaria; assembly: GCF_003342845.1. NCBI lineage: Eukaryota > Metazoa > Chordata > Aves > Tinamiformes > Tinamidae > Nothoprocta > Nothoprocta perdicaria. The sequence goes on from NW_020455810.1 coordinate 870,140, forward strand.
AAACATTAGGATACAAAAATGTTCTTCATATCATGAAGACTAAGGACTTAGATGTATGTACAGCTTCAAATGAAATATCTATTTTTGCACTAACTGCATTTCAAGTTCCTATTTTACAATCTGTTCATTTCAAGTTACTTTGTCCTAAAGGGACATCATAATTTTCTGTGGCATTGCATAGTGTTGTCACAGAAAAAGCTAATAAATGTTTGATGATGTTAATATTAGATTCTCTAGGAGGAGAAGAAAGAAAAAACTACTAATTTATGAGAGATTATTGAGATATCCCTCTAGGACCAATATGATTGAGATATTCTGTATAGTCCCACAGTATGCTTGTTTTGCAGTATATTAATTTGCTCTAAGCAGACAACCAGCAGGGAGACTCTCAGCTTGAAATCAAGAATTTGAAAGATATTTGGCAAAGGATTTCAAAATCAAAGCTGTCAATGGCACACATCAGCTTCTGAGCATCTGTACAGCATAGCTGTTGAACCTCAGCTTGTTTTACACAGCACGCAGTAACACAGTAAGGTCTCTTTAAGTTCATGGATGTTTAAGCTCTTTCAGTTCTTTAGATCTCCATAAAAGAACTGTAATCCTAATCTGAACTAATATTTCAAATTAAGTGAATAGATAAATATCAGAATATTTCAGAATATTTCAGAATATTTAAGGTTGGAAGGGACCTCTACAGATCATCTAGTCCAACCTTCCTGCTCAAGCAGGCACACCTACAGCATGTGGCACAGGGTGGCATCCAGGCGGGTTTTGAAGACCTCCAGAGAAGGAGACTCCACAACCTCCCTGGGCAGCCTGTTCCACTGCTCTGTCACCCTAACAGTAAAGAAGTTCCTCCTCACCTGGAGACGGAACTTCTTGTGTTTCAGCTTGTGGCCATTACCCCTCGTCCTATCGCTGGCCACCAGTGAGAACAGCCTGTCCCCTTCCTCCCTGCATTCTCCCTTCCTGAACTTATACATATTAATCATATCCCCTCTGAGCCGTCTCTTCTCCAGAGAAAACAGGCCCAGTTCGCTCAGCCTCTCTTCATACGAGAGATGTTCCATTCCCTTAATCATCCTGGTTGCCCTTCTCTGGACCCTCTCCAGAAGCTCCACGTCTCTCCTATACTGGGGTGCCCAGAACTGAACACAGTACTCCAGGTGCGGCCTCACCAGAGCTGAGTAGAGGTAATCATTTATGCAATTGTTAATCATAGGACTACATTGATAGTGAAAGGCACCAAATGAACATTGCTCTGAAATCTAAACGTGCCAGAAAGATTGCAGCACCTTTGTGAATAGCCTTCAAATAGGTAACGTATGCATTTGGGATAGAAAGCAGAGAGCCTTATTTTACTGGAACTTCAGGAATGTTTCTCTGGGCAGCTGCTACAGAAATATGTCCAAGTTTTCCAAAACTTCCAATATGTCCTAGTCACAGATATCAAGGTTAAGAGTTGATAGTACCCTTTAAAAGAAATTAGCATTTGAATATTAAAAGCAGTAGTACGTTCAAAAAAACAAAGCCGAGCAGCAGCACTTCATATAGAACTATATCATTTCCCATCTTCTTGCTTGTAAAACTTCAACGGCTTTGGTGGTGAAGTCGGGCAAGATCAGAGCAGCAGGTCTCAAAACTCAGTACATCCTTCCATGTCCTCTAGCGGGATATCTAGGAAGGCAAAATCATTCAACTAAAGGCCCTGAAATAAAGGGAAAAACCTTGTTCTTCCTCAAGGGAGGTTACTCTGAGTTCAGAGGCCAGTGGATCAGGTCCTACTACCAGCATAAAAAGGCATTTTAAATACATTTATTCTCCATTCATAGTACATGAGCTTGAAGAAAAAAAATAGTTTAAGAAAACTCTTGCATTGCTTGTGGCATGGTTTTCTCACAATAGGAAGCTTCTGTTTCAGTAGGAGCTTTGCTGATTGCTACATAATGAAATAGGTAGCGTAAATGAACCAAGTTCAATGCTGTACTAATTGCAGAGCTCACTGCAGATTGTACCATTGCTCCTTACATAGGAATATTTTTTATCATACTAATATTGCATTAGATGATAGATTATTAACTACCTGCAGCTGCCTCTTGTTTAAAGATTCTTTGAGCAGCTTTGACTGTCTGGCTCATGACAATGAAATAGGTATTACAGGGCAACAAGGATCATCCTGCACTTCAAATTATTATTATTTCAATATCAGTTGGAGCTCATCTCAGGAAGTCCTCACAGCCATTTATAAAATCCTAAGTAAAAAAAAAATAATGTTTTCCTCCCTTTTTTTCATTTTATAGGACTCCCCCCACCCCCGCCAAGATGCTTCTGACTATGTGTCCTGATATTAAATGTTGCTTCAGTAACCCCTCCCCTTTCTATCAGTTGATATTAGCCCATTTACTAGAAATGTGAACACTTTGCCACTGCAGGCAGCAGAGGCTCATTGCTGAGTGGCCTACCTGTCACCTTTCACTCCTGAGAAATGAATCCTGGTGCAGCAAGTCAGCACACTGGGACGTGCCTGCATGCACCCTGGACTTCACAGCTAATTTGAGTTAGATGCTGTCACGCCACCAACCCCATTAAGACCGGTCTTTTGCCACTGAAATGGTGAGGGAGAGCTCTGTCAGTGCATAGGATTAACCTAACCAGGGTTAGGAAATAGACTAATCTTTCAGACTAAATTGATCCCCACAAAAATATGATCCTCACATTGGAGGTCAAATAAAAAACATGATTGAAAGAGGGTAGAACTATTCTGCTGTGTCCAGCACTATTCAGGTTACAAGATAATCATGCAACACAGCTTCAGAGCAGAGTCGCCTTTTAATTTCACAATGCCTATAATTCAAGGCTCTTTTCAGCTATAAATCCCCCACGTTTCGGGGAGAAAAGGCTTAATCCGCTATATACCACCATGACAAGCATCTGCTTCCTCAAAGGCATCTTTATTAAAAGGAATCAAGATAGCTTCCTGGGAGAAAGACATCATGAGCATTCAATAATAAAAAGGAACACCTTATTTTCCTTTAAGCCTTTTGATCAACAACAGTAGCTTTGTTACTGACTGCAAAGGAGAATTTGTAATATTTGAACATGCAATTGAGTGGCCCTGTCTTTTGCTTGGAGTGAAACAAGTCAAGCAGTTAAAAAAAAAAAAAAAAAGTTAAATTCTTATCCCAGCATTTATTTTATTCGATTAAGAGATTTTTAATTGACTTACCAAATTAAGGTAGCTGAGCTCTGATTATAAAATAAGATTTTGACACTCATGCCTGGAGTTGACAAGCAGGGCATCCTGGTAGCTTAAATTTGAAATGACAGCAACAGTTCTCTACTTCAACATCAATAGAGAATTTCCCCTTGGTATCATACATTAAAATCCAGGAGGTTGAAGCATAAAGTCGAATCTTCAAAAAGAGAGCACAGAAGTAGTAAGGGAGATGCCTCATAGATAAGAAAATGCATATGAATAGAATATTAGCAGAAAGGAGAAATTCCTCTGAAATTATTTCCTTTGCTTCTAAATTTATGAAGGAAAGTCCTTTTCGTTTGTCTGATGCGATTTGATCTTGCCCAGCAGCACGGAAGGAGGTAATTTACAGGGCTTTTAAAGATAATTCACACATCTGTACAGAGATCCCAGGGTGAAGAATGGCTGGAATCCCCAAGGATCTGACTCAGCGTTTGGCCAGGGGAGCATGGAAGCCTGTAAATGAAACAAGAGGCCTAGCAGGAATTAACTTGCATGTGGCAACAACCCTGTAAACATGCTGTTTCTTCATAGCCAGCTGACTATGCTATCTCAAGCTTTATTTATTTAAATTTTATAGGAATAACATATCCTAACCATAATGCTGCCTGATCTAGAGTCTGACAATTACAATGCCCACATTTGTCCAAGGTTCACCGTAGTCTATTCAACAGGATTGCCTTGACACCTCCCTTCACTTTACCTGCAGGATTTTTTACTCTTTGTGGCAAAGAAATTCAAATAGAGAGTTAAGAAAGGCTGCATGCTGTGTGAAATTTCCAAAGTTTCTAAATTCTTCAAAGAGGAAACAAAGCTTTTACAGTTCTAGTAAGCTGGTTTTGAACATCTGCCTTTTTAGGATCACCACTTTGAAATGAGAGTTCTATGGAGGTCATCCCACAACACTCCTACAGCTCTTAGACTAGTCTCTAGACTAGAAGACTTCCTGCATTCCAGCAAAATGTAGCTGGTCTTAGCACCAGTTATAAATTTTCCTTCAAGACCAGGAACTGGTATGAACAAGTCTTTTGTTCTAGCTTGTTCAAAACAAACATATTTGATAATCAGCAGGAACATGACCAGAGGGAGTAGCAATTAAAACTAACAAGTGGCATTATCTGAAGGAATTCTTAGTTTTCTTTGCAAGCATACCTTCCAGATTGTGTTGCATAGATTACTTCAAAATATTTCAGATGTTTGCTCCTACTGCACCTCTTCAAAGCCTCAGGATCTCATTTCCCTAATGACCAAAAGAACTTCCTTACTAAAAGGTGCATGGGCTAATTTATTCCTAACCTATACAGTCCTTTGGAGTTATTGATCTCAGTTCCTTCCTGGTGTTTACCCCCCAGGAGTATTCCACAGTCACTTTGGCCTCCCTTTTTTTTTTGAGTTTTTCTACTACATTAAAAAAAAAAAAAAAAAAAAAAAAAAAAAAAGACCTTCAGTCAGGATCACTATGTAGTGCTGCCTTCATAGTTACTTTTGCAGTGTCTATATTATGCACTAATCTGCAAGATTTTCACCAGTAGATTACCCCAAGAAGGCATGCCCATTGCAAGGTGGTGTTACCTTAACACTATCACACTTCAGACGCACTTCTTTATTTAAGAATTACTACAGCAATATTTACAGTTGCTCAAATAGTGCAAGCCATGCACTGTATATCTGGTCATCTTTAAGGTGGAAGAATTAAAAATATATATATACATGTGTGCATTTTTTTTTAAATTCAGATTCTTTGAACCCAGTGTTAGACACTTCTGAAATTAGATTAAGTATCACATTATACCATATGCTTAGCATAAGCAAGAAGACTCACAGAATTGCTTGTGATTAAAGTTATAGTTAAGATTCATTCCTGCCAGGCACAGAGAAATCCAAGTTGCAAGGCTTGTCACACAACTCCTGGGGGGGATTTTATCAGCTCGTCCCTTGGGGGAAGGCTGCCTAGGTACCACCTGTGGTATTCCTTGTATAAGCATTAGCCAAGGACCTGGTGAACCTGTGGCAGAATTAATTAGTGCCAAGTTATGTTGGAAAACCCATGGCTGTAGAAGTTGCCTGTCCCAGGGCATTCAGAAACAGCTTTTTTTTTTTTTTTTTTTTATTGTTTCTCTCCTTAAGTTACGTGTTCCCAGAAGGTACAGAGGAAGAATGTGAATCACTGATGCGTTCTCCAGTTCTCCCCTTCATCACCAAATTCTGTAAGGGCAGAGCATATCTAGCCTGACTGCATTTCAGACTGGTTGGTGTTTCACCAAGCAGTGCCTCTGAAAGATAATTATTATAACAGCAGCAACTGGGCTCCCAGCTGCCAGGAGATCTCATGAGCAGCAGAAATCAGTGCTCCCACCGCCTCCTACTCACCCGTCTCAGAGAGGGTATTTTCAACCCATGCCTCAGTTGCTGACTCATTTATTCTCATCCACCCCAACTCGAGAATGACAGTTTAGCAGTTTTCACGACACAGCCTCATGCCTTAAAATCAGCCTAGAAACCGAGATCCAAAATAGAAAGAGGCATTTTGCTTATGTAGTGTCTTCTGGTGAGTGTAAGGCCAACGCCCTAGATATGGGTGAAAGACTAAAAATTTTTGTTCTGCAAGTAAAGCGGGAAAGCTTTTCAGGATAGGGATGGAAGAAGATAGCTTAGCTCAAACAAAACAATCTGAGATTGCTCAACAGCTTTGAAAGTCAAACTTGACTTGTTTATCAGCATGCAATTACTTTCAGGGCAAAAGATTATCAGTGTGTCAGCATTTCCAAATAAAACAAAACACTTCTGCTTTTGGCATGTGTCTTTCAGAACTGGCCAAAGAACTGCAATGCTCATGTTCTTTGGTCAATCCAAAATATGCCGTCTTACTGGAAAATTTCTTCTCTTAACATTTCCTACAGTCTCACCTACCTTATAGATGTCTCTCTGCAGGTGAGGTTTACAAAGCTGGATTGGAAGTGGGAGTTTCCTTGCTGTGAATGAGATCAGAGGAATATGTTGTGGCAAGGCCTGGTGTCTGTGAAAGCAGCTGCCTATTTTCTACACTTCCTTTCTTTGGTTTAAAATAAAGCCTGACTGTACAAAATCTGAGAAATTTGGGAAAGTTTCTTTTTATCAGTTATTGCCTTTAAGAAGGTAGAGGTTTGAATGTACATACAAGTCTGAAAAATTCTTGTGTTTTGCTGTTCCAATCTGAGAGTAAAAGACTCCAGGGGTTAGTTTTAGAAAAGAAAGGTGAAGACTGACACTGCCAGACTGTCTTGAGAAGCTTCTTTGTGTAGAAATCCTATTTGGCTTCTTTTTGTGAAAGATAGTAATTTCCTAAGGAAATGCATGGTTTCAGGAGAAACTTGTCAGTTTTCTGTGCACCGTGTGCTCACCCTCAGAGAGAGGGGAGGGTGAGCCATAATTGCATTGTGAGTTAACTTGTTGACTTTGTGTCGTTGGATACTAGGAGAAACAGGCAAGTTATTTTTAAAGGAAGTAAGTGTTAGCCAATCCTGTAAACATGTTAGAACTGAGAGAGAAGTTCAGAGTTCTCAAAACTTAGGCTGAGGACACATCAGATTAATTTTCTAAGAGGAAACAATGATTTTGAAGAAACTCTGCCAATTCACCCTTTCTTACTTCCTCCACTTTGACCCCTCTGCCCCACATTTGTTAACAGGTATATTAGGTCAAAATCTAGATGCAGAATTACAAGTTTAGAGGGATCGTTGCCTTCTGTAGGTATTGCAGTGTTGGCAAGTGCTGGAATAACTGGAACGGCTTCAGAGGGAGTTTTGAAATGAATTCACCAGTCCTAGAGAAAGGAAATCACTGTCACTAGCCAGAGTTTGTTTCCAATTCAACCAAAACAACTTTAAGCTCATCCTAATAAAACTGGTCTAAAGCACAAGAATGAAAGGGAAAGAAAAACAGATACATAGGGAAGGTTTTCATATTGATGTTGCGGACTTGGTTCTTAGTGGATGTTTCCAGGAGTGGAAACACCAAGTCTGGATTTGGGCTGCTAGTCTGGGTGCCCTCTGTTTCTCGCTTCCAGGCGATTAAGACATGAGCTCATCTGGCAGCTCCATGGTCGCAGCTGCTGGAATTGCACCCAACAGGACAGCTTTGTGCAGCCCCTGGTGTGCCGGATGCAGCAGCTACTTAAGCATGAACCTTCACCAGCCCCTGGACCCATTCTTGACACAGAAGCTGATGAAAATCATGAACCTCAGACACATTTCTGCTCAAGAGAAGCTGGGCAAAGCCCCAGCATATTAGCAACAAGTCACTGCTGAGCTGCGTGGGGAGATAAATGCTTTGAGAGTGAGTTAAGGGGCAGCTGATAATTGCACAGTGCACTCAGGAAATGTGAAAGTCCTACTGTCCTGCATGCTCAGGGGCAGCTAGGCAGCCTTCCACACCTCCAGTAAGATGCGGGAGCCTTTTTGCACAATAATACACATTTTCTCTAAGCATGGTAACTTTGACATGCATTTTGCAAATTGTTTTTTGCTTTGGCATGGTGTAGTACTGAGGAAAATAAAAGCCCAGACCAGTCGTTTGCCTTTCTTAATAAGGCCAGCCCTATGACAAGTCAGGAATTCAGTGCATTTACTCTGCAAGTTGCTGCATCTCTTGTGTCCAGTGAGAGGGACAACATTCACCAAAGCTGAAGGAGCAAAATCTGCAGATGCTTGCTTCAGTTTTACTTAGCCTTTCATCATGTGGAAGTAATGTTCATTAAATGGCAGGGACTCACTTGCGTAACGTGTTTTGCTTAGCGCACATATGTTCTGAGGCTCGTAGGGAACTCTGAGCGAGCAGGGAAGCCCATTGGCAGCAACAGCACTGCTGTTGGCAAAGCACTTTCATCCTAGTCTGCTTGTAGCAGGGAGCATCCTAGTCTGCTTGAGCCCCACTTGGCAAGGGAGAGAGGGGCAAAAGGTAGCCAGCTCATAATTCTGACATTTTCAAAAGTTGATTCTTTTTTTTTCCCCAAAGCGGAGCATCTACTGTTTTAACAGAAACTCCCTCTGGCAGCAGATCCACTTCAGGAGGTTTCCATTTCCCTGTTGCGCCAGAGCATCTGTTTGTGTGGCCGTGCTGCCGCTAAGTAACCCAGCCCCTCCAACTGATTGCCCACTCCAGCAGTGGCAAAATTAGTAATTGTACATGCTAACAGTCATGGATCAGTCTCCTAAAAAGCAGCCACAAAGTGTAAGACTGCACTTGTGGTGATACCCTGGGGTTTGGCTACAATGTTGGAAGTGGAGAGTTCTATTGCTGCCTCTCACAGAGTTTACTAAATATATTATTACATCCAACAGATTCTATACAAAAAGGGTAGTGCATTATTTTTCTTAAACAGGTTTCAATTTCAGGTTGGTAGTCAATTATTTGTCTTAGGTATTTGTTTTCCAGGTATGAGAATATGAGATCCTAAGCACTAACAAAAAGTAGGAAGGGACAGCAGAAATCAGACAGTTGAAGGAGTAAAAATAAACTTTGCTGATCTGATCTTCAGTAGACTTTACACAAGAGCCAGACCTTACAATTCCTGAGAGAAAGGAATATATTGAGGTACTTCCCTTTTGCTGTGAGTTAATGACATAGTGCTTCCGTGTTCCGCTCGTACCTTAAAAACTTCAGCTTAGGCAATCTTTTCTGTGCCTTAAAAGGTATGTTCTTTTTATTTATTTTTTTTAATTTGGGTCTATGCCAGTCTGTTTTTTATAAGGGAAAAAAAAAGACTCACACTAAATACAGGAGCTTGTAATTGGGAGTGCTAGGTAACTTTGAAAAAATACCACTTAGAGAATTGGTGTGCAAAAGAGGCAATAGCCTCTTCATATGTAATATGTAAATATAGAAATGCAAAGGAAAGGATTGAAACATCTAAATTACTTAAAAAATAATGTTATAATGTATGGTAAATTCTATCTGTGATAAAGCCAGAAACAGCAGAAAGGGTGAAAGCAGAAAGGTGAAAACTGAAAAGCAAGGGTGGTGCTTGAAAAGCAGGGGGAACTTAAGTATTTTCATGGAGTGAGATGAAATTATTAGGTCAATTATTGATAAGAGCAAAAAGATCTTTGGTGAAAGAAAACAAGGAGAAGTCATGCAGAGTGGTGAAAGAGTTGAGTCTACAGGAAATGAAAGTGGAACCTGTGAAAATAGGAACCCTACACTGCTCTGGGAGCAGGGACCTTCACTGATCAGACGTCATTTTTTAATGCATAAGAGAGAATGCCATTGGTCTCCTGATTCCCATTCAGATTAGATATTAAGAAAGAAAAGACCAAGTCCATGATGAAGATGGCCAGATGCTGGGACAAGTTGCCTGGAGAAGCTGTGTGGTCTCCCCTACACCTCCTCTAAGAAGTTTAGGCCTTGCTTGAGCATGGCCCAGAGCAGCCTACTCCAAGGTGCCCCAGAAGGTCCCTTCCAACCTAAGCCAGACTACAATTCCTTGGAGCCCGGTAAAAAGTTGCAGCCTTGGAGAATGGCAACATCCATTTCAGAAAGAGAGAAAACTGTGAGGACTATTTCAGTGAGGATTGAGTTAATGCTAATACATGGCAGACTGACAGGTAGGGGACCTGGGTAGATGAAATAGGCAGAATGCATACAAATAAGTCCTAGGACAGCCCTTTCCAGAGATTTAATTTATAAACACTGGAAAATGAGTTTTTATGAAGTAGGCAACTGATAGTAAATCTGTTTATATTTTACCATGGGGGAGCATACAGGGAAGAGAATGGAATCTGTAGCCACAGATGTTCCTGCGAGAAATTAAAAGCAAAGTAAGGAGCACTGCTGCAGGTACCACATCTTTTATGGTTAAGTCAAGTTTTCTTGTGCATGTTATGATACATATGATATTAGTTTACATAAGCTTACTTATGATATTAGTTTACATCCTTCCTAGTGCTCTCCGGATTCAAAATGGGATTTGATGAAAAAATGATAGCAGCTCCCCAGTGCGTTTTGAAGAGACAGGTAGATGGCCTGCTCCCAGTTTTGTCTTTTGATTTATGTCTCAGTGTTATTTGTCTCTTAGCTTTACAACAGAAATGGCTTTTAAGAGAAAATGAATCTCTGAAGAGAAGACCTGGAGGCAAATAAACTGAGGCTGGAGGCAGCCATACTTCGTGACATAAATGCAAATGCTTCAAGGATGAGCTCCCGGGACAAAAATCTCACGTATTGCTCTGAGAGTAAAGGTCTCTCTCCGCTTTTCTGCACTGCTGCCTGTCTCTCTGCATTGGTTATCATGCCTGAACCTACGGACAGGCCCTTGGTGCCCTAGTCTGGTGTGTTATAGCTTATCTGCCAGCTCCCCAGCATGCCCACCTGGGCATTAGCACTTGTAGCTTTTGGTGGGTCGACCTGTTTTCAGCACTTGCAGTGTTGTGGCTAGGGAAAACCTGAACTAGTGGTCTCTCCTTAAGACAACCTTTAATAACGGAATAGCAGGGATGGGTTTTATTAGCCCACTGACAGAAATTGACCTCAGATGGCATTGCAGTCATCTGACACATGACCAGCAGCAGATGCCGAACCAAAATTAGAGGTACTAATGAGGATAAAAGCACTGAAAAAAAAAAGAAAAAAGAAAGACAAAAAGAAAAGGAACAATAGAAAAGGAACAATAAAACGGTCATCACTTTTTACCTGCAAGATTAGATTGCTTCTGCCCCTTCAGATCTGTCTCCTCATACACAATGCTTTGGCAATTTCTTGATTCTGAAGAATGTGGTGTGTGCTATTTTTATCCCATTTTCTTGACCTTTTATGTGTACACCTATGGAAGTCCTACACAGACCTGTGATGGGCACTAGCAATCCCTCTCTAATTACTTTACAGTGGCTCTCACCTTTACAAAAATCCCCAAACCAGACACAGAGATGCAAGCAGTGCACAGGCAGCACTGATCCAATACTTTAATCATGCTTCAAGAGTCCTGTATTTGTCACATACCCTCTGGCAATGCTGTTTATGCAACTGTGACAGTGCAAAGCAGAACAGCCGAAGCCTACTAGTAAATTTGATACAGATGATGTCAGTGCAACAAAATTCAGTAGATGAAAATTCATCCAACAATTGTCAAGAGAGAGAGATAATTGGACTTTGGAGGACTATCCTTTATGCTGGCTTGCCTTTAACCAGATCTCTCCCATCTTCTTGGGAGAGGACAAGTAGGAATAAAGGTTTTTTGAGAGGTAGGGGGTTCCTGCAAATATTCCTCGAACCAAAGAGATCCGTAGCCAAGTTACTGCCAAATTTAGCAAGATTCTGGTATCATCTTCAAATAATTAAATAGTTAAAATCGACTTGAGAACAGCTCAGAAAACAGAGGAAGACATAAGTACATGACAATTACCTCTAGGTCATGGTGTTTTTTTTCAGAATAATCAAAATTGAGGAGTGACAAGAATTACTGCTTCTCAGATTTTGCTTTTGCTTGAAATTCAACCCTGAGAATATCTACTGGTAAAGTATTGACTCTATGGTCAATAGTTAACTTCAAATGAAGTAGAAAGTATGCACTTCTAGTGAGATGTAAACTGCTGAAGTTCTGTGCATTAGGTAGATATTAAACCATTTTACAAGCAAAAGAGAGGACTTATAACAGATATGGCATTGCCAGTTTCTCTCTTGTTTTTTTTTCAAGTTTTTATAGCTATATACTTTACAAATCTAGTCATCCTACAGTCATCAGCAGGGGAGAATCATATGAGACATGATCAAACATTAGCAAACCAGTCTAAGGGAGGGACTTTGAATCTTTGGCCATGAGCGTGCACCTGTAGACTGGAACCTATCATTTTTTTTCTGCCATCAGTAGTGAGCAGTGTTGAAAAGGCATGCAAAATTGGAGTTGCTTAGGGCCCTGTCATTTTTCTCCACAATTGTTGCTCTTTCAAATCTTGCTTTTTCATGCAAAAGGTTGTTGCATCCATCCATTATGCATGGCCTAGAGATTTGATGAAGGTTATATGTTCCTTCTGAGAGGATAAAGCCAGCTCCAGTACCCCATTTTAAAGATGTGGTTACTGTTTTGAAATGTCATTAAGTATATTATTTCCTGTTGTTCTGACTGAAACCTTTTGGATGATAATTTTAAAACTATACTCTTCTCTGATCTTGGTTGACTTTAGAGACAACATTGAATTTGGCATAAGAATAGGGCTCAGAGTGCTGTTCTCTTGCCCTCTATTGAAGATTTCATATTTCTGGTAATATGATAACATGTTATTGTTGTACAAGACATTTTCACCTACTGGCATGTTAGGCTAGCTGTTCATTAGAACCTCAGGAGAAGCTGTTATCACCAACAATCTTTCTTCAAGTACCTATTTCCTAGTTTCCCTGTCAGGGTTGGTGTGACTAAGCCAGTTGAAAGTGGGATGGCAACTGAAATATATATAATCAAGCTATCAAGCTAACTTACTGTATAACTATTACATTTGTTATTATTGCTGTTACTTAGGTCTATCTGATTTGGTTGAAAAGTCACACAAATCTTTGTAGAGAAATTCTCTGTTGCATGTGAAACAAGGAATACAGAGCCTGCTCAATAATTTTATAGGTGATTTTTGTGTACACAAGATGTGTATAAAATGCAATCAGATATACAAGAAATGAGATTTGTCTTGATGTATCATCTTCTTTCTTTATTAGAGATTTAACTGAAAACCTAACAGGAAATTACCAAGTGCATGAATGGCATGCCACGAAAGATCTGCTGACTTTATCTTTCATATGGCACCCCAAATCAGCTTTCCCAAGTTTATGAGGTTTCTTGTGGATTTAAGGAAAGCAAGTAAGAACTCAATAGCTTCAATGATAATGACATAGTAAGGTGCCTGAGATAGAAAAGCTGCACAAAGTGCTTACATTGTGTTTGGAACCTGAGAATGAAGAGGCTTTTGCACTGTCTTGTTCAAGTGAAGTTGGAAAAAGAAAGTTAGAAAAGCTAAACCATCTGCAGATGGCTCCATTGGGTGTTGATTTCCTAAGAAGCGCTCTTTCCAAAGAAGCATTCAGGAGCATTGCTTTTTCAGGGCTTGCCTCTAGGGTATTTCACCACATGTCCAACTGTTCCACAGGAGTATAAGTTAATGGCAACATTTCTCTTACAAAATCCCTTTCGGGTTTTGCCAGTTCAGTTTAACCCGGTGCACAGCATGTGTCTGGGGAAAATTATTCACAGAATCACAGAATCACAGAATATTCAAGGTTGGAAGGGATCTTTAGAGATCATCTAGTCCAACCTTCCCGCTCAAGCAGGCACACCTAGAGCATGTGGCACAGGGTGGCATCCAGGCGGGTTTTGAGTCTCCAGAGAAGGAGACTCCACAACCTCCCTGGGCAGCCTGTTCCACTGCTCTGTCACCCTCACAGTAAAGAAGTTCCTCCTCACCTGGAGACGGAACTTCCTGTGCTCCAGCTTATGGCCATTACCCCTCATCCTGTCGCCGGCCACCAATGAGAACAGCTTGTCCCCTTCCTCCCTGCATTCTCCCTTCCTGAACTTATCCATGTTAATCGGATCCCCTCTCAGCCTTCTCTTCTCCAGAGAAAACAGGCCCAGTTCACTCAGTCTCTCCTCATATGAGAGATGTTCCATTCCCTTCATCATCTTAGTTGCTCTTCTCTGGACCCTCTCTAGGAGCTCCACGTCCCTCTTATACTGGGGAGCCCAGAACTGCACACAGTACTCCAGATGCGGCCTCACCAGAGCTGAGTAGAGGGGCAGAATCACCTCCCTTGACCTGCTGGCAACACTCCTCCTGATGCAGGCCAGGATCCCATTGGCCTTCTTGGCCATGAGGGCACACTGCTSACTCATGGTTAACTTGGTGTCAACCAAGACTCCCAGGTCCCTCTCCGTGGAGCTGCTTTCTAGCAGGTCGACCTCTAATCTGTCCTGGTGCCTGGGGTTATTCCTCCCCAGGTGCAGGACCCTGCACTTGTCCTTNGGCCAGGATCCCATTGGCCTTCTTGGCCACGAGGGCACACTGCTGACTCATGGTTAACTTAGTGTCAACCAGGACTCCCAGGTCCCTCTCTGTGGGGAGATACATCTCCCCATTCAGATACATCTACTTGGCTGTAATTTGTTCAAACACCAGAGATTAGAGTTCAGCCTGTAAAACTGTAGAGGAAGAGGAGTGCTCAGATATATCTTTCTATCCTACCTGTGTGGAAAAGTGTGATCCCAAAGGGCCAAAGCCACATGGAGGTGGTTTAATTGGCTTGAGACTTGTGCTCTTCAAAGATTTGTCCCTGTGCAGAGAAATTGGAGGGCTCGATCTGTGCACAGAGTCTGGTTTCTTGGCCTCACAATTTTCCAAGACACTATCTTCCTCTGTGGACTCTGAAACTCAGTAGTGGTCCAAGCCAGGAAGGAAGCACTCATGCTTGTGAATTGGGCTGAAAAGATTGTCTGCAAGTGACAGGAAGCATTTCAGTTAGACCACATGAAACTGGTTTTCTGTTTCTCTTAAAACCGGAGCAGCCACAAATATTTCAAATCTTTCTCTGTGGATAAGAGGAAAGAGGGGAAAAATAGCCACCAAGCAACCAACTCTCTATATGACTTAATATAAAGACCATGTTTGTCCATTACTGGCAACAGCTGCAAGAAGATCTAACATCTTTAGAAAGTGTAAATGAAAAGATTGTAATTTGCATTACAATTGCATTGCAATGCAATTAGATATCCAATACAACATCATTACGAGCATCTTAAAAGGTAGCTAAGTTTTACCATTTCACAGGCCACACAACCTTTTCTATAGATTGTCTGGGTGCACCATTAGTGCAATAGAATAATGTCTCTTTTGACACCTGCAGATAGAACATAATTTGAACACCTATCAGTGCAATAAGTGAAATTATCTGTTCCTCAGAAGTGACCACATATAGCTGCAGTAGGTCTTCAGGATTTTAGATGTGATACTTTCTAGGAAAGAACAAATTGGAGCAAGAAGAGTGAAAACATTTAGAATCACACATATGTAGGTCAGAGCACATTGCACAAAATCATTCAGCAAATATCAGTGATGGATAAATTGCTATTTTCTTCTGCAATTTTGATGGTACGGCTTTAGTCTCAAGGTATTAAGCACATCTTGCAGGAAGAATGTAAAAGAAAAGCAATAAGAAAAATGCTAATTTCTGCCATGGAGATGCAGTTTCTTTGGAAGTCAGTGGGACTAGCATGCTTACATGATTATAGTAAAAGCAAAAATACTAAACAACCTGCAACCAAAAGACTTACATTTAAAATTGCAGGAATTCACTTTGGTTACCTGCTTATATTCAGTTTGCATTTTTTTTTCATTCAGAAAAAAAGCAGTGTGAGAAGTTCCATGTAAGTGGATAAGCTGGGATTTGCAGGGTGAATTGGAGGGGTGCTCCTGGGAGGCCCAGTTGTTGTGGCTCTGTCAGCACACATCGACTGTGACCTGTAAGAAGTAAATTCTTGTGAAAAAAACCTCTTATTTCATGCTTGCTTTTTGGATCTAATCTTATTTTAACAATTTGTCAAATATATCAGATTGATGCTGTCACACTGAAGATGAAATTTATCATTCTGTCATGTTTACTCCATCATTGAGAAGCATTTTGGTGTAAACTGGAATTTGAAGCAATGTAATGTGTAACAACACATTCCTTCTGGGGTTCACCTTGATTATAGCAATTATCCTTTTAGTTCATTGTGATTCATTGGCAGACATAGCCTAAGTATAGGCCTAGAATGAACTGGTAGGTTAAGGTTATTTGAATTAAGGTCTTCAAGTGCATGCACTGCATTTCTTTTTAAATATCCTACAAAGAGGTACAAATTAATATATGATCCGGGTCTTGTGAAATACATGAAAGGAGGACACATGTTTTTGGACATGTGCATATTTAGCCTAGTTTCTAATAAAAACATGGAATAGTATTAGTTCTTCACAAAAAATACATGGGATGTAGTGAAAAGCCCAATACACTGAAACACTGTTTTAACTCCTGAATTTACTGTATATATTATGTCAGAGCTTTCAACCTAGACAGATACATGGCCTGCAAGGACTATGCATGGTTACATTCAGGTCTCAGGATTCAAAGTGGTATTTGAATAAGCTGGTATCATTCTTGATGTAAAAGCTATATAAGTCATAAAGCTATTCTGAAAAGAAAAAAAGACTGAGAGCTGGTATAGAAGAGTTTCATGAGATACTTTAGAAACAGTCAGTCACATTAGCTTCTTAAAAAGAGATTATGTTAAACTCTTCTACGCACTCCCTCCATGTGAATTTACTGTGCTGACTATGTCTCAAATTATTTTTCTGCTTCTGAATGCAGAGAAATAAGAGCCAACTCAGGGCAAAAATAATGAGGGTAGAACTTCCTTTCCTACAGATACAAGCTTCAGAAGAGTTTTTCAGTGTTCCTGCACATATGCCACATTATATTCTTTGTCTTTCTGTGTTTCAACAGGCCTTGAATAGGGGTATCGCTGCTGTCAAGGAAGATGCTGTGGAAATGCTGGCCAGCTATGGGCTGGCATACTCCCTGATGAAGTTCTTCACAGGTCCAATGAGTGACTTCAAAAATGTAGGTCTGGTGTTTGTGAACAGCAAGCGAGACAGGACTAAAGCAGTTTTGTGCATGGTTGTGGCTGGAGCCGTAGCTGCTATATTTCATACCTTAATAGGTAAGACCACATCTAATTAATATATTTCTTAATTTGTTTCCTGTCCATCACCTGCTGTTCAAAACTGATTAAACTATACACTTCAAATTTTGTTTGTGAGAAGTGCAGCAGGAAATGCAAGGAGATGAACTCTCTTTGGCTGGAACTGTGCCCAAGCCTTGCAATTTTTATTACTTTTTAAACATGCTGTTAAGTGGCAGATTCTACCTCCAGGGCTCACCTACCCGGCTACTCATTCTGTTGCTTATCTCATGCTGCAAGTGTTGTTGACCTGGCAACATCAACGGGTTGCACAAAGCTGATAGCTCAGTCTGCATGGCAGGCAGTGACGATCACCTAGCAGCATGTGCATGAACAAGTTCAGCACTCGCTTTGTATGGGGACATCAAGATGTGAAAGGCAAAGCTGTTCGTCCAAACTTGGTAGCGTTATTGATGCATTCCCTTGGTGCCTTTCCCTTTGCTAGTTATCTTACAGTGCAAAACTCTAAGCAAGCAGGTGCCAGCAACCTCATTAAAATGACAGGTAATACTTTCTACTAGTGCTAGTCTTCGTCCACATCTGTTGAATAACTAATCTGTAAGAGAAATAGCTACTAAGAGCATTTGATGCCAAACTGAGACCAGCTCCCTGAATATGCACTAAAGAAAGGAAAATACACAAGCAGAAATAACTAAATATAGAAGTAGGAAAACTACCGGATTTGCAAGTTCCTGAGAGACTAAAATGTAACATCAACTCAAGCATCAACCAGTACCACAACAATAAACCACATTACCTGGAAGATTTAAACTTCATTCTTATAAAGAACTGCACCAGACCCTCTGCACCTTCTAACTCGTGTCACAGAGCAGAAACCAGTGTATCTCAGCCATGAGGAAGAGGAGATACTGGAGGAATCAGCAGAGAGCATATGGCATTCAACAGGTACAGTCCTAGAAACTAGGAGCTCAGAGGCATGGGAAGAGGGAGGGATGTAGCACCACAGCCTGTGGAAGGGGATTTTGGTCTACAGGAGGTATGGGAGTTACCTGGGGTGGCAGATCTTTCTGTTATAGAAGGTTGAGAAAAGCAAGTGTGATGGCAATATCCAGAATGGCTGTGGCATTGCAGAGTGGACTGGATTTGGGATAGATACTCTTCATTATCAAGCTGTTGCTATCTCATGTACCAAACATACTGCCAGTCAGCATAGAGTTTCTGCATGAGCAATTACCAGAGCCTTCTGAGAAGGATGGAGGACCCCTGCTCACATCCCTCGGCAGGGTGCCACTTTATTTACTATGTGCCTCCCAGACACTCTAGTTTGTTTGATCATCATGTCTTTTTTTCCACTCCTGACATGGTAGCCCTATCCTATGTTCCAGTGATAATGAGCACTCAACATCAGGTGAAGTGCTCATCAGCCATCACCTACCCTCTGCCCAGGCTAACCCTGCTGCTAATTTTACAAACTGAAAACATCCATACATTCAAGTTGTTTTATTTCAGCAGTATTGATTGGGCACTTCCTCAATATGTATTTGCAACTGAAACTGTTGCACTGAGTCAGTATTGTAAACTTGTGAGTTTAAGTTGTAAATTCAATTTTGTAAGTTGGACTCCCACATTTCTTTGCTTGGAATGTTTCTTCGGCCTCCAGAGCTGCCCTTCTAGTTCCCTGCTTGTTTTTCCTCCAGAGCTGGTCAAAGTCTCTGGCTTTTCCAGCTAGAATTATTTTCCAGATATCAAAATTTTCATGTTAAGTCATTACAGAATTTAAGAGAATTTAAAGTTTAGCTGTCAGATTTCCAGGTAAAGGGCATGGATTTTCCATGTGGTACTTTTTATTGAGCAGAGGTGTTTGGGGAAGCCATTTGAAAACATGCCAGATAAGTTACTTGACTTCGCCTTGAAATGAAGCCCTACTGAATTCAGACCCTCTGACGTGCCCTCTCTGCAGTTGCTAAAACAACAACCAAAAAAAGGACTGTACTTGCCTTAAAACTTAAAGTCCTGAATTAAAGAGCTTCACACAAGTATTTAACTGCTCATAGTGGCAGACAGCAAAATATTTTTTAGTATTTTAACTTGTCTGTGCCTGAAAATATGCAAAGGCCACATCAGAGACTGGCAGAGCGCCCAAGTGAATGGAGCTAGTCAGATTCTAGCACCACTTGCCTGGGTGATGTTGCCAAGTTTTATGTCTTGAGTTTCCTTTGAGAACATTTCAAATCCTGATTACTCTTTTCTGACCCACAGATGCACAACCCTCCCAGCAGGAAAGGGGGAAGGAATCCAGTCCTAGGCAGCCTCCTAGTACCTGCAGCTCCCCCACAACATCTGCAAGCCTATTTCAGACTATCTACAAGAGACAAAAATCCAGATTACTGATACTCAGCAGATGAAAAGAGAAACAAACACAACTCAAGGGACTGGCTTTCTGTGCAAAGGGCTAAGGAAGATGGCATGACTGTCTGCTATGGACTGTCCAAGCAGAAGAAGAAACAGGAAAGAAAAAGCCCAGTGAAATGAGGAGGAGTACAGGAAGCCTGAAGGAGGAAAACAAGTGATGGTAGAAACACGGTGACCACAATGAATCACCACACTTCCAACTGCGATAGAGCCTATTTGCAGTCTCCACACACAGCTCCTCACAAACAGTAGCCGCTGCTTATTTACAGTATCAAAACAGACCATTTTACCCAACTGACTCACACTTCCCTGCTTCAGCACCAGGCTCCCCACCGCTGCCTCCATTGGGGCTAAGGCTGAGCCAATAGCCTTAAACTCACAGCTCAGACCTTGGGGTGCTGCAGGCCTCACCACTCAGAGTTTCCAAGAGCAGCCTGCAAAGTCCTCCCGCAACAGTTGCTGTCACTGTCCTGAGCAATAAGAACCACAAAACCAGATGACTTGACGAGAATCTCTCCATAACACTATGATATGACAGTGTTGGGAATTGAAACTACCTCCTCTTCCCATTTTAAGTGCCTCCATAGACCCTCAGTCAGTAGGCAGGTCTTGCATTTGCAGTTGCAATCTGGAAGTGGCAACTGTGTATGTCACAACAGTGGTATGTCGCCTGCCTTCACTGCTTCTATTTTAGGGACTAGTTAAAAAAGTTTCCCTGTGGGAAGCTTGCTATTTAGTGGAGGTCTAAAGCTACTAGCTACATGGACATTTTCCTTGGCAATCAAATAGCATCATTCAGCCCTCTCCACTTCACTCTCTTGGCACTGCCTGCCTATACTTACCATCACCCAGCAGCAGGTACAAGCTGCAGAAACAGAATACTGAGACTGTTTATCTCTTTTTGAATATTAATATTACTTTTTAGAACCCTCTGATGCTCTGGATATGATGAGGTAGACGTTATTTTGAGGAAGCATCCTTTTTACTTAGGTAGATATTCTTAACTAGTGCCCATCACCACCATTCCAGTTTAAATGTATCCGTTTAGGTCATTTGTCATCTCTGGCAGAAGGAAAAAAAGCAAAATCAAAATTTCACCACAAATCAAACACATGGCAGACTGGATAGCAAAGTGAGTGGCTGACTCTTTTTTTGTGCCCATTTATGTCTGCTATGCTAGCAGGCATGTGTCCTATGATTTTATAGGTGAATACGTCAGCATTTGCTAGCAATCCCACTAATTTTCTTGGTCTAACCACATGCATGGTCACTGTATATACATGAAAAAAAATGTTTAAATAATGAGACATGGGTGTACTCCAACCAAATCCAATTTAACACTGTTTGAATCTCCTAGTGACTGGAGTTATGGCTTGATTTATGGGAAACTAAGATATTTTTTCCAGTCAGTTGTGTTCTGACATGACCACTGTGTTGTTTTATCCTGGAAAAAAGATTATAGCACAGAAATACAAGTCAGAATATAATCCATGCTTTGTTTTTTTCTTCCTACAAAAAAAAAGTATTAATAAAAGACATTAGTTGTTGAAAAGGTGTCCTGCTTTAGCAGCTTCAGATGGCTATTGCTAAAGCAGTTAACTTGTTCCTCAGCCACCCCAGCCCTTCTCCCACAACAGGGAGTTTCTTACCAGCAAGATATTCAGGGTGAAGGAACAATGAATCTGAACATTTGTGCACTCTAGGATAGTAACTATATATATGTGTGTGTATATATATATTTTTTTAAGCTAAAACAGCCTGCTTTTGAGACTTATGAGGTGAATGCCTATCCAAACGTGCTCCAGAGACTGCTGGATGTTAATAAATTTTGGGAAATTGGCTAATATGATCTCCAAATAGAACAAAGCAAAGAAAAAAATGATTGCAATAATCATTCTCCGTAAGCTGATTCTGTTACTCATTTATTACTATGAGCAAAAATGAAACACTCAGCCTAAAACATCTTTTGGATAGTTTGAACTTTCACATGGGAGACATAGACTTTTGCTTTAAGTAAGGCTAATCAAAGGCATAAAGAAATCTCTACCATGTGCCACCTCCAAGTGAAGCTTTGCCTTTAAAAATTCATTTTTTAAACAAATTAGCATTTTCCTATCTGCCCAAAGGACTTAGGAGAACAACCTCCTCACCAGCACCAGTTTTGGCCATTCTTGTGACAAGAAGCAGAATAGATTTTAATTCCAAAGTCTCCAAGAATATTTCATTTTTAAAACTGGCACGAACATGAGAATCTGGAATGCCTCTAAAAAAAAACACACACTTTAACTCAAAAAAAGTTTTTAATTATTTTCCGCCCGGTAAGCTAATATTGACATATGTTCCTCTGTGTCTACAAGCAAATGGTATCACCTCCCGTGAGAGTTTCTTTTTGTTTTCTTTATGATGTAAGTATAACATGCTGGATAGTAGACAACCCAAAATGACTACAGTACAACTATTTGTTTGAGACTGTTGGCATCATTAAGAGTGAGTTCAGTTGTCTGAAGGATGTCTAAAGTATGTGTAGTACTAATTGGCACTTCAGAGAAATCAGTAGAGAAAAGGTGAGATAAAATTAGGTGCACAGTATTTCAGTGTAATTTGCTAAGCTTCTAGGTTCTGAGATTCAAATAGAAAAGACAAAAGTAAGAATTTCTGCTTAAATGCTGTTACACAAAAAGCAAAATTAATCCATAGGCATACAAAATAAGTGAGTCATTACAGGAGAGCAAACAGGCAGCTTGTCTTGGGTTTGGACTTTTCTGTTTTGATTGGAATGAGGAAAGGAATTGGAACAACCATCTGCTTCACATTCATGTAATGCTCTTCAGTTCTGTTGCCTCTTGTGCTATTAATTTTGTACCATGCCTCATAATAAGTTTATAAGGTTTGCCAAGGTTAAGGTCTATTTGCATCAGCAATTGCTTTATTCACAGCTCTGAGACACATGCCTGTATATTTGTCAGTAAATCTCAGCTTAGTGAGTCCTTCTTCCAAGGATGGCAACATTCATCGACATTAACAGAAGTGATCATGTGCTTTCACTGATAGGTGGAAAAATATTTTACTATTTTAAAACTAGCTTTTAGGTTAAGCCATTGGGATTTGAAAATCAAAGTCACATTAAAAATTGCAGTTAAACTTTTTTAGATGGTGGTTGGAAAGCAGAACTTTAAAATGTATAGAGCATAGTGCTGAAATCTTAAAAAAATTGGTGCTGCAGGCTGTGGTGATAGGTCCCTCTGGAGTGCCCTGCCAATAACCTACAATCCTGTGGTCAAATAGCCGTTCCTCAAAGTGAGACCAGTGCAGCCTCTGACCCCTCAGATTCTGTGTGTTTTCCTACAGTAGTGCACTCTAGAAGTTAAAGTTAGAAATCACAATAGCTTTTAGAGGAAAAAAAAAAAAAAAAAAAAAAACTTTTTACTCATTTCCTATCTACTTTTGAAATCTCCTCCAAAGCCAGAGGAGAGCAGAGAGCAAACTGCAGAAGAAGCGCTAGGGGAGATTTCTGTGTGCTGTCTGAAAGTTGTTGATGACCCCACTTCAAGAGTGGGTTCCTCAGTCCCTAGGGGCTCAGATTCTTCTTGCCCCTGTATGGGGGATAAGATTCAATCCTTTAAACTTCTTGTGCAGCAGAAATTCAAAGTAATTTAAATGGGACCTAAGAGAAACTCAGTGAATCTGAACCTCATAGCTAGTTTCCTTCACATGCCTTCCAAACTTGTTCTTGTTTGTTCAGATATATCTATTCAGCAAGAATCTATGATGTGCTGCCCTGGTGTAAAGCTGTTTACAAGAACTACCATACCAAAATCAAATTTTTAATTAAAAAAAAAATTCAAAAATATTTCAAATACTGAGTCAAAAATGGTATGACTGGACTTAACAGTAAGTTAATGAATACTTAAAGAACAAAATTGTCCTGCCTGAACTCAGAAGAGGTTTGCATCCCATTGTAAAATTCCTGCTCAATACTCTTTGAAAGAAAAAGTCTGAGCATGTGGCACTGACTCAAAAGTCTAGTTGAGTGATTTGGGGATTACTGGGCAAATTGAGAGACTGTAAGTCTAATTATACTCGCTCATGGAAAGAGTGTATAGATGCTTTACATATATCTAGGAGAGGACTCCTGGATAAGTAAAACAGCTGCATAACGTGAATACTAAGAAAAACAGTGTAGACATGTCAAAGCATTTCTTCAGAGAGCCATATGGGGAGTCCCGAACCTGTGCTGTATTTGGTCTAACACCTCAGGAGTGGAGAGCTGGCAAGAGGTATTTTGCCTAGCGCCACCAATTCCTCTCATGCTCGATTGAATCAGGATAGCAAAATAATATGCTGGCCATTAGAAGCAGCGAGCTCCAGATTTCCAGCAGCGTGGAGCACCCTTTTCTAGCACATGAGATGCCAGCTGTATCTGCTGCCAGCAGGAACAGCTGTCTGAGGCTGCCTCGCAGTTATACCATGTGTAGGCAAGTCCCAGCAGAGATGAGCATCTGGCTGGGTAAGGAGAGGCAGTCAAAGGGGCATAAAGAGCGTGAGTTATTGCTTGCTTTTGCAATTCATGTTATTACAGCTTTGGGTAGATTTACAGGTAGTGCTATGAGACTGCCATGGCAATAGCTGGTTGCAGGATTTGCAAGCTACTATATTTCATTAAACACTCGGTGCCTGCTGAAAAAGCTTTCCTACCAAAAAGCCTTGGCTTAATGAAAGAGTGGTGTGTTTTATGGAGTACCAGCATGTTCATTTAGCAAACAGATGTGGCACTTATTGTACCCGTCTCTCAGCCCAATTACTTGTTTCCTCTTCTCTGCCAAAAGCTCCTTGAGAAGGAGCATGAGGGCTCTCCTCAGTAACAGCCAGCAGCTGGAGCAGCTGTGGTACCTTCAAGCTCCTGCAGCTGTTTGCCAAGCAAGTGCATGTCAAAGGTTTTAGGCATTGTGCCCTTTTGGGGATTTCTCAATATCTTACCCAGAATCCATACGTAAGCTTTACTATTTATTCCTGTTCTTGTGTCTCTACAGCATATAGTGATTTGGGGTATTACATTATTAATAAGCTACACCATGTGGATGAATCAGTGGGAAGTAAGACTCGGAGGGCCTTCCTTTATCTGGCTGCCTTCCCTTTCATGGATGCCATGGTGAGTACATGATCAGAACCGAGTTTTAATATGAATATTGTTTTTATTATTTTATATGAATATTGGTTTTGATGATGACCTTAGCTTGCAAATTCAGTTACCTGATGGGAAACTGAAGGTGTGCAGAAGGAAGGCTTACCCTCTGTAAGCAACACCACTGCATATACCTATATGTGCATATACACTTCTTTCTCTGCTGCCTAGAAAATTAACATGTTTGGGCTTGGGAATCTCCAGAGATCATGAGAAATGTAAAGTCCTCAGTTGCTTTGTCAGAGTTGGTATGTGTGCATGCTGGAAGGCACAGACCAATACGTTATAGAGGAGTTGAACTTGCTGTGCAGTCCCAGTCTACTTGCAGAGCTAACAAGGAACAAGCTCAGTACTTCCTCAAACAAGTGTGTTGAAAGAAGATCTTCTCTGGAGATCTTTAAAACCCGCTTGGATGCAGCCCTCTGTCCTGTGCTCTAGGTGACCCTGCGTGAGCAGGGGGGTTGGACTAGATGACCTCTGAGGTCCCTTCTAACCTTAAGCATTCTATGGTTCTATGATTCTATGATTCTATGATTCTATGATTCTATGATTCTATGAAAAGCTGTATTTTACCACGAGTGTTTGCAGGATAAGTCCAGTATATCTCAAATGCATGGGCATGGCAGCCAGATGGGAACCTGGCTGGGCTGTCGCTCCAGGGTCACCAGACTTAGCACCCATGGCCTGCGCAGTATGAACATAGGGCAGCTCTTATAGTTCCCCTGCATTTGTACAAAACTGGGAGAGAGGGATGTTTTCACAACTTGTCTTCGCCACTTTCTCTATCACTTCCTCCACATGAGGTTTTCTTTTCCAGACTGGACTCAGTAAGCCAATGAGTATTACTTTTCAGAGGTGCATCGAACTGGTGAATGGAGAGAAACTTTTTTTCTCTTGGATTTTTTAGAATTCTAACCTGTCCTGCATAGCATCCTGTTTTTAAAGGGGCAAATTCTTATTAGGTTTCAGAAATTTCTAGAGAAGCTGTAAAATTATCCCTTTTCTCCCTCCCAGTCATGGCCAAAAGGAACTAAATGCAGCAGTGCTTTCTCTGTGTTGCTGCCTTAAGATTTTCCCAAGCTCATATCAGATGCTGCAGGTGTGAAAGAACTTCAGAAGTTGTTTATATGAAATATAACAGTCGAAAAATAGCATTCTGGGATCTGAAATCATTAGCAAACATCACAGTCATTTTCCAAACTGCTCTTTTTCAGGCTTGGACCCATGCTGGCATTCTGCTGAAACACAAGTACAGTTTCCTCGTGGGATGTGCCTCCATCTCAGATGTCATAGCTCAGGTAATGACTGCTCTTAGCAATCACTGTTTCTGTTGTGTTACAAACTTGATGCTTTGCTGAAAGGTGACTGTTTTGCACAGGGACTTCCTTCCCCCTCTGCCATGAATAGCATCAGGAGCAGCAATCCTGTTTGAGGAGCATGCTGTTCTCCAGTAGTTTTCCCTGCTGTGTGCAAGATCTTTGCTGACAGTTAAGACTGGTCTCATCTGACTGGGTCGAGTCAGTCCCTAAGCAATGTCAGGAGTGGGAAAGCAAGATTATTTTGGTTAGAGCCATGCCTTCCTGCACCTCCATAGTGCTGTTTTAGAATGGCTAAGAAATAAGCTATATACACATGAATGTCTGTCTCAGCCAAAGATCGGTAGCTGTTTGCTATCAGTTTGGAGGCTGAATACTTTGAAAGAGATACTTGTCTGCTATATGCATTTGTATGGTGCTTTGCGCTTTGCTTTACACTGATACCATGAGTGAAACTTTTTAATGGGGAAGTGAAGGCTTGATTCTTCAGCTGACATGTCAGTCTTGCACGTAATGTCAAATCTGGTAAAATGCAGTAGTGCAAGCATCTTCTTGGTGCCGGTGGCCTCTTTGGCCTCTTGCTGGGCCAAAAGTTGAGTCACAGAACTGCCACAGAAACTAACTTTGTTGATAGTCCTGAGCGATGTACAGAGGATCAAATGTTGTTTGAACTATCATTTGTGAGGGAGGTGAAAAATACCCTTTGTTTTGTACTAGACATGCTTAGAAGATGACTTTCATATTCCTTGCTGATAGGCACTGTTACATAATTTAAGAACCAATGTAGAGCCCCTTTTTAAAGTATATATAAGCACATTATCAAATGGAGGATCCCAACACCTGTAACTCTGTACTGCCCCATTACCTGCTGAAGTAATGACTTGTGAGGAAAGAGCATAATAATATTACAACAGCAAAGGAAGTATGAAGTCAACAGCACTTAGTTCCATTCTGCGTAGTGTTTTCCTCCCACTGAGTATAAGCAAACCATAAACCAGGATTTCAACTGCTATTCTTTGTTTGTACTCTACCCCTCCTTGATGCTACCTGAAAATAATACCAATAAAATAAATTAAAATAAATACGCTTAACACTCAAGCTCTGTGCTTGTTCTGGACTGACCTACAAAGCTTTAGCTCTAGATGCATGTCAGGTCATTTACTGTTAAATATGGAAACTGGGATTTGTATTTTGGCCGTGATACACATGCCCTTTTCACAATAGCTGGTGAGTATGTGATGAGCGAAGAGTGTGAAGAATAAGACACCTGTCACCTCCAGGCTGTGACAGAATTCTTTTACAGAGCAAGAGCAAATCCAGAGGACAAGTTGAGATTCCCCCTGCCCTTGAACTCCCTACACTTACATCTGCTCCCCACACAAGCAGTATATGCATAGTAACAACTCAGTTCTTCTTACATAGCTTCATGTACATTTCTTTGAGACAAACTTGGTTTCTGCTTACTGAAATAGGGTTCAAAAGAGCTGTTTTGCAAATCCTCATAAAGAGCATGAACTGCTTGATGGACATCTACACTGTTTTTTTCTCAAATATTGTGCACTAGGAATGAAGACCTAATCCCAAACCTTTGTAACTCACTTGAATACTAGCATGTCCTAGTAGGATTATTCTTGATCCTGCCATCCACAGAACCAAACACAGCTAGATTCCCAGTTGCCTGCCAATCCATAAACATTTGTAATAGCATGTATGCTGTCAGGCTTTGTGTTTAATGGAAGAGAATTATACGTCATTAATCAACTCCTTTGCATTCTCTGGATTGAGCCTTTAATGCATAAAATTGAATTATGAGCTGTTCATCGGTTTCAGCCTGGAGATTTCTGTTTCAGTCACATCAATGTGGCACTCTGGTCGCTCAAAAATTATTATGTACTGAAGTTTCACCCCAAAAGCACAAAATCAGGATGATATGGGACTTCCCACTTCTGGGAAGCTGAGATGAATGCTTCAAAGCATCTGACTTTTTAATTCCATCTGACCCTCAAACACAAGAGCAGAACTCATAGTCTGATCTCAGAAGTATGGCTAAAGCATCAATCCATTGGAATAGCACCTTCCCCGGGGAAGGGGAATACTCAACTGAACACCTGCTGCCAGACCTCATCAGGCTTCCCTGCTAACCTTCTGCCTTCAAGGACTCTTAGACACATGCCCACTAACTTCACATGATATTAACTCTTAGTCTTCTCATGTAGGTTCAGATGCAGCAGGGGGAGATTTCTCATTGGAATTTCCAATTGCCCCATGCTAGAAATGAGATCCTGTATGTAGCTATGGTTGTGATTCAAATGGACTAGCTTGGAGTCAGACAGGAGAAATGTGAGCAAATCATTAATCATGCATTTTTTCCCCCATGTAGGTTGTTTTTGTAGCCATTTTGCTTCACAGTCACTTGGAGTGCAGGGAGCCACTTCTGATCCCCATCTTGTCTCTGTACATGGGAGCCCTGGTGCGGTGCACCACGTTGTGCCTCGGCTACTACAGGAACATACACGATGTCATCCCTGACAGGAGTGGGCCTGAAATGGGGGTACGTCCTAATGCGGCGCGTGAAGGGCCTATCCTCTCTGCTGCCCAGGAAAAAACAGACATTTCCACCAGGCTGGGATGCGTTCCAGTGAGCTCACCAATGAGCTCACCAATGGGGCAGCACTTCACATGATGTTGATATGCCATCTGCCTAGCAGGTCTGTGCTGAGCTCTCGCCTCCCCATACTGTCCCACGGCACAGGATGAACTTCAGCAGAGTAGCTAAGCGGACACTTATTTCTCCTGGGGAAAGACGTCTCAAAGCTCCTCTTATTTCTTGAAAGTCATCGGGGAATTTACATATCTTTGCCTAGTAGCCAGACCAAATTATGCAGATACCCTGTACATTATTTACTGAGAACCACAAGAGCTAGGCTTGAATCAATATTACTGTCAAGGCTGACATTATTTTATGCTCCTGCTATTGAAAACTGTTGTATTGAATGACCCAAACTGACAATGAGTGGGAAAAGAAAAAAATCCTTTCAGTGTGCAGTCGGTTCAGTTCTGCCCATTCGTTCTCAAAGCCACTTACTTTTTGTTTTTTTTTCCTCTGTGTTGCAGGGAGAGGCCACAATAAGGAAGATGCTAAGTTTCTGGTGGCCTTTGGCATTAATCTTGGCAACTCAGCGAATAAGTAGGCCGATTGTCAACCTTTTTGTCTCACGGGACCTAGGTGGCAGTTCTTCAGCCACAGAGGTAAGAGGGTCAGTGCTCAGCTTTAGAACAAACGTCATTTACCTGGAGCTGCTTATGTCTTTCTCTGCTCCTAAATATATCCTAAATATATCGCTGTTTAGTGATCTGTCTCAAAAGATAAGACTATTCAGACTCTTATTGTGAGTGCTGCTGCCAGGCGTACAGGGAGCTTATCCAGACTAAACCAGCAGATTTTTTTCTTTGAACCTTGTGTTCAGCTCCCACATCCCAAGTTTCTAAGCTTGGTGTATCAATATGCTCTGTAGCATTCAGAGATTTGAAGACTGTTCCCGGCAGTCACATGTTCCACTGTTTTGTGTCGTGTATATTGATGGCTATGCAAATTGATAGGAAATTTATATTACTCCTAGAAGCCAGTGCATCATACAGAATAAGGCAGAAACAGATGGAGCTGTGTTAAGAAAATCTGTCTCCTAGTTGAGATTTGAAATACATCCTGTTTCTCCAAGGAATTTCAGATTACACCTACATGTTTTGCTAGCAAACAACTTCTCAGCCCTATCTAAGATGAAGGAATTAGGAATTCCACACCCAGTTTTTGGCTCTCATGGTTAAAGATGAAGATATGTGTCTTGTTCCAGAATATGTATTAAGGAGTGTCTGTGACTAGTGCATTTTTGTTGAGGTCTTATCATAGAGAAACTGATGGGCGTAGGACTTTGGGATGTAATGCACAATCTTTGCCAAATGCTTGCCATGAGCTGACCCGTTCCCTCAAGTGGTCACAGGGACCTTTGCCACCAGTTTCACTGGGAGGAGTTCTAGATCCACTTAACTGTTAGCAAATCTCTCACACTTTTCTTTTCTATAGGAACAAAACAGTGTGATATGAAATGAAAAGGGAATTTCAATTAGGTGATTCCTAACAAACGTCCTCTCAGCAATGTGAACATGCCGTGTATGGTAATGTGTATTTTATTCATTCAGGAGCTGCCAGTGGCTGCAAATAAACAGCTGTGGGTGACAGCTTAGCAAATGTAACACATTTACATGTGCAAGGCAGGCATCTGTCTGTGCATTAATAATTTTTCGGCACAATGGGAGACAGAGCAGGTCAGCAGCAATCAATTTTGTATTTCCTTAGGACTTTGGGGTTTTAGATACATCACATTTTGTGGCTAGGCTCTTGCATTTTGTTATTGTTAGCATGATGCCAAATATTTGTCATGGGTGTTTTTTTGCTGTTTTTTTTTTTATTACCAGGAATTCTTATATTTCACCTTTCTCTGATATATATGTAAGAATGGCCTCTGAAAAAGGAGTTTGATATAGACAGGAGTTTTGTAGGTCCTGTATTGATTGCTAGCAGCACCTATGATCACAGGCAGGGTGTCCCCATGAAGGGCTGCCACATGGCATGTTAACGAGGACCCAAGCCCACTTGCTTTGATTTCGCTTGCACTGCCTCTATTCAGGCAGCCAGTTCTGTTATGGTTCTTGGGATAACTTTTTGGGTGCTCCTTTTGATAGAGGAATTTTCCCCTGTGAAATACTTCCAGACAGCTAGGAAATCTTTCATGCATGTATTTTGGGATGCTGCCAGTCAGGGAAAAAACACTGCAAGAAAATTCAGAGTTAAAACATTCACTAGTTTAATCCAAGTGGAATCTAGCATACAAAATGAGGCAAATGAGGTAGTGAAGTATTATTTTATTCAGCAATTGTGTCTGCTGTTTTGTTGGACATCTGCATGAAAATAAACAAAACAGGGGTATCTTTTAGTTCTTATTTGGTTTACTCCATTATGTAGTCATATAAATGGAAAGTCTGCTGAAAATAATGAGGGGAAAAAGTTACAGTAAAAAGGGCACTATATTAAAATTTTCGTTTGTTTTCTTTGAACCAGTTGCTTGCTCAAGTTACAGTAAATTTCATTGCAGCTACAAGTCTTCCCTTTTATAACTTCCAGTTTACTTTGATTACTTTATTTTGTCCTTTTTTATACTGCTTAGGGAACAAATTAACTTATTACATGGTCACCTTCCCATATTTGTATAGAGAAGCAATTACATTTAGAACAGAAAAAAAATGAGGTCAAGTAAGCAGGAAACTGTACATACATAGTTTGCACCATGCAAGCAAAAGGCAGGCAGCCACTTTGATGTGTGGAATTAGCAGCATTATGAGATATTCTCAGCACTGATGCCCACTTCAGCTCTGCACTTGGGGTGGCAGTGGCTTGATAAATTCTCTTCCTACACAGAGAATGTAGGATGTTTTGCAAAATCATACCAAACTTGCTAGAAAAAAGGAGCTGTGCTCATGGGGAGTGTTGAGGTGTTGCTGGTACTGGGTACCTGGGCACCAGGGTTTAATTTTTTTCCTCCTGAAACAGGAAATGTCAGCAGAATCTTTTATACATTTATGTATGGAGAGTTCTTTGATATACCTCTTTGACTATTCTTGTGAAAGTAAAAAAGACCTAGTTTTAAGTTCTGGATAATGAGTTGCTTCTCATGCTAAAAAAGGCCATCTGCAATTACATTTGTCCAATTTTGGTTGATTAGCACCAAAGTGGGCAGAGACATTTTTTTTCTCCTAAAGCTTGTCACCCTTGAGTAGTCAGTTTGACATCCAAATTCAATCAGTCTCAGGAGCCTAACGTTTGTTTTGGTATAATTGTTTTGTAGTCAATCTATTGTACTTTAAAGGGTTTTACATATGAATAGCCAAGTAAAATGTGTATAAATTAAGATTATGAAGTATGATAAGAAGCCAATGGAAGTTCTAATTGTGAGCTTTAATGTTGCTACTCAGGAGTCCCTAGAGAAAAAAAGTATCAGGAGAAATGTGGGAGGGAGGTATTCAGCTTCCTGAGGGGCATATACCAGCTTAAATTAGATATTACAGATGTATGTTATCCCACAGGACCAGAGTGATGGTGAAGATGCAGAGCTGAGTAGTGTAGCTTGATTGCACATACAACCTCCTGAGGAAGTGGCCATAGGATGGCCACTCCAGCAGGGCTCCTGAAATGAAGCCTTCCTGCTTGCCGTTCATTGAGGTCCATGTGGAAGTCTTCATGGGACATTGCATACCACATTAGTGTAACTTTCCTCTGCAAAGATTTGAAGTTCATCTTCCCTTGCCTTTTTTTTCGTAGGCAGTGGCAATCCTGACAGCTACATATCCTGTGGGACACATGCCATATGGCTGGTTGACAGAAATTAGAGCGGTATATCCTGCTTTTGACAAGGTGAGTGCCTGTGTTAGGAGTGTGGTAAATATTTTAGTGTAGTTTCACATCCATGATCTCTCTTGTACAACTTTTTTAATTTAAAGCTAATTTAGGGCTAGCTTCAGTGACATCAGAGGAAATTTTTTTTCATTTTTTTTGGGGGGGGTTCAAGATTTTTCTAGGTTTTTGAGGCTACTCTTTTCTCTGAGTTACGAGGTATTAGCCTGCCTTTTGAATACACAGACATTATACTTTAAGGTTTTTTTTTAAAGCCCTCATACTAAAATACAAGCAAGTACTTAGCTAATGAAATGAATTCTCACAAAGTATCCTACAGTGAAGAAGCTTATATCTCTTTCAGAGACAGCCTGTTCTTTAGATTCTGCAGTATCTCTGGATTCATTTGTAATAGTATTTAACAAAGGATATTTCACAGTCTGACCATAATAAAGATAGCATACATTATTTTAATGTTACGTTCTTAGCTGACTGACACAATGAAGATTTTTGTTGGCAAATAATCTAATTACATAAGAATGCCAGGACTACTCCTAGGACTGTGCAGCAGGTAAACAAGTTAGTGTTTTGCTTTGTTTTAGAATGGCTAATCACTGGCTCACATCCTTTGTGAAGAAAAGTGGTGTTCTGTGGCACTGCAATTCAAATAGCAAGTCACTGCTTTCCTTCTGTTTACCAAATAAGCTTGTCACCAGAACTTTATTGCTTGGTCAGGGATGGGTTCAGCTGAAGTAAGCTGTGTTTGATCCGATCCACTATATTTCCAAGGAGAATTTTAAAACAAAATACAGAAAAAACTAGTTAGTCATAATTTCCTAACTTGCCTGTATTCAGTTGAAATGGTTATGGCAGATCAAATATAACATACAGGCTTTTTTCAGAGGTCATGCTGCTGGAAAGAAACTGTAGAACACAAAGCCAATAAACTGCAAAATTAAATTGGGTAGGAACAAGAAACAGCATGCTAACCTTAGGTGCTTTGAGCTACAGTGGAGTGGGTATCTGTTTGAATCTATTGCCATGCAAAATTGACAGTCATCAAGAGGCTTAAACCCAGGTCTCATTTCAGCTGACAGAAGACACGCTTTGAGGTTGAGGGGTCTGAGGATGTGACCATGCTTTCTTCCTTAGTTTATTTTAATAAAAATAGTTCTCATAAAGCTCCAAGGAACAAATTCTAGTGGGGAAGAAAAAGCTAGCAAAAGACCCAAATTGATATGATTGATTGAGTTACCATATAAGTGTAGAATAGGGATCCTTGTTCCATGTTTTGAGAGCAATTTGGCATACAATGTGCTAAACACGGTAGCAACAATATAAATGGTGTCTTACCTCGGCAACCGTGAGTACAGATTCCTGTACTGTGCCTATTACACAATAAATACCAAAACAGAAACCCATATTACTTTTCTTGGGTAGTTATGAAGACTCTTTTTGCTCTTGATCACACATGATTCACTTGTCACCATGTTTTGCAAAAAAAACCCTTTGTTTTCTTAAGCTAAACCTTTCTCAGGAGAGCCCAGCTAGAACTTCTTTTAATTTCCAGAATTTCTAAAACTTTGGATGTTCTTTTCAGCTATTGAAACAGTTCACATACATGTGGGCTCAGTTTTATTTTGTCAGTTACTCAGGAAGATGGTGATGTTTTTAGAACCTTCCTTGGTGGCTAAACAGGACAAGTCACAGATTCTTGTCTTCAAAGGGGAATTGTTTTATCTTCTGACAAGTCACAGATTCTTGTCTTCAAAGGGGAATTGTTTTATCTTCTCACATTAGTCAAAGAGATGCAGAGTCAGGCTTCAATCTTCCATGCAACTCTGTGTCCAGAGCAATTTCATGGCTAGCAGTTGCGCTAAGGATAAGAATTCTTATTTGCAAAAAAATAGGAATATCCTAATTCTGTGCTACTTTTGCATGGTGATAATGCCAGTATTCCTAGTGGACAGTGCTGTGTGATTCACAGCCACAGCACAGGCTGTGGGAGAAGCTGTGAATACTGTTTATCCGAGGAATAGATGGGAATAGATAGGAATAGATAGCTCTTTAGTCTATTTACTGCATCAGGAGTACTTCAATCTAATATCTGAGCAACATGTAAGAGAAAGAAATAAAGAGTATAAGGTCAATAGAGAGACCAAGGGCAGAGTAGATCAAGGGAAGTGTGAGCACCACTGAAGTAGTTACAAACTCTTCCTATCTCCTCACATTCATTTAACATGGCTGGATTTTGATGTGCCTTTTTTTCAGTTATTTTAGTCCTATTTTGAAAGTTGTTCCATGCAGCAAAGTTTGTTTATACAGTGGTGAGTGGGGTCAGCAAAGCCCATCTTCACATGTATAAAAAATAATGATAGCAAAGTATTTCTTCAGAAACACAAGAAATAAGAGCAGACTCATCAAGAAAACATTACAGAA
The DNA here is from genome assembly GCF_003342845.1 of Nothoprocta perdicaria. NCBI lineage: Eukaryota > Metazoa > Chordata > Aves > Tinamiformes > Tinamidae > Nothoprocta > Nothoprocta perdicaria. Next base: position 904,877 of record NW_020455810.1, read on the forward strand.
AGATTTCACAACATGTTCCCAGAAAGGGCAGACTTGGAAGTATCTTCCTGCTTCAGCATATGAATTGCCTCTATGCAAAATTCCAGCTTCCAAGCAGATAATCTTGGTGGAAGCAGCAGAGCTGTCCAAGTAGCATCACTGTGCAGTAGCAAAATGCCATCAGCTGCAGAAAAGTGTGTGAAATAGTGTGCCTTGCACAGAGCTCACTTGTCTTTTGTTCACCCCGCTCCCAGACAGGCTTGTATAAGTGTCTTTATCTCTTGTGAGTAATTCAGTAAAGTGAAATGACCATGTGACAGCTACTGCTGCTCTATCTGGATTACATCAAGGCTGAATGAGCCTTGTGCTATATTTCATGGAACATTTTTTATCAGGTCAGCACTTACCCATGTGTTTCAAACAGCTCCGTGGTAATTGCAGTAGGTGACCAACCCTATAGCATATTGCTATATGACCCTGTGGCATATTGCTGTAGAGCTACCTAAAGGTGTCCTGCTTTTGATATTCTTTCCTCTCCTTTCACAGACTATTTAGTTTGTCCTAGTGGGTTTCTTGAGGGCAATTTTAAAGCTTCAGCATCATTTGCTGTATCACACCTTTGGTGGAGGGTTTTTGCTGTTGTTTTAAATAAAGGTTCACTACCATGTGTGCTTGGAGTCCATGTTCAAGGTGGAACATCTAATAGTTCTAATTATGTTCTGTTCATTAAACTGCATTAAGAGAGCCAGGTGTTCCCAGTGCTTTGTTTATATTAGCTGCTTTGCTAATTGGATCGGTGTGGGTGCTTACATTGCTATATGGATCCTGGACCCTTCTGTGGGAAAAGAGAAAGGAATCCTATTTTTCCTATCTATTAAAACATGCTACCAAGTCATAACGAGGGTCACAAAAACCACATAATATCATTTTTCCAGCTAAAAAGACTTACCTATTGCAAAACTGAGCAGATTGCTGAGACCTCAGTGACCATATGAGCACCAAATGCCAGTTTAAGTGGAAAATATTCCATGGTGGTACAAAGTACTCAGTCAGAAAGCTAGATTAAAAAGCAAACAAGCAAAGAAGGGCATGCACGCATGCAGAGCCAGGTCCGACGCATGACCCTGGCGCTGTCAGCTCCCCAGCAGTTTGGAGCCAAGCTAATGCTCGTTATCTCTCTCTCTCGCCCTAGAATAACCCCAGCAATAAATTGGTGAACACTAACAGCACTGTCACAGCGACACATATCAAGAAGTTCACTTTTGTCTGCATGGCGTTGTCCTTAACGGTAAGAAACCTTTGGTCAGCTCGCAGGCTTTTGTCTAAAGCAAAAAATTCTGTTCCATACGTAATGCTAAAGCACTAGCGATTCAAGAAAGGTGAGTTTTCGCTTGCTTTCATCTCAGGGAAAAGGAGAATGCAGCCAGAGTAATGTGCGTAGAGCAAGAAGATAATCAGCCAGCAGTAATTCAGACTAGACATCTTGAAAGCAAAAGTTTTTTATTTAGTTGTTCAATGAAAACAACAAGCAGTTTCTGAATCTTTCACTACTACTCATTTTGAATCAGCCTTCAGATGCAAGGAGTTATCACAGATCCCCATTTTTCCCTTTTATCTCATTTTTCATGAGTGGAATTGCTGATAACCAGCTTATCAGGAGAATAAAGTACCACATTTGTCTAATGTGGACTGGGATGACAGGCTGTCCCCTAGCATCCATAATTTACTGTGAATGATGGAAAAGTTGGCATGTGTGGGAAATGCAGTAACTGCTCCCTGCTCCCTCGCATGGCACCAGTCTTCCATACTAAGGATACTTTCATGCAAGATGGTTTTGTTTACTCTCAAAAAAAATGAGCTAAAAGGAGCAATCTCAGAGACTGAGCTGATACCAGGGAAAAGAAAATGCTGAGAAAAAAATTACAAGGACTACCGGCTAAGTTGTGCAGACTAAAAGGTTTGTATGAATGATTTTACTCCAGCCAGAGAGACTAATTCTAATATTCTAGTTAAAAATACCTACTCTAACATTAAAAAGACATAAAGATCAATGTATTTCATAACACTAATTTGGGCACTGAATACCAATTGGAACATTTATCAATCTTTACTTTCAGTCCTCCTATAAACCTGCCACTACACTTCCTTTTTAACAATTTTAAAAGAAACTAAGCAATTTATAGTATTGCATTACTGTTTCTTTTCATGTATGCAATTTCTGGTCAAAAGTAATATATTCTCTTAAAAATACAAGTTTATCAAGTAGGTTACACTATCCTCTATCATATGCTTTATACCCAAAGATTTGCAAAATTAGAGGTGGAAAATCAACAAAGGCTATTTTGCTTTTTGTGTGTGTTTTTTTTATTTATTATTATTTTTCTTAATTCTTCTATGAAGGTGCTTAGTGTGACAGTGATGAACTTCAAAATTGTTCCAGTCAGCTGTGTAGACTCTCCGTCTAGAGCTGGGAAAAGATTGTGATTGTTTGCAAGTGTGGCAGACACTGACGATTTATTGAAGATAAAGTGGAATTTAAGAGCCAGAAAAAACACATGGGAGGGTTTTTGAGCTTTACTGTGAAGCAAGATTTGAGAGAAATGCTTTTTTCACTTTAGAACAGAAGTGTTTTAAAGTTTTTCACTTTAAAAGAGAAGTTCCACAAAACTCCTTATGAGACCTGCTGAGAGATTCAGCTTTCTCTTTCTTGACTTGAGAAAGTAACCCAGCTACAAATATCTGCAGATCAGAAGCCTGTCTTGTATTTGAGCCTAAGGGACTCAAATTTGCTCTATACAGAATTTCACCAGAGGTCAGGTCATGCTTCCTTGATTTTCCAGCCTAAGAAAGAAATCTAGTTGCATCAACATCATTTCAAAGTGGTTAGCTTGCATGCATGCAGTACACATTTGCCAAGAAAGCTGTTTCTGCACAAGTCTGCTTAGCAACAAATAGGTTATGATGAGAAAAAGAAACCTTGCAGAGGGCTATGGATAATAACAAATGACGGAATAGATGAGTGTGGTAAATGCAACTCATGTTTCTACAGAGGGTAGTTTTACATTAGTTTGCAATATGTCTAGCTACTGTCTTTCCCCTTTGGGTGTGCGTGACCAACACTACCTCTGTCCAGCATGGTTTTTAGTAGATTTGAGATGTTGATGCAGGGTGATGGTGGAGTTGGAGCTGGCACCACTATGGTTTCATGGGACTGACAACCCCGTGCTGTGCTGAGATAGGGCTGGGAATGAGCAGGGGAAGAGATGTCCATTCATTGCCTAGATTTAATCTTGGCTTCTTCTTCCACATGGCTCAGTGGCCAATAGCACTGACTCTCAGCTTGCACTCTGTACAGTCCATAATGGTGACAGACGTACATCTTCAGTGAATGTGCCATTCATTGCCATCATCTGGAGACCTTCTGCAGTTTTCATGTCAATGCCCATCACACACATTGGGGCTTTCTCTAGTGCTGCTCACCTTGGTCTGTCAGTCGAAAGCCATGTTCTCCTTGATAGCTAGAGCCCCCTTGAAATCTGCTGGTATTTGCAGAGACCCACAAAGGGGACAAACTTGCCTCTTTATACACTGTTCTGAGAATTCAATTTCCATTTCAAAGCTTTTTCTGAACTGATTATTTTCTTAACCCTGATGGGCATTTATCAGCTCACTCAAGTTCTGATAGATCATGAGCTTCTCATATTACTAGCACCACCCTTTGCAGAGCTATTTTTAATTATTGCAGTAGGCTTTTGCTTTATAACTTTTCACAATACTTTTTTCAGAAGTTCTCCTTAGTACTAAGCAAGGGCAGCTCTTTCATGAACTCATCCCAGGAAATTTAATCTGTATTGAGATTCCAGAAACACTTTTGATGTGCATTGCTTTTTCTGTCCTGTTTCTATTTTTGTCTACTAGTGCTACATTCTTAGAATTGTTTGAGGGAAAAAAAAAAAAAAAAAAAAAAAGAAAGAAAAAATGAGCTTTAAAGACTCAGTTTGTTTCAAGGGCCTGAGCCTGCAAATACTTTGGCACCCAAGTTCACCTGGACTAGCTGAGCTCCCATGACTGTCAGTGGCACCTCATGTTTTCCTGGAGAGGCTCTACTGCAGTGAGTGGCAGTCAAACTACTGAAATCATCATTGGCAAGATCAAGTTCTCCAGGATCAGAGGGAAAATGAGAAACAGTTCCTCAGGCTGGCCAAGAGATCAAAATAAGACAAATACTTAGATATATCACATGAGTTCATTCTCCATTGCATGCTCAGTAGAAGGATTCTAGAAGACAGAGAGATAAAAGAATCCCATTAACTTTTAGAAAAAAGTAATAGTCATACTTTTAATATGAGGAGCAGTCATGATGCAAAGTGGCCGCCCAGTGTAAAATCCTGGGAAACTTCCCAGTCCTTGAATACCTGTTGTTTCATAGGATAGGAAGAAATGCCCTGCCTCTTTCCACTGACTAGTCATACTTGCACAAGAAGCATCCCAAACCAAGAAAACAATACATAGTATCTTAATGGGAGGGTATTAGTTTGTTTGTTTGTTTGTTTGTTTGTTTTTTTTTTAATATTCACAGAATCTGAAGGTTTCACTTTGACAACATTTCAGATGCAGCAGAGCCTTGTCCAGCTGATGAGGGGGCATGTGAATGTGTTTTGCTCAATATGAGCCTAAGTATTGCCTCGTCACTTGAGGCATCAGTTTAGGACTAAAGCTGGTTCCTCAAAAATTGGGGATCAGTTGTACTGCTCAGTGAAAAAAAAAAGTCTAGACAAGTTGTTTCATTTAAAGGCTGTAGAGAACAGCTATTAGCTAATACACAAGGTAGCTGACAGGGTTGATCATATCGATGTGGTTTTGCTTATAAGTAAGCAGTGCCTGTTTCCAACAGTCCTATTTTGTATGGGCAGAGCATGAAATTTCTACTGCAGAGGGAAGGGAATAGGCTGAAGAATTTTGCCAGTACAGTTAAGGGACTTGTTTTGATTTTAGACAGACGAGTCATTTTTGATAATTTTCTCTCTGCTTAAAGAGTATGTATAATAACACTTGACATTACTGGCTACTTCACTGTCATTTCTAAGATGTTTTGGGCAAAAATGCTTGCTACAAGTAGTGCTATTGCTCTACTCTATGCACCAATATAGCTGCCATTACTAGATAAGGCTGTTGAAGAATGAAAGATGTTGGTTCAGTGCTAGACCTCTTGATAGAGAAATCAGAAATCAGTCCCTAGGACATTGCACAGCTGTAGAAGTGAAAACACAGGCACCTGTGAAAGAAAACTGGTGCATTTTTATTGCAAATTCGTTAGGCTGCGGGACATGTCAGCCCCAACACAGCAGAGAAAGCCCCAAGTGGTGTTTCGGGGCCCCAGAGCATCAGCTTTCTCCCTTGCAGCAGTTTCCTGCAGCAGGGTAAAGCATTCCCATATGGCTGAGCTGTGCTCGGCAGCAGGGTGTCCTCTTTGGGGGAACCCTGGCTTGCACAGGAATAGCAACAGCAAGAAGGTCGGTATTCAGCATGTTTTTTCTCAGAATAGCAGCAATGGCTCTGATACCGTGGTGAAGGAGATTGAAGGAGGCAGGATTTTTCTCTACCTTCTCCAAGTCCATTTCTCTTCTCCATAGCACTCACTCTCTGCAAGCGAGGAGCAGAGGGCTCTTGGCTGGGCAGGAAGCACCTGCTTCTGCCCATGCTAGGATATATAAAAGCAGGACATACAGTGAGTCGTGTCTTCATACACGCGGGCACTCTGTGCATTGCCAGGTTTCCCCCACACGTATCACAGGCTGGAGGATGGCACCCTGTGCCATGGAGCCTGGCTGTCCCCAAGCCCGCATGGAGCAGCAGCGCTGGGCACTCCTCCACAGCCACATTTGTCTCATTAGCTCCGAGACCTCTCCAGCTTTTTATAGTAGCACCAGTGCCGTGATAAAGGGAGTTCACCACTGCTTCTAATGTTTCCTTTGAGATGGACACGTGCTCATGGACGGGCAGGGGAAGCAGTAGTTTCCATGAGCTGATTTGTGCTGATTAAGGGGAGCCACTAGCTGCATATAAATGTGCAAACCATGTGCAATTAGTGGATGCTGCTTAAGAAACACAACTGAGCTGTTATAAGTTCACCTTTGATTTTAATTTAGAAAAAGGGAGTAGTCCTGTTTTAGGAGACCATAAGACATAACGGAGGGAAAGCTTTTAACCTTCACACTCAGATATGTGTCTTATGTGGAGCTTACAGATTCCAGATTTATTTATTGCTTGCAAATCACAGACAAACAAGCTAAAGTCCTAAAACCTTATTTTCTTCTGGAAAAAAATACCATAAAGTTTCAAGTAATGCAGGAACTTAAGCTGAGCAAGTTGCTGATGCATCAGCTCAGTCATGATAAACCAATTGAAAAAATGCCAGGTAATGGCACTAGTTTTAAATCTCAGTGAAAGTTTAAGCAGCAGTCAGTTTACTGGCTTGTATGTTTGTGCCCAAGAGTTGAAGATGTGTGTGTCAAATGTCAAAATGTCATGTTTTTTACACTTCAGTTTTTTCGTGCTTGAAAAAAATAATCATAGGTTTAAAATTCTTAATATTTATCATATTAAATTCTATATTATGTTACATCAGATATTGTCATCTATTACATTCTATAATGGCACGTTGCATTCTTCTCCAAACAGAAGATAATACATTTAGGTTCCTATCTGAACCTGTTCTTGTGATACAGGAAAACACATTGATTTCTCAGGTCTCCTGCTGATGAGCATCTGTAGCTTAAAGAGTTGCTATTGGCAACTGTCTCTTGCTTTCCTTCAGCAGAAGCCATCGCCAGCCTCTTTGGAGGAGCAGCAAGCAGGCACGGTGTCAGCCCTAGAGTGGTCACAACTCACCGCATGGTAGAGTGCCATCATATGGCAGTTGTAGTCATTTCATGTGCTGTATGCAATTATAGATGCCTATTGCTTTATACATTTATATGTAAAATGTAGTTACATATCATTTATATAACCATATATTATAGCTTCTAACTGCAGCATTGGAGACACAAACATGTTTGTCTATGTATCTCCTTTACTTCTCCCCACCTCAATGGCAGAGATAGACAGGGATAACCACAGGGGTGTGTGGCCTCTTTGACTGACCTTGCAAAATTGTCAATCAAGTGCCCCCATCACACTCTTAACACCGCACAGAGCGCCCCAGTGTCACTGTGTTTCCTCTGCTAGGTCCCTCCAACAGGACTGCAGGTTCGCTGCTAATTCTTTAAAGAGGCTGGGGAAAAGTCTCTGTCCCATTTCATGACAGTATCCTGCAAGCAGTCCCATTATGTGAATAAATCCATCACATTAAAGAGTTAAGGCAGAGAGGACAGGGCTCTGCTACTGTAGTTACAATAGTTCCTCTCCTCTCCTCTCCTCTCCTCTCCTCTCCTCTCCTCTCCTCTCCTCTCCTCTTTGTAATACTGTAAGAGTTAGAGCTAGTCACTACAGAAGAGAAGCACTGATGTTTCATTTAGGCAGAGAAGCCTTACCTGTTTAAAAGGCAACTCAAAATGCCCCCCTACCCTTTGCAGCCTGCTTTGACTTTGGTTATGCCAAGTTAGGAACTGTAAAGTGCCAATTAGATGCCATCTGTCTGCTCCTCTGGCCTATGGATGAGCAAAGGCTTCACCAGCCCCTGAAATACCTGCACTGGTAGATGAAATTGGAGTCCAGGCATATGAAGACCAACTCAACACATGATTGCATTATGAAAGCATTGCTTTATTGACACATTCCCATTCTGATGCTATGCCTAACTTTTTTTTACTCTATTGTTGTCTAATTACCACCAGTTACTAGTACCGGTTACCACCAACCCATGCTTGTGAAATCAGTATTAGAATTTCTCCAATACCAAAACATACAGGAAGTACTGGAGTTCAAGCTCTCACATTAATACATTTCAACAGAGTAGGAAGGTTTCTGTGTGCACAATTGATCAGATTTGATAAAGATTAAACCAGAGCACCACGAATAAGTGATTTTCAAATTCTAACCAATGCAACAGACTGTCAGTGCTTTTACCGCACTCCATGATCTGTCTCACATTGAAGGACTTTGAGCCAAGCATCTGCTCCATCTTCCTCATGATTTGAAGTCACTTAAGTGCCAGAAAGGTGACTCCAGAAAATTCAAGGGGACTGTTTTGATTTCCTGGTGCCCGATATCTTATTTTTTCTCTGGGTATTGAGAGAAGGTGGCAATGTGAGAAGTCACCCAGCTACTTCATGCAGCTCTGATGGTTTGGCAACAGTGACATTCGGCCTGCTGATGCTGGTTCTTCAGTTCACGAGATGAAGACAGCATTTTCGGAATAAAGTGATGACTTTTGAGGTCCTTAACTTATGCATTCCTCTTAGTCTTTCACACCAAACTTCGGGGGGGGGGGGGGGGGGGGGGTGGTGGGAAGGAGTGCTATACAATGCCTAATTTTAAACCTCAATAATCTTTTCTATCTCGAGGGCTTGGCTTCTGTAGGTTTTCTGCCTTACTAGAAGAAACAGATTTGCCAAACCTAGAGCAGGAGTCAATGTGATGGTTTTTTTAATGGAAATGGTATCTATGAGGTTTTCATTGTCTTTCTGCTTCACCCAAACTACAATATGTTCAGCCTAAGCTAATCCCTCCATTCCTGGTATTTGTTCTCTGGCCTCTCTGTTTTATTTCTTGCTTTCAGATCTACCTTCCTATGACAAAGAAAAGCTTAGGCAAAGCTAGCAATTGAGTGTAAGGAACAGTAAAAACTGGGCAATTCAATCAGAACTGAAGTAGAGACGAGTTTAGAGAGGAATGAAGGGAAGTGTGAATAGGAATAATGTTTGCTGCCACCATGTTTACATGTGACATTCAGTGGGATAAAAGTAAGCCATAAGTATAAGCTTTGCTGACATCATTGGACTTGGACTTCAAGGTTCATGCATTTCCTCCTATTTCCTCTTCATTTTAAAAATCTGCATTACTTTATTATCAAAGGCTACACCTGGGCCTCATTACAGTGCAGAATAATAAAAGTGAGAGGCATTAAAAGCCACAGGAAGGGTCACTGTAAGAAACCAGTCCCTCTTAGAGGACACAACCCTGGCTCATGACTATGTTAATGCCTGAAATTCCCAGAGTGAGCAAGTTCATGGTTGAGATCTCTATTGAGGACACAAAGAAGAGAAATTAAAAAAAAAAAAAAGAAGATACTGTTGACTCTCAGCAACAGTCTTATTGAATGCCCAGGAAGGATGTAGTCGGTCCATTTTTTTCCTGCGTTAAGTTTTGCCCGTCAATTCCCAGTTTTTTTTTTTTTTTTAATCTTCAAGTTGCTTTTACGAAAATAAAAAATTGGAAATGACATACTGGTGGTCAGTTACGCAAGATCTTTACCTCTTGAAGGTTAGTAAAGATTATTTGCAACCTGCCTGTTTGTTGGGATCACCAGTGAGTGACTTTTGCAAATCCTCATAGCAGTGAGCTGAGATCCTCGTTCCACCCATGGTACCGCACGGATCCTTTGTCCTGGAACAAAGCAATTCTGTTTGGTGTGGTGAGATGGAGACTTCATGACTGCTCCGGTTTCACACAAAAACTCCATTGTGTACAAGTGACTGCAGCAAGCAGAAAAGGAAGGTCAGGAAGTGCTGCGGCAGCGTGTTTCTGCTCAGATACCATAGTTGTGAGTGGAAGCAGCTGAATAAAGTCCAGAATTGTTCAGTGAGAATGATCCAAGCGCTGCAAAAAGCACAGGGGCAGGAGCACTATGAAGAGAAGAAAATTGCTAAGCTATTCAAGTTTTCAGAAAGCTTTGGAATTGGCCAACTTTGAGTTATTCAAACTTTGTTAAAGTGAGCCTATACCCAGTAAAATATTCTACTTTCTGTAAAAGCAAAAAGAAACAAGATTCAATGCAGTAATATAATGTCTTTCTTAAATTAGCAGCCCAAACAATTAGCCTGAAAACCACCACTTAAGTATTTTCAGCAGCAGCTAGTGGCAAAGTAAATGTGGCATCAAGCTCATGCTATCAAAGAGCCAATGTATTGTGCAGTTGCTGGACCTGGCTTTATTTTTGCAGCATGAACTTTCTGCTCCATCACTTTGAACTGTAAAGAGTCAGAGTTGGGCGAGTTTAGATCTGTAGAAACCAATTATTTCATAATAAAAAGTGAATTTTCAGAGATTTCCTGCAGGCAAGCTCTGGTTTCTTTTGCTCCCCCTGCTGCTTGACAAAGTTCATGAGAGCAGTTTTCAGGTTGACATCACTACCCACAGAAAACAAAGTTCACAAAAATCTGTACCTGTGTGTACCTGCAGGATCATTGCTGTAAGACATATGTTCTTGTGATTCAGGTCATTAGCTCCAAGATAAACAGCTTTCCAATATGTCTGTGGTCCGACATCTGTATTGGATCCAAGGGGGTTATTATTTCATAAGATCTCAGGATAATTCATGTTGGAAGGACCTCAGGAGTTCTCCTAGCTTAACCTCTGGCTCAAAGTGGGGTCGGACCAGGTTGTTTGGCCTTTATGCAAGCTAGTCTTGAATACCTCACGTCTCCCACAGAAGAGAAGGACCAGTCTGTTGTCCATGTGGAGTTACAAGGCTCAAAAGCACATCATCATGGTGTGCTCCAAAAGAATGCTTGACTGTGGGCATATTTAAAGGCCTCCTTGGGAGCTTAGCCAACATTTTGGTCTTCAAGTGTTTATATCAAAAATTCCTTAATAGTGCTGAAGCTTGATTGGCTGAGTGCAAACTGCTTTCTAACATGGTTTACAGACGAAGAGAGCATGGGCTTCTGCAGGTCACCTCTGGTGTGGGCCTCGGTTTGGTGTGCAGCTTGCTTCCAGGAAAGACAGGGATTTTGGCTTCTGTTGCCATTCACTACCAAACTCAGCAATCTCTGCACAGCCTCCAGCTAACCTTATGGAAGATTTTGGCAGGTGCTTAAAATTTATCTTAGTCTTTAAAAGCAACAAGAGTTTCACTGGAGTATTTCTTTTTAAGTTCCTATGTGACTTCCTATCACCAGAAGATAATATCTTTATTATGAACCTTCGACTTTTTGATCTACTGGTCCACTAAAAGAAAGTAAAAATCTTTTATTATTTGTGCAAATTGAAATGAATTATTGGATCTCTCCTCTATGTAAGAACCCTATTGAGTATTTTCCTTATTGCTCTTCAGCTGCTTGAGAGACTGCCTCAATGGCATAAGTGCTTAAGCAGGTATTAGTGCTGCATCAGAGATATATTTCTCAGATACACAAAGATACAATACTCTGTGTCTCTCTGTGTTGCAGAGAAATATTCAACACAGAACCACCTTTCCATTATAGTCTACAAAAGATTTTGACTAACTAATAACTACTTCTACAGTTTCAGTACCAGTAGTTAATAATTTGAAACAGCTGTTAATTTTATTCTTTGTCATAAAAATACAAAAGAGAATTGCTTTTTTTTGCTTAAATATTAAGGTATTAGAGCAGATTTTTGAGTGATATGTCCCAATACTACATAGTCATTTAGAGAACTAAATTTTGAAGTGCAATGACGCTACAGATATATAAGAATAGGACTAACAATATAAACAAAATAATTGTTTTCTGCAAAACCTTGCAAAAAAGGATCCTGCCTCAGACCTTGCTGCAAGTTAGAACAAGGTGTGCATGATACTTGCACACAGACCTAGAAGATCATCCTCTAATGGTGTGATACAAGCTCTGAAATGAGATAATATTATGAAAGGTCTGCCTAAGGAAGAGTGAGAGGCCAGTGTGTCTGGCAAATCAGGAGATTAGACAGCACAAAATTCAGGATATCTTTTGATTTGTTCATTGCACACTTTGAAAGATTTAGAATTGTACGAATTACATCCTTCCATAGTAATAAAAGTGAAAAACTTGCTAAGGTGTAAATCAAAGCTGAGAAACTTAATAACACATTAAAAAAAAAAATCTTCTGCCCTCACTGGATGCCATATAACATAAATGGGCATAGATAGAGGTTTTGAACAAGGCAGGAGTTAAGTTATAGATGCAATGTTCAGTTCATACATACAACAATTTAGAGTCGATACGTAAGGGTACCTAGAACTTCCAGGGTAGAACACTTTTCTTGGACAGTGATACCTTGATGTCACAGCATACTTCTTCAAAAGAATCAAGTTCAGAGAACAAGAGAACAAGTGATAGGAAACAGCTGCTGAGAGTTGTTTTGCAGTAGAAAAATACGAACTGCATTTCATCATAGAAAGGTCTTTAGACAGTTGCCCCACTGCCTCGTTGCATGGTGGAATCTCTTATTGTCATGGCTACGTACATGCTGAAACCCAGAATCCACTTTTAAAGACATCCCTTTGAGAGTGCGTAGCCTCTTTTGCAGAAGCATGGAGCTTTACCACTATTTTCTCAAACAGGGAGTTGCACTGACATTGTCTAGGAATGTCATACTCTTATATGTGACTTCCCTTTACCAGTGGATATCCCAAAAGATGCACAACTTTTACAAGTGTTCAGAACAAATTGATCTAGCACCCTGCAGATTACTATACACATGGTTATAGCCTTTGTTAGCATAATGTATTACAGTGCGTTACGTAGTGGGCCTCTGAGGCTTAGGCTCCCTGTCGGCAACCAGAATAAATGAAAATAGTTTCCAGGAGATGCCAGGCCAGTAAGAAGGCTGCATGCTAGTCGTTCTTGAAAACTAACACACTCGCTCACACATTTGAAAACCTCATAAATGTTCTCTTGTCACAGTCATTTAATAAAGTTGAGTATGTTGTCTTTCACAGATGCTGAATTTGCTGGTTGAGAATAGCAGGTTGCGCACGACAATGCAATGACAGCAAAACTACATCTGGAGATTGTCTAAGGCATAAGTGAAGTCTTGGGGTTGAGAGGGCAGGGTTGATTTTTGTTATTTTACACAAAATGCCCAATTAGATTATGAAACAAACATCACTGACATGAGACACTTTGCTTGCCCAACCTAATGCTTCTTGAGACAAACTCACTGTTACAGAGCGGGCTGCTGCAAATGTCACTTCTCAGTGAGGAATTCCTCCGGCAGTCACAGCAAGCAGCTCAGCAGATGCAGTGAGGAAGGGCATTAGGTACACTGTGTTTACCCTGTTCTTTGAACCCTTCCCTTAGGCATCACCCACTGACTGTTTTAAAGGAGATGCTAGTAAGCTAGGCAGAGGGTTGATCTGATCTGGTACAGCTGAGTTCATGTTATTATGCAGCTGTAAGTTACTGATGCATTACATGAAGCCTTTCAAATTTCATTACTATGGATCAGTTAAACACCTTGCTCAATCAGTTAAAAACACCTTGCCCAATAGCACAATCTTTCAGATCAGTACAAGTGATTAAAACACTTTTAAGATCTGTTTATCATTGTACAGTAATAACATCATTCAGATATAGATATTCCCTGTTCTGCTCTCCTTTTTGTATTTTCATCTCTCTCTGTATTCTTAAAGTGCTCATCACTTGTAAGTTAAGTCTCATTTAAATGATCAAAGGCTTTAGCAAAACTATCCTTTCCTATTTGAAAGTGATTGCGAGTCTGCCTGGCTGCATGAAGGATTGTGAGCCTCGGCATTCCTTGCAGTACATTGCATTAAGCATTACACTCGGCTGCAGTCACGTCCTGCGGATGCACAGCATGGCAGTACGCCTGCAAGTTTCTAGTGTATGTCAAGACTTTTACTGTTTCATCTCACATTTGGATTAAACCAAATGAAGGTACAACTATTACTCTAATAAAGCCTTTTCTTTTTATTTTTTTTCTGTTTTGACATGCAGACATACAAAGAAAGCCATGAGGGAAAGGGGGACAGTCAAACTGAATAAATATAAATATAAATATAAATATAAATATAAATATAAATATAAATATAAATATAAATATAAATATAAATATAAATATAAATACTGTGTATATAAATCTTATCTTAAAATTCTTCCCTAGTATGAGTCCCATTAAGCTACTCCTGCTCACTCTGGTAGATTCTATCTCTGACTGTATGTGCCACACTATCTGCTTCACTGAATTACTTATATAATTTTTATTACCATTGTCTCCAGTCCTTTCTGCTCTCCTTCTGGCCAGTATCCATTCTCTCTACTAGTTTATTCAGAAACGTCATACAGACTGCTCAGGATCACGAAAAGCTAAGGCTCCATCCCGTTTTCAGTATACCTCATCTGGGATAAGTCAATAACCAAGACTCTCTTCCTCCTTCATAAGTTTTTCTCTAGTGTTGCTCTTTTCCTGAAGTGGGACTTGTCTGCTGCACTACATCCTCAATTTGTCTTTGAAATAATACTGGAAATGTCTGAGTAGGAAATGAAATCTATTTGAATTTGAGAGGTTTTTTTTTCCTCTCTGGACTCTGGCAAAACAAAACATGTCATACAAATCATCAACATTTTCCTGGAGCTGTGTCCCTTGTGAGCAACGAGAATGTCATCTGCGCATGAGGTGACAGAGAGGAACCTCTTAACAAAAGGAAATTAGGTATCAGTATGGGAACCAAAAGGCTGAAGCCTGGTGAGATGGGAATAGCCAGGCCTCTGCTGTCACACTGTGCCTCCTCAGGCTGCTTGCTCTTAGGCTTAGCAGTCACTGCTGTCTGGAGCCACCAGCTGCCAGTTCTTTTGGTGATCTGCTTGCCCATCCAACTAACCATATTAGGTACTGCTTCAAACACCTGTGAGGAACCGTATTTGCCTCCTGCCCAGCAATGGTCAAACTCAGCTGCACAAACGTATGGGGTCTTGCAGTAACAGTAACTGCTGCTCAGTAAGATACTTACATCATTGTGCAGGGAGGCTAAATAAAGGGCTTTATCTTTATTTTTGCCAAAACAGGAAATTAAAATTGAAGATTGGGCATTTTTGCATGATGTTTTATATATTGAACTTCAAAGATACATTTTCCGAAGTACTACCTGAATGATTGCTCTACAGATATTTTGCAATAAGAATACAGATTGCTGCAGTCTACTTAACAATGTCTGAAATTGTGAAAGAATTTGCATTATCACTGTACAGTTATTGTATAATAACTGTATTATCAACCATGCAAACATCCCTCCTCTTGATTGCCCCCTCTGCTTTGACTGTATCCTGTACAAGCAGCTTGGCAAGGGATGATAAATGTTGACTAAAGCAGAAAGTACCCAGTGCTCAGCAAACTTGCCTTCCACTCTTACCTTCCTCCACTGACAATTCTGTGAATAGGCAATGGAGATACATGGCCAGAGGGCTTCAAAGTAGTCTAACAAAATGTTTAATTGTGGAAAACAATAAAATTCAAAATTAGCCTTTCCATGGGAACAGATATCAAAATATGAGACCTCCTACAGGCCCCTCAGTCGCAGACTTTGAGCAGCTCCTAGCTTCTGGATTACCCTGGTAGGGTAAAAAGAAAAGGAAATTTCTGGTGCAAAAGCAAACAATGACAGTGATATCACAGCTGTCTTGAAGCTGGCATGATTTTGAAAACTAACTTTAAAAGCCACATACAGACATGAGAATGGGATATTAAAAGTTACATACCATGGCATTTGCTTATGGGCTTAAAAGTAAGAGAGTGGTTACAAAGCCATCAGAATTTACAGCCAATATTCAGAATTTACCTGGTACAGGATTCTGTAACCTGACAGAAGAAGGATCGAGCTTTGAAGATGCCAAATTTCAAGTTTCCCACTCAGTCAGCTCTCTTAACATTTATTTTCCTGGGGGAATATGAGGAGAAAAAGAGTAACTTTTTAAATGATATAAATTAAATGACAAAGAGGAGAGAGTTACACTTGAAGGCAACACTGTCACCCCTACTTAAAGAAATCCCAGCAGGACCATCAGTAAAGTCCTTCAGTAAAAGATAAACACGTACCACCTCAGTACTATTTCGTGCAGATTTTTCACTGAAGTGTTCCTGTTTTGTACAGGTTCAACAGCCACACTCTTTAAAATAACAAGACTCAATGAGACTTCTTGCCTGAGAGCCATGTCTGCAGGGCTGTGACTGCTCAGCACCTTTCCTTTGATACCAGACACATTGCATACTATTAAAGGCATTAGCATCAAGTCCTAATCTTAGATTTTGATCCATCTCTTGGCATTAAGTTTAAACCTCTAGTTGTTAAAACATTTGATGACATTTTTAAGAATAAAGATGTCTTTAGCAGAGAGGGTACCATAAAATACCATAAAAATCAAGTTCTTAGTGTTTTCATGGCAATTTTACCTTTCAGCAACCACATATGCAAACACTATAAATTCTTTATATGTGCGACTCTTTATAATTTGAGTCAAGTAAATGAGGAAGTCTGAAGACTACGAATTGTTTCTCAAGTTAACATGCTTCTTGTGTGTCCTCTGTGTATTTTGGTATTGAAACTGAATACAGATATGGTGTAGGTATACTAGAGTCCTACGGCATTTAAATATTTGAAAACTTCTTTGACCTTCTGCAAAAGCATTGATTGAGTACCTTTTTCAGAGCAAAAGGAATTTGGGGTGTGCTTATAAACCTTGCTCTGATACTTTCTTTTCCAGTGTTTTTGATCGATTAAAGAAATCTGAAAATCTATCTTCCACTCTTTATTCAGAGCATTAAAGTTGGACTTGACTTTTGAGCAGTTCGCCATCCTCAAGCTAAAGACAGCAGGAATTGTTGACAGTTGGAGTCGCTCCCTACATAGCTTTTTAAAACCTTCCCTCTAGTTTCTTCTTGGTTACTATTGTTAGCATTTAAACACAGCAAAGTGATATTTGGCAATAGTTGCATATCTGCGTTACTTGTTCTACAACTGCTTCACAAGCTGTTGAGTCAAGACTGTTGCTTAATGTGCAGGTTCTGTTACTTTCTTTCCTCGGTTTCTGCAAAGAGGCAGAAGCACACGCTCATAGTTAAAGAAGGTGATAATAAAATGACTGCATTGGTAATGATTGAAACCTTGTTCTTTGCATGCTGCAGTTCACTGAATACTGTAGAACTACAGAATTATTACTATTAATTTGCATCCATCCTTTCCCTTCATTTAATACAAAAGAGTCAAATGAGTGAACAAATGTTTTAGACCAGGAGGACCTATCTTTTATTGTGGCTTCCCATATAAAAGAGAAACATTTCTTAATATTATCCTTCTGGCTTTCCTTCACAGCTGTGTTTTGTGATGTTTTGGACACCAAACGTCTCAGAGAAGATTTTAGTTGACATAATTGGAGTAGACTTTGCTTTTGCAGAGCTGTGTGTTGTCCCTTTGCGCATCTTCTCCTTCTTCCCAGTTCCAGGTAAAAATAAGAAAATTAAAACTCTACAACTTCAAAGCCCAGACCAGCCTTCAGATGTGGTCTTAGGGCCTGACTTGTCTATACATAAGTGGCCAAATGCATACCTAGCATTTGCAACCTCATTTTCAAAGCAACACACTTGTCACTGAAGCCGGTGTGAATCAAAAACATTTACATCAGTTTTCAATGTAGAAATGTTAGAGAAAGGGCTGTCTGCTATTAAACAGAGACAAATCTATCATAACTACATTTCTCATTAGCAAAATTGAAACTTGAATTGTATCTATTGCAGTTGACCAAGAACACGCACACAAATGACACATATGCACCTGTGTTGTTCTTTTGCCAAGACTGCAATTCACTGGTGTAGCATCTAGGACCACCTGCATGGTAGTGTCATTAGCCTGCCCTGCTGCTCTCAGTCTGACTGGCTCTTGCAGAGACGGCCAGAGTATAAACTATACAGAATAAAAGTTAATGTTCTTCTTCAAGAAATAGGTAAATTTTGCAGAAGCAATCAAAATTATTCCCCTCAAAAATTTTAAAGCATTCATAAACAAATGCATTATCATGTAGTGTTTCTGAAAGCTTGCTAGTATAACAGCACCACTTCATATTAAATACATCTAGGTATCTTTTTTTTTTTTTAGCTGTTGTACCATTTACTGTACAGGAGCTTAGTCAAATATTAAATATTTTCCTTGGTATTATTTCTGTCCAGGGAATAGGTTAGTTTTTTTTGCTAAGGAGAATAGAATAGACCTGCTAATAAACTGATATAAGACAACAGCTCTTTTCTCTGACAGCATTCTGTCTGTAACTGTTTCTTGCAAAGATCTTGTACTAAAGCAACCTGGACACAAGATCAACTTCATTTCTGGGAAGGTTTCTCAGTGAGCAAAGTTACCAGAAACTGGTTCCACCATGGTCATTTCTGAACAGGAGTCTCTGCGTGAAAAATTTTCATATAAAATGACCAAATTTTTTTTCTCCCTTTCTTCCCTTCCCATCCCTCATGCCCTCTTTATGGATAGTGACGGTCAGAGCGCACTTAACAGGTTGGCTGATGACTCTAAAGAAGACATTTGTGCTGGCACCCAGTTCGGTGCTGCGGATTATTGTTCTCATCGCAAGTCTCATAGTTCTGCCTTACTTGGGGTAAGTCACTCTCCTCATCATAGACCAGTGATTCCTTGTTGCCCATGACAATTGCATTAATCTACATATTCTTCATATGCAAACTTACTGCCATGCAAAGCCCGAATAGTGGCAATATCTGGAAAAGAATGATGTATACATTTGTGAATGTGACTTTGACCTAGGCAAGCATGATAGTGATGCCTTTCGAAAAACAAGAAAAAACAAAAACAAATGGCAGAGAGGCAAATCCTGCCCTGCAGGAATTTATTTGCATTCTGTTAATTGCACTGCATGGAAGCTAATGGAAGAAGAGCTTGTTGATGAGGTCAAAGAAAATATTCTATCCTGTAGCATTCTATGCAAGTCTTCAACTTCATATTAAATTCTGTATTCAGCTTTTCTTAATGCAGAATTTAATGCAGGGTGTTAAACTCTTACTAAATAATGAAGCACATTAAAGGACAAAAAAGCCCTGTAAAATACTATATTTCCTTTTTGCAAGTACATTCGTGTCTTTGAAGCAAATATTTCTAAATACTGATTAGTGGAAATATAATTATGAATCACAGATTTGCACCCAACTGTGACTACTTTTTTTTCTTTTTTCTTTTTTTTTTTTTTTTTAATGCTATCCACAGAGTTCATGGAGCCACCCTTGGAGTAGGATCCCTTCTAGCTGGCTTTGTAGGAGAATCTACAATGGTTGCAATAGCAGCCTGTTATGTCTATCGGAAACAGGTAAGAAGTAGGTTCTGGGGAATCTGATCAAAGCCATTTCCCTGATTTATTTCAATCCTTTCAATCTTTTGGGGCCACTCAGTCCATGGGACAAGGCTAGAGATGGCTTGAAGTAAACCTCCTGCCCCTCAAAACGTGTACATCATGGATATCATGTTCTCAGCAAGAAATGTTTTACACTGTAGAGCTGCTACTCTTATGTAGGCATAACAACTACTCATTCAAGCTAAATTCTCTATAGAACTGGTCTGCTGAGTATGGACAAATATAGAGTTGCTTTATTTTTATTGTCACCTAAAAAAATGTAGTAAAACAAAATATTCTCCTCCAGAAATGTAAGACAAAAACTTACAAATCTTTAAACAGGGAGAATTTCTCATAAGCATGCGTCTATCTAGCTCACTGACTCCCGTCCTGTGTATGCAAGGCAATAGTGGTACATGGATTTCAAAGCATATTTCACTAAATCAAATCAAACATACAATGAATGTTGGCTTGGCCACTGAGTTTATCTCAGGAGTCTTTTTACCTTTAGGTTGGCTTATTCCAGGTATGTGTTCAGGTTGCTATACAAGGTACCAGGTACAGTTCCAAAAAGAAATAGCGTGGACCGTAGGTCAGTCCGTCTAGGTCATTCCAGCAAAACCCTGTGGATGGGAGTAGAAAATGTAATCTCTATTTTTTTTCTTAATTAGACTTCTTATTAAAGATGAAGCAAAGATGTCTACTGCATGTTTTTTCTCAAAATTCAAAAAATGGCATACCTAAAAGCCTTATTTTGAAACATATTCAAACTAACTTTGAAATGCATTAAGAGTGCAGGCAGATCATTAGGAAAGTTGATAAAACTATAAATTTGCATAAGAAAATAGAAGACTGTGCTTTCTTTCACTTTTCATTCTGTCATGTTTTTCATAATCAGGAAAGAAAAAGATCTGTAGACCCTGAAATGGCTATTCTTGGCCCATGTTCTCACAAGGTGTATCTGTTTAACTAACCTCCTTGCTGGTTGCATGGGACAGGTGTAGCTCCTAAAGGACTTTGGGGATCTAGAGCTTTCAGCAGAATTTGCACGTAACTGACAGTAGCTTCTCAGTAGCTCCTCCCCAACCAAGGTGACAGTGACAGAGC
Organism: Nothoprocta perdicaria; assembly: GCF_003342845.1. NCBI lineage: Eukaryota > Metazoa > Chordata > Aves > Tinamiformes > Tinamidae > Nothoprocta > Nothoprocta perdicaria. The sequence continues at coordinate 925,204 of NW_020455810.1, forward strand.
CAACTAGTAGCTCTGCACATCAGCTTATTTTCACCTGAAGCAGCATTAAGTGGAGATCATTTGAGAGCTGCATATCAAATACTGTGTAGACACTGCTTAAATTCTGATACTCTGCTATGCTCAACTCAGCTGAATCAATAATACCCGGGGGTTGTTGGATTTTTTTGTCAGTTTTACAAGTGTTTTCTGTAAGACGAGTCAGCCTGCTGAGAAAGGGATAACAAGGAACAGATGCTCCAACTTGTTTTGTAGTGGGGCTGAATGCTTCTTAGCTTTACTAATCCAGGACATCCTGAGTGAATCATAGGCCTCTTAAATGCCCTGCCACTCCTGCTAGCCAAGAATAGACTCTAATATTCCTTGGCCTTGGTGGGATGTGCGCCCACGGTGCATCAGCGACAGCAGGAAAAGCCAGTGGGCTCACATCTTGCAAAATTCCTGGAGTTTGACATTTGAAAAATTAGGATATCATCTCACTCTCTCTTTCTGTACAGCAATTTATCTCCTCTAATACTTTGTTCGCTTCCTTTTTTTCCTAATAAACAGTCTGTGTTATTAAAGGTTCCAGATGCTTTCTTCCTTCCAGCCATGCTGAAGCCTGTCTTGGATGTTAGTTAGCATTAAAAAAAAAAAAAAAAAAAAAAAGCTTCTAAAAGAGTTTCTATTAGTGCGTTTGTGTTAGAAAGGAGAAAGCTGAGCCCCAGGAAGGTTATGGAAATGGTTTAACTGAGAAGCCATGAACGTGACACAAATATTGTAGCTCTTAATAACTTAACTCTCCAAAAAACTAGCCTGGCTCCTCACAATGCCTGGGCTTTGCAGGACTGTTGTCATCCAGATTCCTATGCTTATCAGTGCTTGTTTCAATCCAGAAAAAGAAGCGGAATGAGAATGAAGCAGCTACAGAAGGGGAAGACTCTGCCATGACAGACATGCCTCACACAGAGGAAATGACGGACATCGTAGAAATGAGAGAAGAGAACGACTAGCAGCTGGGAGGCCCTTGTTCTCCGCAGGGACAATTGGAATGACACTTCAACATCTTGTCTTCTCTCATACTTTTTTTTTTTGGGGTTGTTTTTATTTTTGTAATAAAGAGGCCTTGATTTAAAAGGTTTCAGATAAATTCTCTAGCATACTGAGTATGCTCACACTGATGAGGGGCCTAAAAAGAGGTCTTTGCTTTTTTTTCTTTTTCAATTGAATTAGTTCTCTCACGCCGTGCAAACATAAAAGATACAACTGCATCGCTGTAGCGTCTTCCTTACTTATGCATTCCCCTTCTCTGGACAATCTGCGTTCATCAACCAAAGCCCTGCGCTCTGTGTACATGCGTGTGCACACGCCACTGACTACTTAGTGCTTCTGCCTTTCCCTTCCTCTTTCCTTTTCTTTCTCTTTTCTTTTTTTTTTCTTTTTTTTTTTTTTTTTCTCTGAATGAGAAATGTTAAAGACAAGAAGCTTGGAAAACACAGCTTTATTTTACTCGCTTGAAAATGACTTTGCTACATAACTTAATGTACTATGGTGTTCTATATCATTTTGTTTGGCCTTGTCCCCAAGGCTTATAATGAGCAGGGTGTAGAAGAGGGAGGAATATGTATGTCTCCACGTGAAAAGTGAAGAAATACAGATTCCTCTCTCCTGTAAAAAAAAGTGTGTGCATGTATGTACACACACACACATACATATATATATATTTAAATATATATATATATGTAGATAATACAATACACACAGGACAAGAACTCTATTTAACTCATTCCATTATTGCAGCTAGGAAACATTTGAAAAATTGTAAGCATTTAATTCAGAATTTTCTTGACTAGCTAGTCTCCACCTTATGCATCTTTTTCTTTGGAAGAAAGAGTGCACTTTCCTCTTGTGAGGAAGGTGATGGCAACCAGTAGAGTAGTTGGCTGTATTTGAATTAAAAAAAAAGAATTGACAACTTTACCAAAGTTCTTGTCCAGTAGTTTCATTTAACTTTAGTTTTTAAAGAATGATTTGCTCAATACTTATTTCTGCTGCCTATATATTAAGAGTAAAAAGTCTTTAGCAGGACATCTTGTTATAGCACATTAGTATATGTAGGTCCATGAAGTTTTATACGCACACAAACACATATATCCATATATGTATGTTTTGCTATTTTTCCCAGTACAGAAGATCAAAATCCCTATGATGAATCTCCAGGACTGATGGTCATCCAAGTCCTAAATTGGGGTTCTTGAGCACATGATAGCAGTCAGAGCAGTTTCATGGATGTTTAAGCACTGCTCACATCAGCCAGAGCTGTACTTTGAGGACAAGACAGATACTTTGCAGTTTAAGTGGGCTTTACCTAATAGAATATAGGTTTTTAAGGGTGATTTGTATCGGGCTGAAATGAAACCTATGTATGAAGTTATCAAACCAGAAATGGTTTGGGGGCCACCAGTGATGGCTGCAACAGCAGCTTGTATTTCTGTGATGTTCGGTGTTTGGCTGCAGGACAGCATTTATGTTATCATTTTGTAGCAGGCTGGATTCTTGTAGATGTAGATGTGCCAGAGTTTGGGAGCCATTATCCTACATGGTATATGCAGAAACTGGTTAATTTAAACCTTATTTAGTGAAAGTCTATTTTTCTAAGTTTTGGAAATGATTATTTAATTGTGAACAAATTCATTTTCTAGATTATTTACCACATAGTCCCAACATCTCAAAAAACGGATTAAAACTAAACATTACTTTAAATGTTTTATCAATATATGTGTATATATACATACACATGTGTATAAATATATATACTGTATATTATGTACATTTATTTTAAGCTACAGTACATTTCCTATTTTTCCAAGTTCAGCTAAAAATGTCTCTAAAACACTACAAAGTTGGTTAACAACCAGTTATGGCTAATAATGAAAGGCATTGTATCAATGAATGTTATGTTTTATTTTACACATTTCTACCAATTTGTTACGTGTACATAGACAGTAAGAAATGACTTAGAAATGATTGTGTTGAATGACAAATTTGCAAAATCAGTGCACTGTTAGTGTGCAGTGGCATTAGAAAGGTAAATCTCAATCCAGGAATCCATGTTTTCTGTGCCACTGCAGGATTGTATTTAGTATCCCTTATTGCAGTACAAAGTAAAATACACACATGCACACAAAACCTCTCAGACAAATTATTTAAGTGCAGTATGTGGACTGCACACATCGGCATTCATGAATACAGACTCTCAAATAGTCATGTATATAAGTTGTATGTAGACTGTTACAGATCATAATGGCCATTTAAGGTCTTCTCTACTGATGTACTTGCGTTTTCTCCAGTACATTTGTATCCAAGCCCACAACACACTGTTTTTCAGGAACTGTAGAGAAAAGCAAGAAAATATTTTTGTGTAATATTTCTTTTGGTACATGACTAAAATTTAAGCAGCAGTATTTTGGAAAAGTTTTGAGCATTACTCATGCAGGTTTCAAGGTAAGAATTGCACCAAAAAGTACAAATTTGAAAACTATTTAAATGTAACACTAGAGCTTTTGCTTTAGCTAGAAGACTGAATGCATATCAAAAAAAAAAAAAAAAAAAAAAAAACAGAATTATTGGTTATATGTCTAAACTAGCAGCATTGTAAAAATTAAAATTTGAGTTGCGTGGACAATACTTCATATTCCTTTACACGTTTACTTTACAAAATAACAAATGGAGTGGTAGGGCATGGGCAAGAATTCAAGCAGTTACATAAAACACCTGCATAACATTTCCTTTCTAATCCTGTTTCCTGTGTGTTGCGTATTTCTTTACATTGCTGTGTTGGTTTAACAAAATACACTGACATTTCTGCAATGAGCAAGTCCAGATCAGAAGTGGATACTTACTCAGTAGGCTTGACTTAAAGGCATGTCCACAAAGAGCATCACGGACCTTAAGTGCTTCTGCTGCTTCCTGGGGATAACATTTTCCATAATTTCAGTGCACACCTGAAACCTGACTGTTCTGACCCACCTTTGGTGATGAAACCAGTCAGGCAGGAGAAGCTTGTAGCTTCCATCGTTTCTGGGATGGACAGCCAGGTTTCTGGGGTAGGTGGTGAAGGGCACATTGCTTCTTCCCTCAGCTGAAGCTACAGCCAAGCAGGCCAGAAGGGTGAGAGTCCAAGTGCCTCTGTCTGCCAGGTCCACCTGAACACACCATTCCATGTCGCTTCCTTCCCAAAGAACCTTGATTTCCGGTAAAATGGCTTAGCCATGTGTTACTGCTTATGGTATGGTGAATATTTTTGAATAGAAACCTGTTAAGCTTCCACTTTTGTGGGGAGGTTTATCCCTTTTAGTCTTTTTCTTTTTTAGAAAACTGCTGAATTATACAAATGTAGTTACAATAAAAGGAGGAGCAAAATTGCTTGGCATCCTACATCAGAAATGTTAGAGTACAGGAGAACCTACCACACAGAAGGAAATGAAAGAACACCTACCCACAGTGGATTAACGTGTACCTACAAGTGTGTTAACTTGTCTGAGCTTTCCTTTTGCAGACCTATGGACATTGAGGGAACATCTCCATTTACATTTTTGGGCTGCCCTAACCAGGCCTCTCATACTTACCAACCAGTGGAGTTGATGAAAAAGACTACGTTTTCCAGCCAGTCTCTGAGACTGTTTAGGCACCTCAGCAGCTTCCCAGGCATCACCCAGCACCCCTATCCCTCTTGCACAGAGGCTCAAGGCGAGCACCCCACATATCTGATTGTTAGATAGAGCCACCCTGAGCAAGAGCATTGGGTGAGTAACGGAGAAGTCTTCTGTTTTCCGCTCATTTGGCTGTTCCCTATTTCCTTTGAATGAGAGAGATTTATATCTACCTCTTGCCCAGTTTTTTCCTGAATTACTGCATCAGTTTACAGGCACCAAGCAGCCCCAAACAGAGCACGGAATGATGAATGAAGCATAGCCAGGACAAGTCACTGTATGCGAGGAGAAATCATTTGACGAGAAAAACTTAAGTCATTTGGGGGATTGCACCTCATCTCCTAAGGGCAGGGAAAGGGCTCGTTCCACTCCTGTCTTTCAGAGGCGTCAGGCATCATCCCTAGATGCCTAGAGGAAACGGCCACAAGCTGAGGCACCAAAAGTTCCACAGGAACTTATGGAAACGCTTCTTGACAGTGAGGGTGACAGAGCCCTGGCACAGGCTGCCCAGAGAGGTTGTGGAATCTCCTTCTTTGGAGATCTTCCAAACCCGCTTGGACACAGCTCTGGGTGACTCTGTGTGTTCAGGGGGTTGGACTAGATGACCTCTGAGGCCCCTTCCAACCTTAAGCATCCTATGATTCTATGACCCCGTGTTAGACTGCAAGGTTAATTTAGCTGCTGAGCAGCAGGACAGACGGGGCACACTGCTGCCATAGGACTGTGCCCTAAGGGTGCTGCGCAGGGCTAGGCAAAGGACACCCATATTTTAGAAAGCCATATACGTACGTACATGTATATATATATATTTATACACACATATATATGAGGCAATTTTACACATGCTGCCCATGTATGGCTTGTTGGAACAACAGTCTAAGCACAAACACAATCTTGATGTGCAACTAATGCTAAGCTGTCTAAAAAAATGCAGTTTAAAGCTGTATAAAAGAGTAATTAAGTGACATTTCAGCAGACATCGGGTCAGCAAGATAAAGTATGATTTAGCACAATGAGTTAAATGGGAAGAAATGGGGAATCATAGGAAAGTTTATGGATATTGTATATCCAACCTAAAGAAAATAGCATCATATGGAGAACCATGAAATAGCAGAAAATATTTGAATGATGATTCCTGCTATTTTCCTTTTAACTGCATCAAGAGATGCTGAAGGACAATGTGCACGTCAGATGTGGCTTTTAAGTATTTTGATTTCTGAGAGGAGGCAGCAATTTTAAGAAATGAGTATGAAAACACTTCAGAATATTCAAGCAGAAATAAACCAATATGCAGGTTTTGTTACATGCAAATAAGAGGCATTGCAGATCTTACTGTTTCTAAGTAACTGTCAGTACTGCACTGAGGAAGCGTCACATGAATATTAGTTAGACAAAGACAAAATTATCACAATTTGGGTATCAGATTGACATTTCCCAACATAAAGCATTATTATCCATTTCCTGTCTTTTTGGTTTTCTACTAGAATTCAAGTGCAGAATTACACATTCTTAAAGCAGAGTAAATTCCAGTTAAATAGGATGTCCCCTTCTCTCATACACAATGATAAGTTTGCTGTAATCTAATGAATTCAAGATGAGTTCCAAGTTTATTGTGGCTTTCGTTCCTTGATTGCCTGCTGATACAGGGCCATGAGATATGGTAGCAGTGTTACAATAGCAAGGAATTCAGTCCAAGAGTGGGGTTAAATAATGCCAGCATGGTAGAGAAGAGGGAATAAAGAACCTGCTCAGAGACTCACGACTCTCCAACAACTTTTGAACAGTTTGCATATATATTACTTTGGATATGCGAGTTACGTGTGAGCAGATCCGCTCCTCAGCAAAACCACTGCCAGGTCTGGCAATAGTTTGCACCTTTTGAACAAAAAGGCCAAAGACTAAAGAGGGGCTGTGGCAACTGAGCTTTAGCCTCTACTTGGGCACAGAAAGCCATTTTATCTGCAGCTTGTGCAAGCTAGTGTTATGATTAAAGAGTGGTCTCAGGTCTCAGCATATCATAATTGAGGTATTCACTCTCTATTAAAAAAACAGAAAAAAAAAATGGCATATTTTAAAGTACTTTTTCATCTTTACAACCTTGAGAGGAAAAGCTTTCTTAACATTACCAAAACAAGTCACTGCTCAAACCAGTTTACTAGTATCACTTCATCAATTTTTCTTTCATTCCTAGTTTAGCATCTTCAGACCTTTCCTTATACTTGTCTGATGGCTTTTTTAAGAGGAAAAATGCAATCTTCGAGTTGACTGAATGCCAAGTAATTCAGTAACTATAAAGTGGTTTAAAAAAAATTCTTTTTTGATGGACTGTTTTTTGCTTTTCATTTGCCAAGCTGAAAAGGAGAGTCAAGAAATGGTGGATGTCCTTACTTAAAAGCAAGAACTAAAACAATATATTCAAATTCACTATTTGACTGCCTGATGATATTCGAGTAAATCGTAAGAGCTACAGCCCTAACTCTTCCATCAAAGTTAGCCCTGCATTCCCAGAGTAGCACAGGATTTTAGAAGCACTTTGAACCACCAAGCTTCCTACATTTCAAAACTGGAAATAGAATTTAGTGAGTTGGAGAAACCAAAGAGAAACAGTCCGTGTAGATCAAAACTCAGCTGGGCATGAGCAACCTGAGTCATGGCCTAACTTGGTTCTTCTTTGTGGAGGGGCTTGAACAACATGACTTCCTGAGGTCCCTTCCAACCTGATTTGTTCTCTGGTTTGATCAGGAGCCCACAAAGGTTCACCTGCAGTCACCTGAGACTGCCTTTTTTAGGGTTTCAGTTGAGGATTTGAGAGGCAGAGCCTGCTAAGGTTATACAGTGTTCTCGGGCAAAAATCTGAGCTTCACGGCTCCTCTTGCAGGTGCCAAACCTTTCATATGATACAGTTGACTCTGTGATGGCAACCCGTATTGAGGGCAAAAATAAAGCTATTGTATCTGCAGACAACACACTAAGTATAGCAAGACTGTAAGTATTGCATCGCACTGCTTCAGTTTTTACTCTAAGTAAAAAAGGACATCATACATACATCATACATCACTCAGTTTTCATGTTTGCTATCCAAGGCAACACTAATGAACTCTACCATTGTTTTCTATATAAGATATAATGAAACAATTAGGAAGCTACAAGCAATAAATTTACAGGGTACTTGGAGCACATGGTTTGCCAGTGCCACACAATTGCAAAAATAAAACATCCAAAAAGGCGAAGGTACGTAATGCACTTTTGTTGATGAGCCTAATTTACTTATCACTATCAGCAAGCTTTTCCAAATAAATCTAGTGACTTTTTTAGTAGCACAGTTCAAAATGCACTTCACTTGCTTTATGCTTAATAAAAATCTACCTGCAATATTAACCAGCAAATGCACAAGAGAAATTCAACCTGTGGTTTCACACTGGACTGGACAGAAACTCCAACCACCATTATAAAGATAACCAAGCTTAACCCTCATCAAGCCCAGCTCTGTGGCTTTGATTATTCAGGGTACTGATCTTGCTATTTGGCTATTTTAGATTAGATCTTGGTGGTGTTTTCCCAGCTTCGTATGTCAAAGCCTAGGGTCCACAGAGAAGACATGACTGGAAGACCCCAGAGTTTGTCTATCGAATGACATGACTTCCATTGCAAAACTCCTTTATCAAACTGTTGTTGGATAACCATCCAACACAGTCATACCCTTGCTATCAGTAAGCTGCTTGCAGCTATCCTCCCTAGAGCTAGTTTTTCTGAGAGAAATATAAAGAAAATCCTTTTACCATTTGCTGATGGACTTGGAGTTGAGTTTGCAGCCGGTGCCATATCCCTCTCACCCCCACTGCTTTTGTTACTTGTTCCGAGACCGAGAAACTGGCAGGGAGCCTTAATGCCATAGGTCAGAGCAAGCCATGCTGGAGTCAGAGCTGAAAAATCAAGGGCTCTTTTCTGCTTGGCAGAATAGACGAAATGTGCTTAATGGTACTTGGGCAGCACAGCTGAGCAGCGTTCCTGAGCTTTGAGAAATCCTTGAGTCAGCTACAGCAGCCCAAAAGCTTCTGGGAGTGCTGGGGAGAGGGAGCTGGCAGAGAGAACCATGATTACTCTGCCTATCGTCTTCGGGGAAAGGTTCACTAACCTTTAAAGGTCATCAGGCAGCGTTACCGGCACCAGATAAATCCAGACTCTACGGTGATCGGAAAACAAAGGACAGCAAACTTCACCCCACCTTTTGCAATGGAGAAAGAAGCAACTTTCATCCATCCTACTCTCTTCATCTTGGCCAAAATGTACTGTAAAGGTTGCAAACTGTAAAGGTTGAGGGAGAGCAGAGCAGAAGTCAAGAACCAGCTCTAGCTCCACAGCAAGAAACCACAAAGTCAAAACAGATTGTACAGAAGTGCCTCATAGAAAGTATCTTGAAAGAGATGCAGTCTCAGTAAAGAGGCTCAAGGCAGCTTTGACCAAGTTCTTCAGAATCAAAGACATTATCATTTGCAAAGCAACAACACAGTTGTGTTGGCTCCCCAACAGACAGCCTCATCACAGTTTCACTGCAGAGGTGCTTGAAGTTTACTAATGAAGTGCTGGTGAAGTGCTTGGATACCACAGGGAGCAGTGCCACAGAAATGCCTATACATACACACTGAATTCATATTTAAATGTTATAACTGTGCCTTTGAGTTCTCTAAAATTGACTTGCTTTTAGTTTAAAGGAAATAATTTTAAAATTAGGGATAGGAAGCAGTGTCTGGAAGCAGCATCCTAATAAATGGCAACAAAAAATCTCAAGCCTCTTGCTTAAAGTGGGGGAGGACTCTTGTCTTCAGCACCTGAGCCTTCTGAGCACAGAACTCTGCTGGGCAAAGTTTTGTTCTGTTATCATCAGACTTACCAAATGCAAAGGGTCAAGGGCAGTTGCCAACCTCATTTCTCGAATACTGCATTAACACCAAGATTAAGGTCAACTCTGTTTACACCTTTTTCTAGAGAAAGAACTCTGTGTTTTTTGGATCAGTTCTGTAAGATAAAGAAATAAAGAAAGATAAAGATAAAGAAATCTTTATCTTACAGAGAATTAGGGAAGGGTAATATCTGAGAACTAGGCAAAAAGTTTGGTTTTCTTTCAAATTATCTTTCCATATCAGATATTTCAATTTCTTTCAGAATAAAGTTGTCTTTTACAAAGCAGTACGCCTAATAGCAATCCCTGACTACTTAAACAAGCCAATTTTTCAAGGACTGTAGGTGTCAAGTCAGAGCACCATTTGGAACTAAAGTACAGGGATCCTAGAATTTAAAAGGAAAGTTATCTCATGCATCATTTTATGTCATATTTGTAGAATTCCAGTTGATATATCTTAAAAAAAAGTATTCTGTAATTTGCAAAAGTATTTTGTAATTTAAAAAAAAAGTATTCTGTAAAACATCAGTCTGATCTTTAACAAATGCTTTGTTTTGCTTTAAACGTGTTTTCTTTAAACTTTAGAGAAACCAATCAAGGTAAAAACTTCGTACAGTCTTACTTTTAAGTGGCTACAGTCAGCAAGTATAAAAGTACATGTTGCATTAAAATTGTGTGCTGTTTATGTATGTAACAGAGAGGTGTATGTTTTGGCATTGTCAAAAAGAATCATCTATGCTTTACTTTTCTGGATTTTTGGTCCAATATTGTCTAAGAGCTTTCATATTCTTATTACTCTAAGTAAAGTTCTAACACTTTGCATACGATTTTGATTGCTCCTGTTTTCTTAATACTTATAATCTGATATGATCTAAAGTACTCCTCTTACTTGGAGTAAAGAAGTAAAAACATTCCTCCTGTTGAGAAACACACCTCCTGGTGAGAAGTTAATCCAACACACAAGTTGTTTTTGAATTATGAGTATGATGCTGCCAACTGCAAGGTCTTAACTTGAAGTTAATGAAATCCAAGAGTATCCATAAAACCATGTATGGCAAGGTCTTTATTTCTGCAAAGGCACTAGGACTTGTAACATGCTATTTGCTTAGGCAGAATAGTTTTTCCGTAACAAATCCAAAATCTTTATTACTCCCATTCAACAGACATTTTGCACTTGAAGGAGAGCAAGGTTTGCATTAGGTCTGGAGAAATGGCTCTTCCTCCCATCCAGCAAGACACCAGAAGATCTCTTACAAAGCCTAGAAAAGAACTCTTTTACCAAAAATGTTTAGTGTTTGATTTTGAGGAACATATTCCTTGAGAACTCCTGAGTGACTAAGCTGGAGCCAGTCTGAGCCAGAGAAAATGTGCAATATATGGCTACTATCTTAAATCTCTCTCCTGATACTACACTTAATAGCTCTTTAAAAACAGTGAGTTCTTAAGGCATGAAGATAGGGCCTTATGCCTATCTGCAACAAATCCCCAAGGAACCTGCTGGCGTTCTTTGCAGTAGTCTATAGCACCCATGGGGTCAGACTCAAAGCCCTATGAGCGAAGTTCAACTTCTTCACAGCATAAAATAAGTCAGATAACATTTTCAATTCTAGGCAGGCTGCAAATCTTCAATATCCTCTATCCCTAATGCTCTGCCTGCTTTAGGGTCCCAAACCTTTCTTATTTCAGACAAAGCACAGCCATGAACTGCTGGGACCCAACACAACCTTCCCACAACCACTTGCAATCAACATAGTCTGACTTGGTGCAGCTCTCCCCACGGAGACCTGGTTTGGCTTAAGGCCATTAAAAATAAACTAATAAATAATAATAAATAATAATAAATAATAATAAATAATAATAAATAATAATAAATAATAATAAATAATAATAAATAATAATAAATAATAATAAATAATAATAAATAATAATAAATAATAAAGTAGGTTTCTGGGTTTTGTGAGTTTTATTTTTATTTATTGATTTTTCCTCAGAGAAGGAGAAAGATGACAAAGATTCCTTTGCTTCCTCAGGCAGGTCCACCACCCCTCCTTTATCTCCATCTGCTCCCATTCACAACACACTAGGTTTTTGGGCAAGCAGCTCTGAATCAGGAGCACAGCCCAACACAGGTGTACGACGCCATCCTTGTAATGACAGAGATGAGCAAGTCAACATCCTCCCAGCTTGGAAGGACAGAGCTTGTTTGCAAAAGAGGAATGAGGATTATTGCCATTCTACTTATGTCTGAGCAGATTCACTAAGACCAAAGAATGCAAATAGAGAGGGAAAAAAAAAAAAAAAAAAAAAATCACATGCAGTCAGCCTGGCTTTCTCAAACTAAGCTTTCTCTTCTGAGATAACCTAGGCTTTATTTTTCCTTCCTCAAGCAGAAAAGGGTCATAGTGTAAATAAAACATTAAAAATTCAGTACAATGGCGAATAGCATTATCAATTATCCATCTTCATATACATCTTTTAAGGTCTGCTCTCCCTTCCCTTCTCTCTCCTCAGCATCAGTAAACCTTCCTCTCTGCCTTGGAAGAGCTGCTCTTTCCTGCAATTTCTCCAACAGTTCCTCCATTATTAATGAGGACACTTTGCTCTTGCCTCCATGGGGTAACCGAAATGTAATCCAGCTCATTCTGTCAAAAGGCACTGACAAGAAGAAAGTCTTCAGCCACAGCCAGATACCATACAAAACCAGAACACCTTCCATTTTCTCATAGTATCCCTTTAGCTCCTTTTCACTATTAATTTCCACTATGCAACAACTCTTGATGCAATTTCTTACTCCACAACAGCAATGATAAACCAGTGTAGTCAGCCTGCAAATCCCTTCTGGTGGCTGAGAAAAAGCCACACACATGTGACAGGAGCTAACTGAGCCTTGAGCCTTCAGAAACCTCCTCCCACCTCTCATACTTGCCTGAATGGGCAGCACTGCAGAGTGATGGATCAGATGACCAGGACAAATATCATTCTGTGACATGGCACAGACACATCAGGAGAAAGAGCAAAGTGTAGGAGTGGCTGCTGATAAAGACAGCACCCATAAGAAAGTCAAGTAGTAATTAATTCTCTATATGAGAAAAGAAAGCAGCCGTGGAAAAGTAAACAGCCTTCCTACATGTTACTTAAAAGGTGGGGCATTTTCCTGTATCTCATTAACAGCAGAGAATTTTCCCTAGTGCTACTGCTCCCAAATCTACACTTAAAAAAATAAATATAATAATTGAGATTGCTCTGTGCGAGGCCTGCCCAGTGCAACACTCAGTGAGGAAGCATGTTTGGCTTCCAAGGCCTGCTGATGAGAATGTAGTCCCTTGTGCAAAACAACTGTCTTAGTAGTTGTTGATCTTACACACCTGTTATCCCACTTTGCCAAAGCACTGTTATTGTCCAAGCTTTCTATGAACATCTACCTCCGCTTCTACTTCCACCTTCTCCCTGTGAAGGCAGATCAAGTGGAATGAAGCGTGCATGCGTGAGGTGGTCATGAGGGAAATGCAGGAATGCTTTTGAGTGTCCACAGGGGATGGCTTTGGAAACTGTCATAGATTTGCTTCCAGCAACCCTAAGCATTGTTCCAGCTTTTCCATGCCTTTCCTCCCTTTCAAAACATTTCCAGCTCTCTACCACCTTTACAAGGTGCCTCTACAATCCCAGTTATTTGCTTAAAAGAAATATCTTGTTTCTGTCATGATTTGACGAAGCAAACCCCAGCATGACCGAGGGAGGAGAGAGCTCTTCAGAGGGCTGCAAACATCGCTAAATCAAACACACACCATGGAGCACTCCAAAGTCTGAAAGAAACATTTCTACATTCTACATTAGATACATTTCTACATCTACATTATTAGATATAAAAAGCAGCTATTTAAGCATCCTGCCCTTGCCCCTACAGGAAAATCTGCAGGCTGTGCAGAGAAGGCCAGTGATATTCCACACCTCCACCAGTGTTTTCTGGGAATGTGCTCATAAGGTCTGGTTCTTGGACACACAATAAGAGAAAGTGTGGACCATCTCATTAGGCAAGTGCAACTTAATCCAAGGGAAGAAAACTTCTACATAACTAAGGTTTGGTTGTTGTTGTTGTAGTTTTAAATATTCCCTTTCACCTTATTTTTTCATCCTGTTAGCTAAGCCGGTCAGCCCTGGCCCCAAAAGAGCAATTTTTCTGCCCCCCATAGCTAATATTAATTCGAAAGACAAGCTCAGGTGAGTGCAGAAACTTCTACAACTTCTGCTTGCCAACCTGCTGGAAGGAGCACAGACCTTCCAAATACAAGTGCTCTCTTGAAGCAGCTCATTACACTCTAACCCAGAAACCTACCTTTGTAAACAAGAGGCAGAAAGAAAAGCTTGCGAAATGAGCATGCCAGGAAAGAGGCAAGACGCAGCCTCTCGCTCAAGTGGATACTTTCAGCCCAGCAGAACCACTCTTTGAACAAAACAGACGGCTCTTTGGCTCTGCAAAAACAAAGGTCAAGATGTTATGCAATACTGTGGAAAAAATGTGAGTCTATTCAAGAGGAGGTATTAAGAAAGTTCATTGAGACAGTCTTAGTTCTCCTATGGTCATCGGTGCTGCAGATGCTGTTGTTTTCTCCACACTAAAAACAAAAAGGTAGCACCAAGAAACACAAAGAGTGCAGCAGCTCTCCAGTGAGTGCTCCTTCTCTGAAGATATAACCTGTTAGGGTTACATCCATAAATCTAAAGCAGCAGTTTAAACTCAATGCATTCCTTTCAGCTAGAGATTATCTTTCTCATCCCTGCAACTCATGAACAACAGTATAAGCATTAATAAAATATTATTCCTGGATTTCTTTAATTTAAAATATATTTAAATTTTCATAAAACATTTGGAACCAGAACCAGTTTTTTTCAGTCTAATAATGTAAAAATAAAATGCACACTGTGCACGCACAAATATGATAATGAACTTTTAAAAAGTTATTTGTTTTCAGACAATCTGAGAATTCAATCTCATTTGTTCTTAACATACATTTTTGCTATATTATGCTTACATTAAAATAGTAAGCTAGCATAGAAATAGCATTCAAGATTTTTGTATTACATCTCAAGTAAGTTTCTAGATCATAGAACTGCTTTGCACCATACCTGGCTAAGATGATTCGAAAAGGTCCATACAGCATCTGAAAGTTTGGATGAAAATGAAGACCAACAGATACTTTAAACAAGCAAAAAAATGATAAGAAGAAACACCAACCCGTACTAGCAAGTTCTAATTCAAGATATATATGCAGATAGGCTACTCAGCATTCAGTAGGATGAAGAACTACGGCCAATTTCCCTCCTTGAAGACAAAAAATAAGGAAATAAAAACTCATTTCACAACACCCCACACATCTGCAAAAGCTCCTTCACATACCTATCTGCCATTAAATTTAATTAACATGCAATTTCATATGAGTTCCTGAGCTGCTAAATTATGCTGCTAAAGCAGTATCTTTCATAACAAGTAGATGAGAAAAAGTGTTTTGGTCTTGCTCTATGATTTACATTTAAATATTGTCAATGCTTGTAGCTCCAAAGCAAAAAACCAGTAGATTCATTCCTCCTTGCCCCTTTGAAAGGAAAGTGTCCTGCAAGTATCCCGAGCTGAGGAGGAATCATCCCACCCACTAAGGACACAGCAGTAGAGCTATGAAGTCTCCATGGGTTTTCCCTCATTTCTCTCTCTTGCCTGCAGTGACATCTGCTGGTACACACCCATCCCAGCTTCGATCCCCCAAAATTAATTCCAAGTCTCTGCAAAGTCACATAAATATTGAGAATTAGTACTGGGTATAAACTGTAGACTGGAAAGCGAGCATCTTCGGTGAATATTCTGTGAACCCGACACACACAAACAAACAAAAAAAAAAAGAGAAAAAACGGTGTGAGATTATTACAGCAGTTGATTTCTTGATATATGGAGATGCACGCATGCACATCAAGTCTAACAAGGATGGTATCAAAATTCTGACCAGTCCCAGTAAGCAGTGAATGTTCCCAAATTTATTCAATTCTAGGAAGGGAAAAAAGAAATAGACAACAGTAGCCAAAACATGCAACTTACGGAAATAGGATAATTTGTGCTGTGATGGAATTAAATGAGATCTCATTTATTTCATCAAGCTTTGGGCAAGCAGGTCAAGAGATTCTCAGACTATAGAAAGTTTGGTCACTGAAGAGCATGTACATAGGCTGATGCACTACAGGCCCTCACAGCAGCCTTCTGCTGCAGCAAACTGAAGGTAACATACTTCCCCGCCCCCCCCGCTTTCTCTCTTCAATGCTCAGATTGTGGTTCTTCTTCCCTTCTTCCCAACAAATTTACAAGGAGAAATGCTTTTGCAATCCCTCTGGCTAGAGCATACTAGTCCATGTCCCAAAACAGACATTCAGTAAGTGGTCAACTTCCGGAACATGCTTACTGAAGTCATCTTTACCAAAGAAATTGAGCCTTCATAAAACACATATGGTCATGTTAAAACATTTTTAGCCCTCTCCTGCCAATGAATATAACCCGAGAAGCAAGGCTGGTTCTGTCTGGGAGACATCTAGATGCAGAGTCTGTGTAACAGGTTACATATTAGAGTAGTTTGATGATGAACAGAGCTCTGCAGCGTGTGTACAAATCAAGTGCTCCCTCTCCTCCTGCCCCTTCCTTCCTTAGTATCTAAATAAGGACATTTGAGCAGGTCCATCCCCATCTCACACTCTTCTCCCTCAGTGGTACCTAGTGATAGGTCTTGCTGCTGTCCCACAAACTGTGGCAAGCAGTGACTCACCTGCTTGAAGGAGCCTGCCAGCTCGAGTCAAACACCTCCCCATTTCACCAGAGGCCAAGCCCGAAGATCATCTGGACCTCGGTTTCCCGGACCCTGGAGAGGTTGTGACCTTCCATGAACAGAGGAGTGCTGGGGAATACCTGCCACAAGAGTTCAAAACCTCTTACTAAGGAACCAAAGGATATTATGTCAGGCCACATTGTTTCTCTTGACACAACTAGGCAGTTCCGACTTCAGGTGTCCAAGTCTTGTTTTCTTTTGTGAGACGAGAAAGTCTATCCAAAAGTGGCAAGAAGGTTGTTAAATAAACTAGCAGGTAACTTTTATTTAATCTTTGCAGAAAAGCAAGAAGTATGCTTAGTGAGAAATAACTTCATGTTTTTCAGAAAGCAATTAAAAAGCATGAAGTCTACAACAGAAGCTAGCATGTTTATAGTTAGTATCTCAAAGGAGGCTGTATGGATGGATACTTCCTTCTCTCTAAAACATATCAGAGCTGGATGTAACAGAGCAGTCTAAGCATGAATAGAAAAAATGGGTTTAAAATAGAAGCACTGTTTTTTTTTCCTCCAGAAAAAAAATTATCAACTGCAACATCACAGTGAGTTTTGAAGTCTCTGTGAACCTGGCAGCTCAGATATTACTGTATTTGAGAACTGGAAGGTGCCTATCAAAGCAAGCCAGATGCCAGGAAAAGCTTGTGTAGCTTTGTGCTTTGGTCGTGAGATACAGCAGCTGTTGGAAACCTGTAATTTGCTCACCTGTAGACTCACAGACACTGGGGAGGAGAGCGGGCTGGGCGGAACAGGTCTGATCTCCATTCCCTTCCATCACTTGCTTTCACTTTTTCCTTTGTTTTACTGACTATGCAAGTCATCAGTAAAATTTCAACCAGTCAAATGCACATGAAAGTTTAAGGGCAGTACGCATCCATTAAATTACTCCAGCTGGGAAAGAACCTGCTGTAGCTGTTGATTTTATATTTGATACATAAGTTAGGTAACAGAACTATGCGGCTCCATAGCAAAAAAAAAAAAAAAAAAAAAAAAAAAAAAAAAAAAAAAAGGGGGGGGCATTTTTCTGCCATTGCAGGTAGTGAGGTTCCTGCAGACACAGTAAAGCAACTCAGAAGTTTTCATAGACCTTGTGCTCAGTCCCTGTCACTCAGATAAATATTCATGCCAAGTATGTGAATCACACATGCCGAATGATTGCAAGCCTAAGCCCTAAAAAATGTTTAAATAACCCACTCCTCTGAATACTTAAGATGTTGTTTAAGCAGTTTGCTTAATCACAAAAATAAGACTTAACAAGAAGAAAACTTTCCTATCAAATTTCAGCAAGTTGCAAATGTTCTAGGGTTTTTTCCTCCTACGGTGTTACTTTGATAACAATAATTCAGAGAATTTTGTGAGTATCCACAAACAAGCAGAACGTTGATGATTACATTTTTTTTAAATGCATTAGGCTCTGCAGCTTTCATGAAATAACTCTCTTTAAGAAGTATTTCAAAGTTAAATCCCCCCAAAAAACAAAACCAGTGAAAAAACAAACAAACAAAACAAAAAACCCCACCCACACAGAAACAAAGTACTCCAAAATAAGCTGGTTTATTTTTCTTTCCTGTGACTTCCAGAACCATTTCAATGTAAAAGACCAGTCACTTTAGTCACTTTAAAAGCTGCAGATAACACGATAAATGTTATCACACTTAAGAGCATGATACCTCTCATTAAATGTGCCTAAAACACATTTTACCACGTAGTGGATACACATTCATGTTGTGTAAGTCTCTCACAATAAAAAATTAAGTTCATTTTAAAACAGCAGAATCTGGAATTTTGCATGCCATTCCCTTCAAGATATTTGAATGCAAAGGCTGAAAGGGGTAAAAAGCTGCTCTCCATTTTCAATGCAGCACATACTTAGCTTCTAAATAAAATATATTTTAATGTCTGAACAACCCCCAAAGCATTAGGAAATATCTAACAAACATTTCTCTTGGAAGCTAATGTCTCCCATGGTTTTATGTTACAACTGTAAAAGAATTTTATCGCTTCCTAAGGGCCAAGTAGACAAACTGCTTCTAAACAGCTCTAAAGAAATAAGCCAGGATACAGTTAATTTCCCTCTGCAGAAATTTCAACTCATCATTATCTAATTAGCTGCAAAAAGAGAAGGTCACCTGATCTCTTGCAACAGAGTCTGGCCTACTTTCTTGAAGAAAAGAACCTGTAATTTTGGGATTCCCTTCAGATATGGAAACTGTAAATCTCCACAAAAAAAAAAAAAATACAGGCAATAACAACAAAACCAAGAAACTTATTGGAAAAAAAATCTGCCTCAGTCAGTTATTCCTTAAGATTTGTTCAGTGTTTTGGTTCAGATGTAAGCTTCTGTAACACGAATTTCTAGCTGCCGTAGACTTTACAACGTATCATCATCCTATTTCAAACCAGCACAAATCTGTCTCTTACAACACAGTCTCTTGGCACGTTCCGACTGGAATGTTATAATGTCTGTCATCCTCAGTTATGAGAGTCACCACAGGCCAGTCCTCCTCCGGGTCATTTGGATAAAGTGTGATGAATTCATCAGTACTGTATTTATACAATCGATAGACTTGGATGGTGTACCGCAGGGTATAAGCGAGGAGAAACATTTCCACCTACACGAGAAAAAAGGGGAAGTAAAAATTGTAAAATTAACCTTATCTTTTTTATGAGTCGTTTCTCTTAAAACAAAATAATTTCTACCACTACAAAGTTTATGAAGAAACTAAACACTTGAAGAAAAATAAGAAAAATGAGAGAATGTATATGTGCCAGCATCTCTAGTTCAGTACCTCAGTTACTCTAGCAATTCTTAACTTGCTGCCTCAATACCTCTTCTAAGATACCATGCCTTTTGATGCAGAGCTCTTCAGACACTGCAATAGCATCAAACCAAAAGCTAATTTGTACTGGATAACTCTTCTCCACTGCCACAAAAAATAGAAATAAAAAGGGACATTAACTTAGAACAGTATTTAACCCCACTAAGTTACCAAACTCAACATGTTTCAGGTCACGAGCCATTAAGAAGCACTCTGAATTCTCTCGTTCACACACAGAGCAGACAGAAAGTGCTCACTAAGCCTATCTATATCAGCAGAGAGAATTCAGAGCAAGATGGGAAAAAACTTGTCTCTGTTACGACAAGCACATCCTGTTCTAAATAATTCACAATGAATATTGTTGAAAGAAACAGCACTGGCCAGTGGATATCCTGTAAAAACATCGCTTACTGACAAAATTGCATTGAAGAAAGTCGCCACTGATAAGCAGCACTCCAGCTTGACCTTTGCAAACCATCAGTTCATGCAGTAGTGATAAGAGCAGCGGCCTCTCTCATCAATGCTAGAGTCACCAGAAATTTAAGCTGATAAAGATAAGCAAAACAGTACTGGCAATGTCTTAACTGGATTTTTTTAAATGATGTTTCTAGAATCTTTAATATTTGAGAACCCCTGAGGTGATTTTTTTTTTTTTTTTTTTTTTTTTTTTTGCTTTGTTGGTTTTTGGTGACAAGCACATCACTTTTCCGAAGTTTCAGGCAGTAAGTGCCCTTCATTCATCAGAATTCACCAGGTGTATGCACTTTACATGGGCTTGTCCTTCATAACCAGACAGTGCTATCTTTTAAGATTGGTATTTTTAAATAGTTTAATTAACAGTTAGGAAACTACTATATCTCGCACACAAAACCAACATTTAAAAGGAAGGCCTTCATAGCCTCACTAACAACTGTTACATTTTCTCCCAAAAAGAGACCGCATTATTAAATGTGGATTAACAAAAGTTGGATCATTTCTATTATCATGTTCTTCTGCTTGGGATTTTCCACCTGAAATGTTAACGACAACAATCTCTCCTTACTTGTTCAAGCCCTCCACTGTGACCAATTTGATTCAAGTGATTGTGCATTAACTGACAAGGGTTGCTAGATGTATCCCGTGCAAACAGCAACCACGAGAAGACAGGAACCCTCCTTCCATTTTTATCATCATTGTACAACTCAATGGCTGTGTTGAGCATCAAAAACTTCAGAGCTTCATATAGGCTGTACTCCTCCTCTTCATTTTTAAACAATTCCTCACAAGCTTCTTGTCTCTCATTAGCAGCCTCGAGTTCACTGATATTCTTCCACTATAAAAATAACACACACAACATGAACCAACAGGAGCTGCAAAAAAGAAAACAGCCGTTAATTGTGAATTTTCAGTAGAGACCCTTGGAATTTAACTTCAAAACATCTGTTGTAAAGGCACTCTAGAATACTTCCACAGCTGTAGCTCTGCCAAGCCAAGCTGGATCAATCTAATTTTTCCTCAGGTTAGCAAAGCAGCTAACCCTTGACCAAAGCAAAAAAGGATGGAGACAGTGGAAGTTTGCTACAAGGTAGCAAGACAAATACTGTCCACATACTGTTTAAGGTAGCAATAGCATTTAATTAAAGGACTACACATCACTCCTTAAAATTAACACAAGAAATAACAGAGGGAAAACATTACTATGTTACAAAATTCTCTTCACCAAGACCTGTCTAAAATATAGTAGTTTTCCATAGATTCTATATTAATTCCAGGATTAGCTAAACCAGGCTATAGAAGACCAGAAAGTTCCACTGGATCTGAACAGATATTCTTTCCTTGATTTTTTTTTTTTTTTCTCTCCTCCTGCATACAGCATCCTTATGCAGAAGTCACCACATGAGGAAAAAAAAATATTTCTTAGTTGCAAGCAACTAAAAACAAGTACCTTAAACTTTACCAACCTTTTTCCTTAATAATATTAAATATTCTTTAATTTCATCACTTATTTCTCCCATTTTCCTGCCCAGTTTTTGTTTCGGCTGCCACTGTTTGATCCAGTCATATCTGCTCAACAACTTCTCAGGAAGCTGCAAATTGACAGAAGAGAAAGCAGTCAAAAAAATCTTGAAAAGAAAAGCCATCACCTTAAACATTATTGAATCAATACATTTCCATATTTCACACCTTAAAATGATCTCTCAGTATGTTACTCTGAGCATATGTAATACTAAGGAATGTATAACTGAAACCAATTGACTTGTTGTAAGTTGTGTTGAGTAACAGTCAGAATACTGGTCTATTCCTACCACATAATCTAAGAAAAATAATCAATACCAAAATTTCCAAAAGTGCTGGAAACACTAAACCTCTAAGATACTCAGGGCCTTCCCTCAATTCCAACAGCAGGTGATGGTGACTGTGTATGTGAAGATGTTCCTGAATCAACAGAAGATTAAGGATGTGAAGGTATCTGAGAGATAATCCAGAAAAGTTGTGGGATACAAACCATTCACTGCATGTAGAAAGAAGAATCCAAAAGGGTAAAATGCTGACAGGTAAGTCATATTATAGTCAAGCTCAACTGGGAACTCAAGTGACTTGGACTCATTTCCATGTTGGAAGAATCACACTGTAAATCTTAAATAGGTAGAGGAGATGCACTTAAAATTTGAATGCTTCTACTTCTTAATTCTAAATGCTTTTGAGAAGTAAGCATACAGCAGAGAGAAATTAGAAGATCATAAAATTATCAAACAGGTCAGAGCCAATATTTCTCTCCTGCCAGGAGATCCAAGATTGACACTTACCATAGTAAAGTCCTGACTCTGCAGCCAGCTTGGCAACTGAGTAGCCTGGCTTAACGCCTGGAACAGGGTTGCTCTGAGAGCACAGTAGTTATCACCTCGTATTCTCCTTATAAATGCAAATTTTTGAGAAACTGCTTCATAACCCTAAGAAAACACAAAATCCAAATATTATTGATGTGCTAAAAGTATTTTGATATAGGTACCTGACACCAGGAAGAAACAGTGAAAAATACATCAAGATTCAAGTGATATACCAAATGATAGGGCAAAAGGACTCTGTCCCTCAAGCCATTTTGCAAGTTCAAATGCTTTTATTTCACAAGTCATGCTTGGGGAAACAAACAAACTCATCTCCCCACCAAAACACAACCTACCACAGTCCAGCCGAACAGCAAACTAACAAGAAATATAAGTAATAATATATAATTGCTAGTGGCATTTGCTGACTGCAGAATAGAAATCTCATTGAAATCTTCACAGTTAACCCATTTAGCTTTTCTAGAAGTTTCAGCAATAGTTGAGCCACTCGCTTGGCGTACATAGTTTCTTTCTCCCGCAGGGAAAAATCTGTGTTTACACTGAAATGCCCTGACACATGCCTCAGCACATTTGTCTCCTCCCTGCTGCTCCCATGTGTGTCATTAAAGGAAAAGGCAGTTCTGAAATATAATTTGTGTAGCTTGGCGCCTCTCTTCAGCAGACTTGAGAAGATCCAGAGCCCTAATTTCTTTTACTAACTTCTTGACGGTGACACAGGGATCATTTTAACTATGTTCCCATAGCTCATGTTTACTCACACAACATTAGATTTTGGTATCGTTTTGGGAAAAAGAAGGAAGAAACCTACATGCTTCTGCTTTTTATCTTCTACAATTCTGGCTCAAGAATAACATAAAAAGAAATGAAAATTTATATAAATTAAAAATCCCTGAACTTGTACACAGAGCTCCAAGTCATGCAATTCCCCAGCTTCAGTCTGCCTTTTCCTTCTGAAAGTCAGTCATCTGCTCTGCCACTTGAGCAGACAATCATCATTACCATTTTTATGGCAACAAACCTACCATTTTTATGGCAAAAAAAAAGCTCAAAACTTTCTAACTGAAAGCGGTAATGAAGAGCTGTATTAATCAAAACCCTATACTCTCAAGGAGCTTTACTAACACATTTTAAACTGCTAGCCACTAGTCACTTCAGAAACTAGACACTGAAAATATTTCTATTACATTTCCTTTTTAAAGTTTTCCCATAGGAAATCACCTTCTAAACTTGTAAGTGAAAACAATTAAAAAAAAAAGATAAAAAAACCAACAACCAAAAAAAAAAACCCCACCAGCTTGTACCTTTTTCATCTGTTTTGCTACTGGTGTATTTCCTCTCCATTCTTTTATGCAATATTCCATGATGTCCATTTCAGGTGCAACACTTAGTTTATGTTCTGTTAATATAGAATACACAGCATTATTCAGAGAACTGTGAAACAGAGCAACAGAGAAAAGTATCAGAACTTACACACCATCTGTTTAAAATAAAATTGATGCCAATTGAAGAGAGACTGAATAGCACAACCTACAGCTACGAAATAATTTTTAGTATCAGAGGGGAAAAAAATCTCCCAGTTCTTAGAAACCACAGCAAAAATGACATAGTCCAAAAAAAATAGTGAATTCTCTCTATTCTTCCCACCTTGAAGATATTAATGTAAAAATAATGGAAATTTTCTTAGAAAAGTGTTAGAAGAAAATTACTCTCTTCTTCCTTTGCGAGTCACATGTATAGAAGATAGATAACATCTTCATAGAATACAAAGGAAGATAAGAGAAGCAATGGGAGAACATATGTAATACAGCTTTCTCTATAGCTACAGAAAAGAACACAGTTGCTAACAGCAACTCATTTTACATTTTTAAAGTTGATTCTTTTGAATAAAGTTGATAAATAACTTGTACTGTGCAAACAGACATCAGTGCATTAAAAAACATTTTGGAAACGAAAAGCTTTAAATCATCACACATAAAACTCATTGTAATACTACACTTGAAATGCCAAACAAAGGTCGAATGTACCTGAAGAGCCAGTCTCACAAACAAGCAACATTTTCTCTCTCTCCATTTCTTCTGCATCACGATAAATGTCCTCCTCACTGCAATAAAATTCATACACTTCATGTAACACCACAAGTCTTGTAGTTATTGGCCTTTTCCCCTGTTCACCACTAAACTCAAGCACTGATAACTTTCTACAAGTCTGATTTGAACTTCATGTGCCCTCAGTTTTATAAATTTTCAAGTAAGTTCCCCAAAATACTCAGATATGAGTTTAAAAAAATTTAATCCCTTCTCTTTTTTTAAATTTATGGCAGGTATTTTGGCAAACAACTGCCTGAAATTCTGTTTGTTAGGAAACTAGAGAAGAATGGAATCTTCTTTATGAAGAATTTCAAGAATATTAAATAATTTTGAAAATCCTCTGAGAAAAAAAAAGTAATTTGTTATTCAACTGCAATCATGAACTTGGCTTACTTATAGTCTGAAAATAATAAGTCCTATAAAATACAAAGAATAAGCCCATCCTTCAAACATGAGCAAATCTTTCCACATGGGAAAAAAGTTACTCTGGGATACAATCTTAGGATTACATCTTTAGGATCTAACACACAAAAAATTCTCAACTGTTTAAACTAAGTGAAGTCATTTAAAGGTATTTAGTGCAAAACAGAGTCCATGTTCCTTCAGTAGATATTACCTCATCTTATTTCTGGGAGTTGACAAAATTAGTCTGACAGCACTTACTTCAGTGATTAATACCCACTACAAGCAAAGTATTGCAGCAATTTAACTGTTTTGAAATCAAGTTGGGTAACCACAGGCAATCTGTCCACACAGCAACTCTACTTCGCTTCAGAATACAAAGCACACCTTGATACGGCACTAGTCTAGAAACGAAGCAGCTGAGTACATCTGCAGAACCACGAATGCAGAAGCTACAGACTTTCTCATTAGCTTCCACTGAATTATTTGGCAGGACAGCAGGAACAAAGCAGAAGCCTGAACCACAGAGCAGTCCATCCCTGCTGCCCTCACAGCTGCTTCCCAGGCCGTTTGGCTTTCCCGGATGCCTGCACTGCAGCTTCCCTCGTGTCGGTGCTGGAAGCCCTGGCCACCTCCATGCAGGCACTTCTGGGCCGAGCTCAAGGAGCAGTTTCCTGCTGAGGCAGGCAGGACTGGGACCTTCTGCTGCTCCCCACGCGGGATACTGCTCCTGCTTGTCACCTGCTCTCCACGTGGAAAGGCCTCTTCTTGCCCGCTCAAGGGCAAAGGGCTCAAGTGTTTGAGAGTCCCTTGGAGATGGGAGGTGCCTCTGCAGGGGGAAGCAGAGGTAGCCCCTTCTGCACTTGGATCACGTCCAAGCTGCTGCTCCATATACAGGGACAGCTCCCTCCTCATCCTCCCTGCCTGCCCTTCCTGACAAGCTCCTACCTGTCTGTCGCAGCACTCCCTCCACATGAGCTGCCCTCAGTTGCATTTGTCTGGATCCTCTCTCCAGCTGGCCTGGATTCCCACAGCTATTTGGCTTTCCAAATTGTTGTAGAAGCCAAGCCCTTGCTGACAATACCAGCTTTGCAGCCCAGGAATGATCCTCGGGCCCTTTTGCTCCTCCTCCTGCCCCAGCAGGATGCAAGAGACACCAGCTGCATCATCGGGCCCTGCATCATGGAGCCACAGAATGGCTGATGTTGGAAGGGACCCCTGGAGATCATCCAGACCAACCCTCTGCTCAAGTGGAACTGCCTACAACACGCAGCCCGGGCTCTGTCCAGGCAGCCTTTGAGGATCTCCAAGGATGCAGTGTGGGGGAAGGATCACCTCCCTCGACCTGCTGCCAATCTCAGGAAACTCCTGGTCTTCTCGGCACGTTGTTGGCTCACGGTCAACTCCTGGAACACATCACTAGCTACAGACCTCCAACCAGACTTCTGATCACAACCCTTGCAGCTCTGCCAGTCAACCAGTTTTTAAGCCACATCACTGCCTGCACATCTAGCCCATCCTTCCTCAACTTGCCTGCGAGGATTTCATGGGAGAGTGTCAAAAGCCTTGCTACCCCGATCCTCTTCCAGCAAAGGAAAGGCTTCCTTTCTCGACTCCTCGCCACTCTCCAGGACCCAGGAATCCCGAGGGACAGTCTTACCTGGAAAGACCAGCATAAAAGTGGCATTCAGTACCTCTCCCTTTTCTCTATCCCTAGTGAGCAGGGCTGCTGCCTCATTCAGCAGCAAGCCCACATTTTCTCCCAACTTTTTTTGCTTCTGCTATATTTATTCTTCTTGTTGTCCTTGACACCCCTAGCCAGGTTCAACTCCACGTGGGCCTTGGCCTTCCTAGCCCCATCCCTGCATACTTGGGCAACATTCCTGTGTTCCTCCCAAGTTACCTGTCCCTGCTTCCACCTTTCTTCTTGCATTTGATTTCACTTGGGTTTTGTCAAGGAGATCCTCGTTCATCCACACAGATCTCCTGCTACCTCCACTTGACTTCTTGCTCACTGGGATGGATTCAATAAGTTTAGTATCAACCCAAGTATCCTTAGTAACCCTAAGTATCAACCAGCTTTCTTGGACTTCTTTTATCTCTAGAAAAATCTGCCCTATCCACAGGATTCTTTCAAGCAGATCCCCAAAGAGGCTACAGTTTGGTCTCCTCAGGTCCAACACTGCAGTCCTGCTTCCTGCCCTGCCTTCCTCCCAAATTCCTGAATGTCACCCTCTCACAGTCACTGCAGCCAAGGTTGCCCCAACATTCCCACCTCCCACTACCCCTTCTTTCTTTGTAAAGAAGAGCTCCAACAGGACGACTTAAGTCCCCTAGGAGGGTCAGGGCCTGTGAATATAGAGTTTATTCCAGTTGTACCCATTTTTTCCCCACGATCAGAAAACACCCGCAACAGTGTCACCTATGCCAGTCTGCCCCTCAATCCTTACCCATAAGCTCACTCAGCCCAACAGCCCCTCCTAGGTAGAGCTCCAAGCACTACAACTGCTCTCTCACATAAAACCATTCCCTCCTTGCTCTTCTGGCCTGTCCTTCCTAAGCAGCCTATCTGTACCCATATATTGCAGTATTCCTGTCACATGAGCTATTCCATCACAGCTCCATGAGCTCATAGCCTTGCAACTGCACAGAGATCTCCAGTTCCTCCTGTTCATTCCTCACACCACATGCCTGATATGAGGTATGTATGTGTACCATACACCTAGTATGTGAGGTGTATGCCATGGTATTACTACCATAGCGTACAGCCACTTCAGAGAGGCATCTCAATGGGCTCATTTCCCAGAATAAGTGTAGGAGGTTTCCTCACAGTCTTGTCTTGTGGGTGCTTCCTTGCCTGCAGACAAATGCTTTAAGTAGCCACCACTCTAGGCTGACTTGTTGATTGTAGGACCTCTACATCTTTCCTAGTTTAAAGTCTTCCTTATTGGGTTGGTCAGGATTGTTGCCACTGATGTATGTGACCCACTTAGGTCGATCTCATCTCTCCCAACCAGACGTTAATCTTCAAACAGGGGCTCATTACAAAGGGTCAGAGAAACCAAATCCTTGTTGCCATCATGAGCTGTGCAGCCAGCTGTTGACTCTCTTTCTCTCTACTCATCCTTGTATCCTTCCTCCTCACTGAAGGGATTAAGGAGAAAACCCTCTGGGCCCCATGGCCCTGACAACTCCCCTTTCCCAGAGCTCTCTAGTCACATTTGATGCTGTCCAAGTTGGCCTTGTAGGATCAGCAGAGCCCACATGACAAAGGGGTAGACAAGCTTGACAGCCTCTCCCCAGCACCCCAGATCTGAGCCCCCAGCAAGCAGCTAACTCTCTAGACATGAGGTCACGTTGGCCTCTGTCCTCTCTGCTGCACAAAGTTACCCACTGCTATCACTCACAGCTTCCTCCAGGTGCTCCCGCACGGCCCAGATGCGTCATTAAAAGCACGCTGAGCTCCTCCTGAGCTTTGAGGGCAATTATCTTGCTCAGCGGCCACAAGCATTCAGGAAGAGCAAGAGCCTTCTTCCCTGTAAGAAAAGTCACCAGCTCCCAGCCTGTGTCTTCCTTGGAGCTACGATATACTGTCCCACAAGGCACTCTGCTCGAGTGTCTCCATTGCTGATGAAGACGAGTGCTCCTGAAGTTGTAGGGTCTCTTAAGACACTGTCCGTCTCCTGCTTTCTGCAGCCTTCCTGCTTCTCCTGGTCGTGGCGACACAACTCAACAGCAGTCACCTTCTGCAGGTGTCAGATTCTACACTGAGTATCTCGGGCTTTGTGCATACAAAAAGATAAATAGCAAAACTAACACGGTAAACAGGGAAAGAAGCCACAAGCACACAAAAATAAATAGCTTTATACTCATGGACCTGAAGTCCTGTGATTTAAAATATTGCATATGAAAGTGAAATCCAACTTTTCTTACTATGAAGGAATGAACACTGTTCTTTTTAATGCCAAAGACTAAACTCATTATTAACTGCTTAGGTAAATTCATACATTATATCAATATAAAAATGCCCAGTAGCCTTAGTATATTTAAACAGTAGCATTAGTACATTTAGAAATTCTGAAGCTTAACGTTCTGTAACTGCACTTTGGCCAACATATGGAATAAAGTATTCACAAGAGTAAAGCCAAGCTACCCAAGTTAAGAACACTAAGTTCTTCCAGTCCCAATGCTCTGCATCCCACCTGAAATGGCTTGCTATTATAGTATGTGTTTTGTTAGTTTGGAAAAGAGGGCACCTATTAAACAAAAATCTTACCTCTAATGTGATTAGTCAGCCTCCAGAAAAAGCAACTAGAGATTTGAGGTGTATGCCTATTTAACTAAGATATTGATATACTATCGTTTTACCAAGACTCAGACAAACACCACCCTCTCCCAGAAGCAAAAGCTCCTCTTCCTACGGGAAGGCTGCCACTGCACCAACACAAAGCCCGCGCCTGTGCACGGCCGACCCCACTGCTGACAGACCCGCTCAGACAGAGGGCTGAGCTCCCCTCACGGCTCCCACGGGCGCCCTGCCCTGCCGCAAGGCGCTGCGCCACCTCCGCCCCCCGGCACCCGCCGGCAGGGCCCGTCCCGCTCCCGGACGAGCCCAGACCCTAGATTCCCAGGGATATTTTTCTCACAGAGCCTCGTGCGACTCGAGGAGGCGGCCGCGGCGCTCTCACCTTCGCAGCCCCCGGAGCCCGGGGCCGCCGCTTGCCTGGGCCGCTCGCTGCTCGGCAGCCACGGCCCCGGTGCCGGTACCAACAGCACCCAACGACCACAACCGCCCCTCACCGCTCATAACCGCCCCCCGGCACCGCGGCGCGCGGCCACACGCGCATGCGCGCCGGGCGCGGGGGCGGGTGGGCAGAGCCAATGACGGGTGGGGGGAGACGGGACCCCTCCCCCCGGGCTCGCAACGGCCGCGCGCGGCCGTTAACGGCCGCCGTGACGGGGGCGCGGGGCGGCTGCGGAGTGCGGCGGCCTCGCTGCAAACGCGGCTGCGAAGCGCGGGGCCTGATGCGGTTCACTGCAGCATCAGTGAATCGGGGCTTCTCTGCCTATAAAATAATGTCGCCCACGAAACATACTGTTTTATTAAACTGCAGTGCAGGTAGAGAAGAGCACCTCCACAGGCAGTAAATGATGGGCCTTCTGAAAGTGCAGCATGTGCTGCTCAGGGCTAGGCTGAATAATGAATAATGAATAATGAATAATGAATAATGAATAATGAATAATGAAATGTAGCCCATACTATTGAAAAGAAGGAGTGCTGAAAAGAGTAGTATGGAACAAAGACATACTCTGGTAGAAAAAAAAAATGCTCCACTTAAGTGTGAGCATTGTAGGAGTTCACTTAGAAATACGGCCTGAAAATAATAGAAAAATGAGTATTTATCTTCTTTGTGGAAATTACTTCCCTTCCTAAGTGTGCTTTCTCTGATAAGGAGAGAAAAATAATTAGAAAATGGCTGGTAATAAAAGAATTTGAGCTATCGTAAGGTAAGATACAGCATGTATTTAGAGTATCACGCAGCATGCAAATATTTTTAAGGTAGAGATGAGGTAGTAAGGTTTCGTATACAAAAACAAAATGATAGTGACAGGGAATCTACAGCATTAATAAGCTTTTAGTCATCAGACGTTTTTGTGGACAAGAGCTTGTTTTGTGGTTCATTTGACCTTGGAACACAAGAAAGTATCATTATAAATGGAGAAAGAAGAAGGGCATTACCTTTTTTTCTTTTGAATCACTGCTCTGCTTTTCCTGACTTAAAATAGTATTGGGTTCCTCTTGACAGTGATGTTTCCTCTGAAAGATCTCTTTCTTTGAGTAACTGTTCAGCCCACCACTTTGTCTCAAAATATCTTCTTTCAAATCAGCAATTTCAACATTATTCATCTTCCAGCAGCCATGACACTTAACATATACCAAACTGTTCCCCATTTTCCTATAATCAAAGGAATTCATATTTAGTGGCATGTGAGAGTTAAGAGTCTCAGTTGCCCCCAGTTTTTATTCCCTTAGCAACATCATAGGAGAGAGATGCTTTGACTGACCTTTTCACAGCTGTTCAAAAAACTACAGAGCAGGATAATTCAATAGGCCTTTATAATCCGGGAGAAGTTGCACCTGCAGCCTAATTTGTTCTGTTGACCAGAACAGTGTAATATAAAATGACACTGAGAAAGACCTATCTGTAGCTGAGGTATCAAACAAAAACTATGAGTTCTGTGTTCTTTTTGGAACCATTTCCCTGAAACAAAGTTCCTAAACAGCTATTTTAACTCTCTCAAAAAAATACTAAATGAACACCTTGCTATGATGTCACATTTCAGACTATGTTAGAATGCCATATGAACTTAAAATAATGTGTGATTCATTTCCTTACAAAGGGGACTTAAATCAGTCACATGATTTTTTTTTCTCTTGATTACAAAAAGGGCAAAACTAAATCCTAAGAGTGGTGATGTTCTTGTATAAACTTTGTGTTTTCATTAAGTGGAAGTAGTTGCCTAAACATACCATCACTGAAGTTGATTATATCAATGCAACAGAAAACTCTGCTCTCCCCACGATCGCCCAACAAGAACAACTGAAAAAAGTTCAGTCTCTTCAAATTAATTGTGTTCTATAATAGGTGGCTCAAGAGAATATTTGTCAGTTCAGTCTTTATGTAAAATACTTCTAAAAATGAGATTTCTCCATTCCTTTTCTAGACAGTATGTTGCAAGCTTGAGTGAAGCTATTTTCTTTAGCATAAGATATTTTTAGATGTAGTATCCATAGATAGTATTTGGAAATAATTGCAAGTTCCGTGACACATTTCACAAGATCAAGTGTGACAGAAGACTTGCATTAGTCTTTGCCTTCCAAAGTAGAAATTAAAAAAATAATTCTAGCTTGCTGACAAAATACAGTTCCTCAGGGACTGAATGCAGCAGCTATTGGAGCACATGCAACAACACTAACTAGTACAACACTGAAGGAAAAAGTCAAGGATAAGGAAACTGCAGTAAGTTTGTAGAATATAGCTAGAATACTATAGACGAAAACGGTGTTTTGCCTTGGTTAAGCAAGTAACATCAAGTCCAAAAACAAAATTGAGGAAAAGCTTTTTTTTTTCCTGAAATAACCTAATTCTCCTTTTGTAATATTCATATTCAGTTCAATATTCTTATATATATGTAATTAAAAATCAATCTATTATTTGCTCAAAATATGTAACATTATAAACAATAGATTTACATAGCCTAATAATTGTTTTAGCTAAAGTAACAGTGCAACCGAGTGTTTATTTGTTCTTTTTATTTTGCAAAGATACACCTTTTTTTTTTTTTTTTTTATCCCGCATTGAAGTTTTAATTGTTTTAGTCATTATTTCTTTGTTTTAGAGCTCAGGAAAAAAAAATAACCACTCATTCCCATGAATAATGCTGTGTTTTCCAAGAGAGAGCAGCTGTCCTTCGTAAAGCCTTCAGGGTAGAGGTACTTCTGCTTGCTTTTGGCATTGCCAAAATATAAATTTATATGAGCAAATTGAAGAACCAGAAATAGAAAATGTATAGATGTTAAGAAGACTCTCCACAGGTGTCTGTTGGATTTCTGAGGTGAGTTTGAAAGGACAAGTTTGACACACTTAAGTCATTAAAAAAGAACCTATATCATTGCCTGTTGGCCTGTACTTAGTCTATGAATAGCTCAAACTCTGCTTTTCACTAGCTCTGAGGATTGGGTTCTGCATGAAGCATGGTGGCTGTGAGCTTTCTATTGAAAGGAGATTTTTTGATCTAAGCTATGTAAAAAACTTCTTTGACCAGGGACTGGGAGCCAGGTCTTCCCTCTGCCAAGCAATTGTTATAATAGCCAGACAATAGATTCCACCTCACCTGCTTGATGGACCTCGTCTCAGGAATCTATTCTAGTTCTTCTTATTGCCATGATTTCAAATGAAAATATTAGATAGCTCATGCACCTATTTAGGTACTTTTCTGGAAAGGGAGATTTTCAGCCTGCCAGCTGAAAACAAAATTGCGATCTCAATCCTCAGCTGCAAGCTCATTTAAACATATGCACGAAGAGGATCAAAGAGGAGTACTTTTAGCATGACACCAATATTGAGGCAAGAAACCATCTTGGGAATACTGATCCCACTTACTGCATGTTGAATGCCTTCACTGCACACAGCTTTGTACAGGGGCCTGGATTTTGATTCCTCACTGACATAGAAATTATTAACACTCTTACAGAAGACTTTGCTCCATTTGTATTATTGCTATTTAGGATGAGGAGATGGAGTATGTGCACTATTGGAATGTTTAGACTGTTGCAAGAATTCTTAGTGACATATGGTTTATTTAGTCTTTGGATTAATTTGGTACTCAGTTCTATCTGGAAGAACTTTGGTTTATAGAGTTCCAGAGAAATACGAAAGTTTGTTGTAATGCCACAGATCATGTTCTGTAGCTCTGAAATACTTTAAGGGTAAAACTTTCATAAGTGCATATCCTGTGCTTGTTACCTTCTGGTGAAGGAAACTAAAGGAAACTTCAACTTGGATTTTCTTACAAAAAATAAACACATGAAACACAATGAAAAGAAAATTTTGGTTGATTTTACCTTATTTAACGCATCTTGGTGCTTTCTTGCCAGCAGCTCTTTTCTTCTTTGCTAACCTAATTGTAGCACACTACTTGAAAATTGCTCCAAAGTTTTCAGGAGCACAAATAGCATACCTTGGGGCAATCAGTTCTGCTTATGACTATGGGGGAATACCATTCAGAAAAAAATAGGTGGGGAAAACCCACCAGTAAAAGCAAGATTGGCAATACAGTATCCGTTACATCCGTCTGTAATTTCACATTATCAATGGGTTTTGTTTTACTCTTCTATCACATGAATTGCTAGAGTTTTTGCAGGTGTATTCTTAGAAAGATATATCTCCTTAGAAAGATATATCTCCTACCTTTTATACATACAGGTTTATATACATGCTTTCACAGTCTACAGTTTAAGTTTTACAAAGTGAGCTCTAAATTGGCATACTGCTGCCTACCAGGTGAAAAGGGCAGTTGCACTGTGCTATGTTCCATTAAACAACTGAGGAAAATGCCTAGTTTTTGCCTTTGATGTACTGGGGGTTTTTAGTCCCATAAAGCATATGTGAATCATATCAATATAAACTATACCTCCTTGGTAGAAATTATGGCTACTTGCAGGTTTTGACTTTTTTATATTATAGCAGTTGAACTAAATACAGTTTTCAGAAAAAATAGTATATAAAAGCAGTTATAAAAATCTGCTTCATGGTTTTTCTGAGCAAGATTATTATCAATATCAACAAGTAGTACTGACTGTCTGTTTACTTTATGATGGATGCCTTTATTCAGTTTTTAGCCAGCTTACAATGAAAGTTTAGAAGTAGAGTTTGTGTTCAAGATTCTACACCTACCATATGTATATTTGTATTTATTGTACTAGAAAGGGGAAAAATGGATCTTGTTTTCATAACATCAACAGAAAAAAGGAACATTTTTGCTTGTGCAAAACAGTGTGCTTCTGCATAATTGTCCCTAGTTAAATTGCTTCTATATTAATGGAACTGTAATGAAAAAAAGGCCCAGATCTGTACCTGTCCCCACAACCAGGGTGAGCTTTGGCAGCCATTTTGTATATTTGTATATACAAATGTATACGTTACAAATGTATATTTGTATATATTGTAAAATATTGTATATTTTTACCATCAGGCAGTCATGACCCAGAAGTCCTCATTCTTCACTACATTCACTAATTTCTTTGTAACTGATGGCAAGGACAAGCTCCAAAGGAAGATTTCAATGGTGGGGTGGTGCTCAAGTTACTGAGCTCACATCCTTTCCTCTCAGGCCAGCTGGCTCTGTCATCTAAAACCAAATTTATATCAATGTTGAGTTTAATGAAGTTCATTTTCATCTCTTGACTTCTGAAGCTACTTGAACCTGTGTGTGAAACACACCATGGGATGGATCACGAGATGGGGCAAGTACCTGGACTTCGAGCTATGCAATAACGTCTGGCCTGCAACCCCAAGCTGCTGGTGCAGTGGAGATGTTTGCTAAGGGGGTTTGTTAAGCACTCAGCTGAGAGGCATGTGATCATTGGCAGAGGAAGATGGACTGTGGGAGAGGTGAAACAGTGAAAAACAAAACCACAGTATGGAGGTTGTCATTATGGAATCAAGCAGTTTGGTACCTGCAGTGCCTTTGCCCAGTCAGAATATCATGATTTCCACCCCAGTGTATTAGAGAACAAAGATCTTGTCAAAAACGCTAATGCCCATGAGACTGAGAGGGCATTTATAATGCTTAGACTCATGCAGGTGCAACAGGTCAAACAGCACAGTCCCCTACCACTGTGGCACTTTCCTCCCTATGTAGCCCCATGTCTCTCAGTCATCTTCCAAGAGCTTCTCTCTCCATCCATTCCCAGCTGGACATGGAGCTTTCAAGACTTATTTTACCTGCTCTCTTTCTCCATGGCAGCCTTGTGGAACAGGAGAAGTTTTATCAGATGTCAAGTTCAGCTGTGGGGAGTTGAGACCTTCCTGAGTACCCTGAGGACCAACAGTGAAAACATGAGATGACCACCTTAGGGAATGGGAAAGAACAGCAGCCCCTGCTGATCTAGCTGTCCACTTGACCCAGAGTAGGTACTGCTGAGTGCATGACAGCAACTCCATCAGACACTTCAGTCCAACCATAACATTCGTAGCCTCTGAAGGTAGTAGGGCCAGGGGATGGATGCTGAGGTGCTGCTGAACGACTGAGCCCCACTAGAAAACTGAGGAAGCAAATTGTAAAATCAAGTGCCTAGCCTGTGTTTTGGGGCTGTGTAAGAGACTAGTGTGGATTGTGTTTATGTAAGAGACCATTGTGGACTGTGTTCTGTCTCGACATTGTTGCCATATAGTTTACAAATTCCTAGCCTCCTGTCTCTGGGAAAACTGAGGTATGCCAGGTATCTTATCTTCATACAATTAACAGCTTCTTGGCCCTGGCATCCTGTCCGTGGGAAGACTGGGATACCAGCTCAAGGTTTGTTATCTCTACACAATTTACGACTTCATGGATTAGCCCAAGACCCCAACAATGCTCAGCGGAGCCTGACGAGCGGCGCTGGCAGTTGAGTGGGGGGAGGAAGAGGAGCACCAAAGCAACAAACTTCAAGAAAGTGGGCGGCCTCTTCAAGAACTGTGACAATAAAAGGACTACGTTTTACCCCTCAAGGCGGGGAGATGCACGCAAAGAGAGAAGCTTCTTTTCTTTCTTCTCAACTCTCTTCCAAGAAAATCATCACCTGCACCGAGGCAGAGAGGACGAAACGTGACTCAACTGGTGATGGTGGTGGTAACTAATCTTGCTGCATCTTTCCTGCTTGCCTGCTTGTCTTTCTTCTTCTTCTTTCCCTTTTCTTCTTCTCTCTTCTCTCTGTCCTATCGCTCTTATGAA
The DNA here is from genome assembly GCF_003342845.1 of Nothoprocta perdicaria. Classification (NCBI taxonomy): domain Eukaryota; kingdom Metazoa; phylum Chordata; class Aves; order Tinamiformes; family Tinamidae; genus Nothoprocta; species Nothoprocta perdicaria. The sequence goes on from NW_020455810.1 coordinate 961,277, forward strand.
AATAGAGCTTACAAGGTTGCATGGCATTTGACCTCATTTTGTGTCTTAATCTCGCTCTTGGGATCGTATCGAAACCTACCCCGACAGTGGATTGGGACAGGCTGATGTTCAAATCACAGAGAGGAACACAGCAAGAACAGTCTCTGGTTTCATTGACACTCCCATTCCTATTGGAAACTCAGTAGCGGGCAGAGCCATGGCTCCCCTCCTGGAATATGAGGGCTCCCACAAGCAATGCTTGACAGAAACACTTAGAACATTCCTGTTGCATGTGATTGACCAAATATGACAACATGCCGTCAAATCTGAAATGCCTCCTCGCCTGTGCCTGCTTTTATAGCCACCACTGCACCACTGTATTGTTTGGTTTGCTATCATTGTATTAGTCACCATACCACAACCCTATTTAGCTATATCTAAATACAACAATAATGCATAAATAACAACTTGCCAGTCTTTCCCCTCAAGTTAAAACAACAGCGTTTACCTAAAAACTTCCCTACCAGTCCATTCCCCTTCGATGCCTCTGTACATGGTTACCTATAACTCCTCAGGAATTCCACTGGGGAAGCTGGATCCCACTTCTGTGAGGAGGAGGCTGGCCTATGAATTCTGGAGTTCAAGCATATATCCTGGTATCTTACTAGATCTCAGAAAGTCCTCAGTGTCACCAGCTTCTACAATTCCAACTGCTGTGATGCCAACTCTCTAGTTGGCTTGTACAGCTCAGAAAGGACACACTTCTTTGTTTTTGGGGTACAGTAGAGAATGCTCTTGGGAGCCCTTAGTTGTTATTTCTAGAACTTATGACAGTGGATGCAAGGTGGCCAGCTGTCAATGACTTTGGATGAAGGATGCTTAGCTATCAATCCTTAAATAGCATTTAATTGAGCCATCTAAGATAAAACACAAATCAGACATTTATTAGTGTTCAAAATGATAGTTATGAATCATGTATGTGTATAAAGGGTACATTAAAAAATGTGCCATTTGTGTGGGGTGGGGGGCTAAGTTTGCTTCATCCATTCAAATTAAGGTTATTTCAGAAGGTGTCTCCTTTATTCAGTTGGGTTCCTGCCTCTTTTCTGAGAAGGTGGAAGTCAGGGTCTCAAGCTACCTAATATCTCATACTACATCTGCGTGGAAGGCACTGGTGGAGAAAACATCCATGGAAAAGGGCATGTCTTAGACCGGAAGACCTTTATAAATATCCACTGCTGATTTTTATGTCATGCTGGTCCCTCCATGTGGTGGAGAACATTCATCCTTATAGCTGATTGCCCCTTTGAAACTGTGTGTCTTGTGCATTTCAGACAAGTTCTTCAGCCTGAATTTCACTCTATTCCCTTCTTAACCAGGAGACCAGGAACTGGCCATTTCCAGTTAAAATAAAAATTATCTCCACTTTCCTATGTGTAAATATCTTTTATTTTATTCAAATATGAGCCATATTCTGCACCAAACTGGCTAGCACACAGCTGCTTGCTTTAACTCAGAGAAAAACTCTCCCCTCTCCTTCTTCACAGCATCATTCCATTTTTTCCAGAAGCGAATCTCCCTGTCCTCAGATGAAGGACATAACAGCACTCAGAGCTCCTGGTGTCTGAAGCGTCACAAGGCAAAAGTCAGTGGCTCAAGTTATTGCTTCTGACACAAGGAGCCCGGGGTGCCTGGAAGGCTTCTCTTTTAGCATGACGTATTCCAAGAGAGCGTAAAACAGCCCTTTGTTCAGCGCACAAAGTCAGCTATGAACACTAGCACGGCCCTCCACTAGAGGCCAGACTAAGCCTGTAACTGCAATGCAGGGCAGCACATAAATACAAGGAAGTCCTCAAAGGGGAATTAAAGGCTAAACATTCTTCCGGCAATAAATTCTTGCTCATTACTCTGTAATCATGGAGGGGAAAAAAAAAGGAAAAATAAAGATAGGAGGAGACAAAATACTTAAGATATTCCAAATATATTTGGAAATTGTCCCAATAGTTCAAGACTTTTAACTGCAGCAAGATTGATTAATGTGCATTCATTATCATCTTTAGAAAAAAAAAAAAAAAACCAAACAAACGAACCTCATTGTATCTACTTGCTTCAGTACCAACAAGTCCCTTTGAAGGGAATGGAGATGGATGGAAAAAAAAACAAGGGGTAAAAATCTGTATCAGCTCTGCTCTATTGTGTCCACATGTTTGGAGCTGGTGTCACTAAAATTGGAGTTTAGGGAATACAAGGGAAGGGAATAGGGAATTCCCTGTAGAGAATAGGGAAGTTCACAATAGTTCTCCTGAGAGGCTGAGAAGCTCTGGAAGTAGAGGATTTGTGGTGCACACTCTGAAAGGAAAATGGAGCACCCCTGTGACTTACCACGTGTAACGCAGAGGGAACGTACCAGCAGAAGTACGCGAAAGTGGTGGCCTTAAATGACCAGAAGCTGCTCACGTTATACTGCTTGTGGGGATGGTTTTAGCCTGTCAGATCTTCTGCAGAGAAGGGCTGGACAGACCTTTGGACAGCAGAGGATGACTGAGATATCCTTCATCCAGGTTGCTACTGATAACAACAGCCGAAGTCTGTTTTCAGGGGAAAGCAAATGCCACTAGGCATGAGAGTACTGGAAACATGACCTGATGCACTGGGTGATTGGATCTGGGGCTCAGTGGTCTGCTTGGATTTAGAGTTTTTGAGAGGAGGGGAGGCCTTTCAGCCTTCTTCCCCTCTGCAGGCAGAATCTGTCTAGGAATTGAGACTTAAGGCTTCATCACAGTAGGAAAAGAGAAGGTGTATGAGCTGTGTTTCTAGAGCTGGTCATCCTATCATGTCAAAGGTGGTAGAATTAATCTTAGCCTTGCCTTTAAGAGAGAAAATTACTGTTAATTCTGTCACAAAATGATCAAGTGAGCAGTAATGATCAAGAATAAACATAGATGGGTTAATCTGAACTAAGACTTCTGATTTAGAGCTATCTGAAAGGGAAGTTTAAATCAGTAAAAAAGCACACAGAGGATAAGAGACACTTCCAGCCAAACAGAAGTGATTATTATCAAAAACCACCAGCTTCATTTCAGACAGAGGGGGAGCAGTAGTTCAGATTGCATCTTCCCTTTTCTCCTTGCTGGCCACAGATTGAGGCTTTTAAGATTACCAGCTAGCTATATGCTAACATTTTGGAAGGGACTACAGAAGAAATAAAGAGGGTAGAGGACAAAGAACTCAGGGAATGACTTTAAACTGATCAGGATGCAGTAAAAAAAATATCTGCAAACGTATAAATGCTCTTGCATGAAGAATTTGATCACATTATTTACTGAGTTCCTTATAGCCGTGAGAAACGACGTCGGTCAGCAGAGGGCGTTGGGACTGCAAGCAAGAGAACAATAGAGGCTGATCATCATTCAGATGACAACAAAATAGCGGTGGTTCATCTCCCAGCTGATTTTTTCTTGACCAAAGCTAAGTGGAATTTGATCCCAGAAGGCCAAGTATCAAGTGTTTTTGTATCTGTAGAGCAATATTAGGCCACAACATTACCATTATATGATGGCATTTGTGCTGGTTGTCTTCTGCATGGCTTGTGTCACTCTCTACTCCTCAATCTTGCTGAGCGTCTTTCCTCTTCTTGTCTCAGTATTACCAGAGAGAGAGGAAATGAGACACTTGTTTTTCCCTTTGTATCCCCTCACAGCCAAAAGCATTCCTCCCTCTTCCCAGCAAAGTCCTAGCGTGGAGCTGCAATGATTATGGAGCTAGGAGGAGTTTAAGGATTGTGATATGAAGATATTTTGGTGATATCTTCCCCTGCAGAATTGTACTTATCCTCCTTTAAGCAAAGGGGGAAAAAAAAGGCCCCTAAGTGAGGAGTCTTGATCTGCCATCTGGTCTATATTCCATAGAGGGAACAGAAAGAATCTATTTTAGGCAGCAGGATAAGATTTGCAGGTACACCTTCCATGGATTTTGTACTGGAAAATTTTTCCAGCTCTAGTCATAGACTGGGATGTTACACACAGAGTGCACCACGGATTCACTTACATTATTTCACCAGTGTTGCTAACTTGCCACGTGTCATTTACTCTGCTAAAGACTACATTTCTTTTCTTCTCTTATTATCCTGCTAGATATTTTCCAGTTCTGCAGAGCTTAATTATTTCACTGTTTTGTTAATCGATTTTGGTTTTTTTCTCCCATTCTTCTCCTTCACACTTTCCTATACTACCTCCATTGCGGCATTCCTTCACCATTAAGTATGCACTGGATTCCTCACACATATCCTGTATTGGGTCCATAATCACTCCACCTCTTTTCTACCACTCATTATCTCCTCTTACAGCCTGCAAGAAATCAAAAAAATCGCTTTTCTTCCTCTATGCTACCACAGTCCTAAAAGCATTGTTAAGGAAAGCAAGAGAAACACAGATAATACCTCTTCTCCCACAGAGGTCTGACTGCAAAGCCTTACCTTCTGAGTCTCTTCCTCCAAACCCTTTTCCTCTAATCTAATCCATATCCTGTAGGAATAGAGCTGCACAAAATGATGAATTCAGGGAGCAAAACGGGCAAAATAATAAAAAAACCCTTTATTTTCCCCATTTTTTTCCTCCTTTAAACAGTTATAATAGTTTGAATAGTTAGAAATAGTTTAAATAGAGTAGAAATTCCATAAAACAGGCTTCTATAATGTTGGTAATTAATATGTAACTTCTCAAAAGTCTCAGAAGTTCTTTAATCCCAAGACAAATATTTTAAAGGTTGGTGTGGGATTTAAATTACTTGCTAATAATTTAACTTTGAAAAGAACACCTACAAAAAGACTGAAGTTTCATGATGATGGATATTTCATGAAGCTTATCAGTTGGTATGGAGAAAAAAAAGAAAAAAAAACTAATTGCAAAAAGGAAAAAAATGTTAAATTTTTTTTTTTGGGGAAACGCTTACCAAATCCTTACCAATTCAGAAATAGCATTTCTCTCATCAGGAAAACCTCAGAATCGTGTGGTAGAAAATAAGCTTATGAAGACAATCCCTATGAAGAGCTCTAATTTCTTTTTTCTTTTGCTGTACTTGAAAGATAAAAAATCATCATATTAAAAGATTACTTCCAATGAAACAGAGAAAATATCAAAACCTGTAGTTATTCCAAGACTGCTTCTGGCAGATGAATAATACCAATTCAAAAATAAAAACAAACTTTAATTACTATTGAATGTAAATCAGCTTAGTGAACTCACTTGAGTGAATTTAGCAATTGTAGCTCTAAGCTATTGTTTCTATTCTTTAAACAAATTCTGATCTGAAGGTTTGCAAAGAGTGTTCCATCTGGAATTGGATTAATCTGAAGCCTAGGACAGTTTTTATAATTAAAAATGAACTTTTGAGAGAGATGAACCCTACCTTCACTTGCAGATAAACATATATTATCTTGAAAGCAAGAAAATGTTTCAAGTTTCAAATGAAAGATACATCACATTTTCAGGAAAAAGATTTAGCACAGGAAAAAAAAGAGATAATGTCTCTTTATATCATCTGTGTTAATGTTATTTATATGAAGTGACACAGTCAACGAGTTCGATGGAAAACTGAGTTTACCGAAATACTATATATTCTGATGCTTGGAAGCCATCTATTGGGAAGCCATCTTAACATCTAAATGCTGCATTTGCCACCTCTAACCCACAGTCTGATAATTTCTGACATTTGTAATATGTGGTATAAAGGTACCAACACTTTGAAAGTTATTGCCATAGGGAAAACATCCAACTAAGCGCAAGAACTGGTTTCAAAGGAGTTGCTAGCAACTGCACCCTATAGACTTTAGCACTATGGTTTCAGTACCCACATTTGCACTAGGGAATTCAAAGCAGCTGTTTACACATCTCCTGGCCTCCACTGACCTTTGGATTATGCAAAGCTGGAATATGCCAGCGGATGACAGCAGGCAGTGCCCGCTCCAGCTCTGCAGCCTTTCAGTTTGCCCTGCAACCCTGTGGACCAACATGTCCAGTCATGGGCTGCAGCTCCTGGCCAAGTCCAGCCACTCTCCCAGCCCACTAGCCCCGGCTGACACAAAGCAGGGCCCTGTGGGCCCTGAGAAGAGGCAGATCAGCCAAGTCCCAGAGACAGGTTTCTGTGTTTATCTCCTGCGTCCCATGACATACGTCTCCTCCTGTCCCTGAGGCGCATGGCTTTCCCTGGAAAGTTTCTCACAAATCTTGGCAAGAGTCCCTGCAAGGTTGCCTGCCCCATCCTCAGCCAAGGGGACTTCCACTTAATGCTGCAAAGAGGGGAATGGGAATGAGCTTAGGGAAGACGGGGTTTTGCTAGCACCCTCCTGTTCCAGTGACTGTGCCACCCGCCTGTCCCCTGGGATTTCAAGGGATGGCCAATGACCCAGCCCCTGCACTCTCACCTTACCAGGTCTCCACCTTATCAGAAACTTTGCAGAAGAAAACTTAGGACCCCAGAGAACAGTGCAGCCCTGGTGACACGTAGGAGGGTTCAGGATGGGACTTTCAGAGTGCTGCTCAAGTATAGAGGTAAAAGGACATCCATGGTTACTGGTAGGAAAAAAAAAAAAAAGACACTATTTTCTGTTTTCTGTGCTTTGAAGAGAATGGACATAGCCTTTTTTGAAATCACCATATTCTTCTTACCATATCACCTCTGTGCTTTAGCTGACCTCAAGGGAATAAAAAATTGACCACATTAAATTCCTACAGCTTTTCCCCAAAATTATTCTAATCTCACAACTGGAGCTCATGGCAGGGGTAAGGTGAAAGAGATACAGAGAACACTTCTAAAGATATCAAAGTAAGATTGGGGAAGCTGTCTTCTAAGAAAAGAGAAAAATTCTATCCAGCTGTAAGTCAGGGATTTTTTGCTTTTAAATTTATAATGCTTAGCCTAATTCTCTGTTTGCATACAGAACACTAATAATAGACTTAAAAAACAAAACAAAAACATCCCCAACCTCCTAATAAGGGCCTACCCAAGCCAGTTTTATTCAAAAGAAAAAAACCACCAAATTTATCTGTTGATCAACAGTTACATAATTCTAAGCTACTTATTTGCATCATCCCAGTAAGAGCTAATTGAGTTCTATCACCTTATAAATTCTAATGAACTAGATTAACATACTACTAAAATCTACAGCAGCAAGAATATCGTATAGCTTAGCTTTCCATTCTGACAAGGTTTAGTAGTATAATACACAGCATGACATAAAACTGCATTGGAAAATGCATTTTGAATCTAAAGTCCCTTATATTAGGAAGTAAATAGAAATGACCCAAAATACCCAAAGCTTTTTTGCACTTCGAAACACTAGTTTCTACACTTCTGCATTACTACAGCAGCATCAATTTGGTAACTCAATAAGGATACTTAGTCCTAGAATGTTTAGGCAAATTTCAAATCACAATTGAAAACTATTTCTTAAGCATGAAGCTCAAAACATGGAGACTAAGAAAGTAGTTTTGCTTGGAACAGGTGTTACATTACAGGAATTACGTTAGGTGATTTTAAACTAGCTTCAAATTAATAGCTACAAAATAGACAGGAAGCAATCTAAATATTAGGTTAAGAGGAATTCAGATTGACAATATTTTGCTCTCAAAATAAACTGGAACATGAACCTTAGGTCACACATTTTTATGAGATGAAATGTTTTTAAAGAAAGATTACATTCAGAAAAAAAAAGATTAATTTGCTGTCAAATACAACAAAGAGGTGCTCACTTCTTCAGCTGCTGTTATTTTCTTGAAATACATTTTCAAGTTTTGGGAAGAATCCAAACCCACTATTCATGTTTCAGTATATTCTATTTTTCTTGCCCAACTGTCAATCAGAAGTAATGAGCACATACTGACCTAAGACTTCTAGCTGCCTACAGCACTTCATTAAAAGAAAAAATAATAAAGCTTATGTGTTTTTTATCATAGGTTTTACTAATGTTCTAACCATCAGCCTCTGAATGTTTTTGCCTTGCCTTGAATAAGCCATTTGATTTGAGCTTCAATCTCATACACATCTTCAAGAGCTTACTCATTACATCCTCCCTCATTTTCTTATTATATATTCTTCACTGAAAAAAAGGAAAAAATATTTCCAAAAGTTAATACAAGAGTAACTATATTGAAACATGTTTGCCAATACAAAGCTTATTTTTGTTGATTCTGACAATTTTCCAAAACATTAATAACCCAACCGCTTAACAAACTTTCCACAGATCTTCAGAATCACAATTAGCTGTGAAGTGTCAGATAAATATTTCATATCTACAAGCATTGGGTCTACAGTAGAAACCTACTTATTCTGGTGATTACCAGATAAAAAAACACCCCACACATTACATATAGAGGAACTATAACAGACATCTACATGCTGTGTTCAGCATGTAGTTTAATTACTGTCTCTTTTTTTTTTTTTTTTTTTTTTTTTTTAAACCAACATCAGTTAGTACCAGCAGATGCTACTTATTCAGGAGGATTTTCTTTATACAATTTTACGTATGAGAAAAAAAAATCTTTTTTTTTTTTTTCCATTACACATATTAAAGGAAAAATGTATGCTTCGAAACCCCGATTAAAATCAATGCAACCACAAACCCATGTCAGCATCCCTCCAGGTCTTGCATAGAGCTCTCTGCATTTATCTGCAAGACTTAGGATTATGCTCAGCTGAAGTTTGCCTTTCCTCAGCTGTCGTTTCTGCTCCTGTTGTGACTCAGCTCACAGCTCAGACACCTGAGCAGCTCTGTTTCACCACGTCCTTTCCAGACACTTGGGACAAAAATAATCTCACCCAACTCCAGCCTTCTAGAGCAGAGGGATTTAAGACTTTTGCTGCTTGCTCCCAGCTCCTGGTAAGGTCGGTGAGGAGATCCAGATCCATGTGGAGACCAATTCCTCTCGCTACCTCCACCATAACACCCACTGCTGGGCAGGGAGCCCTGCGTGATCCAGGTCAGGTGCAAGCACACAAATCAACACAATGAATCTCACTGCCCATGTTAAATATTTATTAACACCCTTCTACATACAAGTTTAAGCTTACAAAAACAACGCGTATTTTTTTACAATTTACCATGTCCAGCAGTAATGCTTTTGTATTGCTAGCCATAAATCATACACAAACCATTAAAAATGCTCACTGTAAAAATATACCCTGTCTTCTGTATGTCTGTACAAAAACCAAAATAAAATAGGGACTAGTCTGTTAATGTGTAGCTGGTATGTGTACTGTTGGTGCACCACAGGTAACAGCACCCCACTCTCAGGCATTATAATATTTCTCCATGTGCAGCAGAACCTAAAGGAAACCAGTTATTTCATTCAGTGAAAATATAGAGTTTCTTTTAATAAATAAAATAGCTGTTATGTAGGATTTGATGAGATGAATTATATGTATCAAAGCACTCTAATTAAAAGCTACAAATTACTGAGCACAATTGAATTCCAAAAAACTTTCAAGAAACAAAAAATGTTGCAGTAGGGAACTCAGCTGTTTGTGTTTATAAATATATATATACATATACACACAAATCAAAGGACTGTAAGGGATAAAACAGCTTTCCTTTCTCCAAAGGAACAGAACAGTTCCTACGCGCTCCAAAACTTACTGTTGAGTCACCACCCAGCACAGCTTCACTCCTGCAGGCCCAATTCACATTTCTGTTACTGATTCATACTGAATCCCACAAGATTTAGAAACAAACTTGCCTGTCCCCATATTCCTAGGAATATTTCCATCCTTGTTAAGGAAAGGCTTCATTTCTTAATAAAATACCACTTTTGAATGCAACCTGTATGCCTATAGCATCATAAGTTTTTCACATATAAATATTTTTTCAAAATCTGCTGTATCACTTGAATATGCATTCCTGTTAAGGTCCCTTGTTTAAGAAATAATCAAAATAGTTCAGTCTTTTAGAAAATGGATCTTTACAAAGCATTCCACATACCAAAGCAAGTCTTAGTTTTCCCAGAAAAACTTCTTCAAACTCTGAAGCTCAGACTAAAGATAGCAATATTATGCAAAGAGATTGCTATATACACAGAGGATATAATACACACATGCTCTACTAAATGCACACACACAAAAAATGAACCTTTTGTGAAAATTAAGTGTTGAGAACATATTCGGTGCAGAGGTTTCTCAGACCCTTTGAAAAAGAAATCTTCACATCTCTTGGCAGTAATGCTGAAATCGGCCCTTAAAAAAAATAAAAAGGCAGAGATTTAGAAGTTGATAAAAACCAAAGACAGCTAGTGGGTGTAACGATGTTGCATGTTACTAATTAATACTGCCTCTTTCAGATTCTAAAGAGCTAATGTGCTTTCTCCTGCTGCAAAGTAGATCTGCAGATCTCCTGGCACAGAGCTTGTTTTCTGTGCAGCACTTCCTCAGCTGCAGCCACCCGGCCTGAGCACTGCCTGAGGTAGGGCCAGGCTGCAGCCCTTGCTCTCGAGGAGACATTTCAGCAGCAGCAGAGGAGGCTGCACGGGATGCGAAGCAGCTGCTCAGCAGCCCTCGTTACCTCCTCACACGCTGGGCAGCCCCGAGTCAAGAATCACAGGATGGCTGAGGTTGGAAGGGACCTCTAGAGATCACCTAGTCCAACCCTGCTGCTCCAGCAGGGACACCCGGAGCACGGGGCTCTACCTGACCCAAATGGGCGAGTTTAATCTACAGTGTGTAAATGGCAGGGAGCCTGGAGTTGCTTCCCGAGTGATGCATCTGCCCAACTGGAGATGGACAGGGAAAGGTAGCAATGGCTTCAGAAACTTGAGTTTAACCCATCTGGATAGGTCAGAGAAAACCCTTCGTCAGGGTTTTCCTGATGGAAAACCCTAGCACTACCTTCTTTTTCAAGATGTGATTTAATCTTTTTTTTGACAACCCTCAATTATAACATTTTTTACCTAGAGAGCATATATTTTATGGCTTTTTTATGTTCTTTTTTAATATCTGACTCCTGTTGAATCAAGTTGTAACGAGAAAGCAAAATGTTTACACAATAAACCCATAAATTATTTTGTAATCATAAATACACATCTACCAAAATCTTACTGCTGCCAATTAAAAGACCTAATTCACTGGAAATGGTCACTCACTATATTATACAAAGGAAAATAAAGATCGTTGGTCCCTCATGTTCTGGTAACAGGGATGTGATAGTAGCGGTCATCCTCAGTCAGAAGAGAGATCTCATGCCATTCTCTTTTATACTCATGTGGATAGTTTACTTGAAACTCTTCAGTATTAAACTTATGCAGTCTGTAAATTTTTATCTTTACTTCCAGTAAGTGTCCAAGAAGAAGCATTTCAACCTAGAAGAGAAAGAATTCTATCAAACGTCTCTTCCTCAGATGAGAAAACTAAAATAAAATCTCTCAAAAATGGCCCAATTCAAGGTCAGTCCCCCAGCTTACTTAATTTTTTTTTTATAATCAGAAATAAGAAACTTAATAGTTTGAAGATATTCTCAATATTGGGCCTAGCTATCACAGACAATGTTATGTTCACACAGTCGCAACAGAGAAGGAATAACTTTTGTGATTTGTTTTTCATTTATATTCCTACCTGTTCTAGGCGACCAGAGTCACCTACGGTGTTCAGATGATTCATCATGAAGCTCAAGGGGTCAGAAGAAGAATCACGAGCAAGGAGGAGGCTGAAAAGGTTTGGTAGATGTCCCTCCCTGTTCTTCATCTGCTCATAGGCTTCGACAACCTCATAGAGCATGACAAATTTTATAGCCTCGTATAGTTTGTGCTCCTTGATCTCATCAGAAAAAAGTATGTTACACACATTTCCTCTTTCTTCATGGTCTTTAATACTGCTTGCTTCAGCCCACTAGAAAGCACACAAAAGAAAAATCATCAAATTACTAGGAATGCTATTTAATAAGAATATCACCAAAAGAGCAATAATGGGCAGTCTGTACCTTAGCACAATACGTTACCGTGAATGGGAAGTCTGAAAGCAAAATAACCAGTAAAGGACTTCAGAAAGTTATAGGAAATCTGTGTTGCTGCATCATATACACTAAGCGATAATTAAAGATTAAATTAAGTAATGACTTCTGATCTGGTTTTAACTTACAGCTTCCATCAATCAGACTCCTCTATAGTGCCTTTCAGATTAAAACTATGCTAGTTTAAATCCTTTAGATTCTGTGTCCAATTCCAGTGCAGGACAATTAAAAGGAATACATGTGAACTGGAAATGCCAGCATGAGCTAACAAATCGTTCACATTGGCATGCCTTTAATGTGCTCTGATTCTTGAGGTCTACGTAAGTCAGCTGGACAAGGAGAAGGGACAAGACAAAAGCAAAGGCACAGAGAGGACTGGGGTGGGGAAGAGATCTCTTGTGTAATGACAGCTCCTTTACTCTGAATTCTAGCAAAAATCTAACTTAACTAAAAGCAACAGCTACAGCAGATGTGTGCACCTCAGCCTTGGGCACAGAGTAATATCTATTAAATCAGCCTATTCAGACCTTATGAGAACTCACAAGATTTCCTAGGGTGTCTGCTGAATACAGAAGGGAGGAGACAATGAAATAGAACAGAACCCAGCACCAGCTCCTTGGCACTGCATACTACTAAATACACCATAAAACCTGTTAGTGAGTAGAGGTACAACAGAAATCCATCTCGCTGGCCAAAAAACTCCTTTATACGTTAAAAGTAGGAAGCTAAATCTCCAACCAAAAACAGTTCAATGCATAATTAAACTGTTCTGCAACAATCTGTTAATAGAACAACTCACCGGCCTGACTTCCAATTTAATTGCTTCATCCCATGGGACTAACAGAAACTAACTGAGAAACACGACATGACAAAACAGGAAAAAATATTCAACGACCCAACACTCTTTCAAACACAGATAGCAAGCAGAATAAAAAACTGTACACAGGACAGAGCAAGTGTGTCTCAAGAGGGCTGGCAGAGCTCTCTTGTTACCGGGCAGAGCAAAACGCAGACAGGAGAGACAGAGCAAGGTGTCTATTTTAATTCCCTCTTTTTACTTATATTTCTTTGTTCTTAGAGCTAAATAAGTCTGTTTGGTTCTTAAAAAAACAGTTGGTTGCTATCACTGTGTCAGCCTTTGAAATGACTTGTTGCCACACAGGGTGGCAACACAGACAAGCAAAACCAGCTGTTGTGGCTGCAGTAAGACCACACAGAACAGTAAGATGCACTCTAGAACTGAAAATGACAGAGTAAGGGGAAGAGTTTCAATGTAATCTTAGCCTAAAGCTAGAAGCCCACCACATACTAACATCCTTTTGATGACTTGAAGGCAGGAGGGCAGTCAGTGCTCATGCCAGTAGGTGGGAAGAGGAAAGAGATGGTGACATGCTCCAGAGAGCCCGCAGGTGGAGGCTGTGCAAGATCTAGCCAGGCCAAGCTTTAATCCCTCTTTCAAAAGGCTTGCACAGCAGACGGACTATCTGAACTTGGAAGACAGGGACAGAAATATGTAACAATTCCCTCATTTGACCCTTTTCTCACTGCTTTGTTTTTCTCCCTCATCATTTCCTAAATACTCACGCTTGTCTTTAATGCTTCCATGCACTTGCGCAATTTTCCAAAGGCATTGGGACCCGTGTATCTTTCTGGCCCAAAACTGTATTGCTGAATCCAGTTGCAACCTTGAGAATATAAAAGCTTCTCAGGGAGCTGGAAGAAGAAAAAAGTAATTCAGCAGAGATTATTACCGTAGCAAGAAGTAGATTACTGTAAAGTTACCATGAGCCTGTCTGCAGAGGTTGCAGCACACTTGAATTTATGAGCAGCTCTATCCTCTGGCTGCACAGCTTAAAGAAGAAAAAAAGAAACATGAAGTGGTTTCAAAACAACTCAAATATTAAGGAGGCTCCAGTTGACCACCAAATCTTTACAAAGCTTTTTAACCAATGTGAGAGGAGAGGGAGAGGGAGAGGG
>NW_020455810.1:975266-990458 GCF_003342845.1 Nothoprocta perdicaria
GGGGAGGGGAGGGGAGGAACACCCAGTATAAAGTATGTTCCCAGTAAAAGATATCATGTAAGCTCTGGAAGAGCTGGGTGCATTCAGACTCAGCAAGGTTTTTAAGATTCCAGCCTACGCGCACAGCCACGGAGGCGGCAGCTACAGCAGTCTGCAGTGCTTCCTCCCCCACGTCCTCACTGCTGTCTCTCTGCGAGAGCACATGGAGCCGGGGCAGAAGTCGTGCACTTCTTGCCTCCTTCAGCGCCGCTCTCAGCGGCTCAGCTCAAAGCTTCCTTCGGCACTGCTCCCAAGGAAGGTGCTCTGTACCGACATGGAAGAGGATTCAGTCCTTTTTTTGAGGTTAAAGTTAGGACATCAGGCAGAGGGGCAGAGTCTCCTCAAATGCTGATAATGATTCTCTTTTACATAGCAGATGCATTCATTTTCACATCAAACAAAGCTTCCCTCTGTGGTTTAAGGGGAAGCTTTGCATATTTTGCCTTTGCTGAATTGCATTGCATATTTTACCTTTAATATATCCCTCTCCTTCATCCATGATGGAAAAGGAATGCCTTGGCTGAATATCTGAAAAAGCACTGCTCTTAGTACAGAGTAGTTGTCTCTCCTGACTTGTCGTAGGTATTTGATGTGATATGTCCAAAACAAGCCTTCATATGCCTAGAAAAAGACAATAAATATTTTAAACCTTGGATGAAGGTTTAAAAGTTGGAGTTCACTTCCAAACCTACTCATAGGAAAGGGCTAGGGGAAAGACAGATTATACTTGCATGTTTTAAATATACAAAAATATTCTAATACATTGTCCCAGAAAAGGAAGATCTTCTTGGAACCAGCTATTTGCGGCCATCTTTGCACTGTTGCTACCATAAACATTCATGTGGTCAACCAGACCAACATGAGAGCTTTAACCCCAATCACTTCACAAGCTGTGCTAACACATGGGACAGAGCAGGGGACAGGAACAAGTACCTGCAGAACACGTGAAAATTCCATTTTTTTTTTCTTTCCCCAGAAATTTGTCTTACACTGACCTGAAGCTGTCATGCATCTGTGACCTAAGGCTGAACATAGCTGAGAGCTCTCCGCTGAAGCAGACAGCTTGTTTCTGCTGTGTTACCTCTGGCTCTCAGATAAGCCCTTGACAAGACAGTTCTGACCAATAAGCCAATAGAGACCAATAGACCAACAAGCAGAAAATGAATTTAAAAACATTGTACAGTTGCACAGACTGCTGAATTTTACAACATTACAATTTGCTTCCTAAATGGGTCTCTAAGGCAGTTAC
The DNA here is from genome assembly GCF_003342845.1 of Nothoprocta perdicaria. Lineage (NCBI taxonomy): Eukaryota > Metazoa > Chordata > Aves > Tinamiformes > Tinamidae > Nothoprocta > Nothoprocta perdicaria. Next base: position 976,555 of record NW_020455810.1, read on the forward strand.
ACTTCTTTGTCCTTTCTCCTCAGCTGCTTCCCATCCCAAACCAACACCACTTCCTGACCACACAGGCCCCCCACTCCTCCTTTGCTTTGGCTGTGACAATCATAAACCAATCACAAAAATCATAAAAAACATAAATCATAGCAAATAAATTCTTTTTCTGGGTAAGCTTCCTAGTGCTTGAGCAAGCTCAGGAGGCTTAGAAAAGGATGTGATGAACCGAGCGGGAGCGCGTGGCCATCAATGGAGGTGAGGCAAGGGGAGGTGAGCCTGGAGTCAAGCCTGTCCCCAGGGATGACCTGTTAAACCAGGTAACCACATGCAGGACAGATATGTTGGGAGCCCCTTCTGGCCTCGCTCTACGTTGCGGTGGTCACTACTGGCATTGTTGTGATACTGCGTTTAATGGGGCCAAGTTTGATCTTTTCCTCGTTTATCACTTGGACCCAACTTCAGCTTTTGAAAGAGGTCTTCTTTCTTCTGGTAACTCCTTCATGCTGTTTAGCACATCAGCTTCATTTTGCCCTTTCTTAAGTCCTTCCTCAGGGTATGCACTTACTCAGTGAGTCCAAGACCAATACCCAAAGCAATGCATATATCAAATACACTGATGATAAATAGCAAAGTCTCCTATCCCTCTTAAGTTCTTTTTAAGATCTTCCTCGTCTTCTGAAGTTTCCCTTTCTGAAGATGAATGCAATCATAAGCCATCTTTTTGCTTTATTGCTCCTGCACGGATGTTGAATGCTAGTGCATGCTGCTTGCCATTGCAGAGAATGGCAATGGATACCAGACAGCAGTATTTTGAGGTAGGTCCTGAGCACTCGTTCAGGACCAAGGCAAGGGTTGCTTCTTTTCCTAAAGGCTCTCTGGAAAGATGCTGCATGAAATAGTCATGGATAGTATCCGTAAGTTCAGCCCCATAGCAATACCCATGACACTGATGGGTAATCAATGTCATCACTGCTGCACCTCCTGCCCCCTTTGCCTCTGTCTCCCTCGGCACATCATGGCCAGTGTTCCCAGCATCATTAGGTAACATTTCTGCATTCAGAAATGCAGAAATACGGACCTGGTGCCATATTTGTCCCGTGCAAGCCCCGAATTCCACACCATGGGGATACCAAGTCATAACATCACAGTTAATTGATTAACTGGATTTGATTCTAACATCTCTTTAACAGATACCGTGACTCTATCACCAGCAGAGCCACTTTAGCAACAACTTATCTGGGGATCATAAAGATCCATCCCAGAGTCTTTGAGTCTTGATGACTAACACTTAACACTGCTGAAACAGAGAGCCATAGAATATACAGTATTTGTTCTTCTTTGCTCCGGGTTGCCCATTCCCATCACGAGTTAAAATAATACAGTACTACTTCAACTTAAAACATATGCCAGGGTCCTCCAGAGCGTATCTGGGCTTCCTCCATTAATGGCCATTAAGAAACCACTGCCACAAGTCCACTGAGCATGTGATACCTCACATTTGCCAAAGTTGCAGCTCTCACTTCTATCTGCCAGGGCCACAGACATGCCCAGACAATGTAGAGAACTGATAAACATGTAAGCGAAGTGACAGAAAAGAGAATATGTGGCATTAGTGAATTATGAATTAAGCAGGTGTCTGACTCAGGACTCAGCTATCTATGACCCAAAGCCTGGTTTGGTATAGCACAGCTAGGTGATCTTGGCTCAGACAGAATTACAAAAGAAACTTATTAAGGTGTTTCAGCTAAGACTATGCAAGATAAGAAAAAATAAAAATGAAGAGAAAAAGGTGTCAGGTGCTCTCTGCTATTGCTTGGACCTTTAGCTTTTGTAAGCATTTAGATTTTGGCTGCATTTCATTCCTCCCCCAAATAAAAGAGTTTCTGCCTTCTATCAGAGGCTTGCCCAGAGACAGTGCCTAAATGCAGGTGATTTGGACTGTAATACTCCAGCTGGTATTTTCCTACTGTCGTAACAGAAGCTCCATTCAACCTTGTCCTTATTTTAGACCCATGTTAATGTTGTCCATTTTTCTTGTCTTTCAAACAATTGGTGTAACCAGCTCTGACAGGTGTAACAGTCGCCTGCATGAGAACCACTATCATGTTCTCAGGTACCCCATCTTCGGGCACAGATTAAGATTTAACTCTCACCTCCCGTATCTGCTTGGCCTGCTTTGTCTCTCCTTTCCACTCTCTTCCACAATAACCAAGGAGATCGACTTCTGGTGACACGCTGACATTCTCTAAACCAAGACCAAGGCACAGATTAGTTACAATCTCCTATCCTGCCTTTAGAGGGGAAGGGGAATTAGTGAATATAGAAAAACATTACTTATGAATCTTCTCTGAAGATAGCTGGTCCACCTGAAAGTGAAATGATAAAACAGTGTAAAAAGGGAGTTGTCAAAAGCAAAAATATACAGAAAAAAGAAACACTGGTGAAAATCAAAACCTACCATTTCAATAGCTGTGTTAAACAGTGGTACAGCCTTCTGCAGTACCAAAAAACGGCGACAAGGAAAGACATGCCTAGCTGTACTTTTACTTTCTGCCACAGGAGACACAAGGATCGCTTGGTAGCTGCTGTCCAGGACTGCACCTCATGCCTTCCTAAAATAGGGATAAGAGAGACAAGAGAGAGAGAAGGGTTTTACTTGCTTGCAACATGTGTTTATATTTACTAGAAAAAAAAAATCCAACTATGGCCCTACTCAAAAGAAGAAACAAAACAAACAATATAAAATTTGCTGTATATTTAGTGACTATCTTGACAAGTTTCTATGTTTTGGGGGACACTTGGTTCATGTTTTCCAGCTCTTCCCACAGTCTAGAAAGAGTCACAATTATAAGAGAGCATGGGCTTCCCCAAAAGACTGATACCAAAGTAACCACTCAATAACGAAAGACTTGCTCTGGGATGCTTTAACCAGGGAGCTGCACTGTCATTGCTTCGTCATATACCAAACTTTTAAAGATGACAAGTTTCTGGGAGCTGTGGCCTACAAATTGGACACGCGAGGCACTATATTAGCTGACTAAGCATCCTGTGAATGCCCACAGGAAGCAAAGGAAAGTTCCTTGCTCAATATAGGCGAGTTTAGGGTCAATTAAAAACTCAGGAGAAAGCTTCTTCCTAGGGATCTGGTGGAAAGCTCAGGAGATGGTGATAAAGGGGAGATGCTCTCACTGCTTTTCTCAGAGATATGCCACAATGCTCGCTTCCTCTTTGGAATTATAGTGGAGATTGGAAAGGTTTGGACAATCTAAAACTGAATCAAGAGAAGCATAGAAATTTAAAGGTGGTGACAAGTGCAAGGTCTACTCCCTGGGAGAGAAATTATCCTCTGGCTGAAACTGGAAGATAGAAAATTCCCAAAGTTTATGACCAGCAGTTGCTCTATTATTTATTATTTATAAATATATATAAATAAATTTATTATTTATTGATTGATTTAACATCAAATTTTAAGATATTTCAGGCTTTTGTTCAGACACCTCCAAGGAAGAAATGAAAATATCCTCTAGAAGTCCAAGTACGGAACACTTGATTGCATATAGCAAAATGGACTTCTGCTTTATATATTAAGATCAAGACATGCTGTTGTATCTCCTGCTTCACAGAATCAATCCCAGAATGGTTAAGGCTGGAAGGGATCTCTAGAGATCATCTAGTCCAACCTCCCTGCTCCAGCAGGGACACCCAGAGCACAGGGAACAGGGCGGCATCCAGGTGGGTTTGGAAGATCTACAAAGAAGGAGACTCCACAGCCCCTCTGGGCAGCCTGTGTCAGGGCTCTGCCACCCTCATGGTCAAGAAGTTCTTCCTCATACAGAGATGAAACTTCCTGTGTTTGAAAATGTTCCCATTACCCTCTGTCCTGCTGCTGACAACAACTGAGACGACTCTGGCCCCATCCCCTTTATATTCTCTCCTCAGAAATTTGCACATGCTGCAAAAAATCCCCTCTCAGCCTTCTCCAAGCTGAACAGGCCCAGCTCGCTTAGACTTTCATCATAACACAGATGCTCCAGGCCCTTAATCATTTCTGTTGCTGTATGTCGGACCCTCTCTAGAAGATTCACATTCCTCTTGCACTGGGGAGCCCAGAACTACACACAATATTCCTTGCGTGGTCTCACCAGAGCTGAGTAGATGGGAAGGATCATCTCCCTTGACCTGCTGGCAGCACTCATCCCGATGCAGGATAGGATCCCATTGGGCTTACTGACAGAAGGGGCACACTGTTGGCTCATAGCTACCTCGTTGTCAAACAGAACTCGCAAACTGCTGACCACGGAACTGCTTTCCAGCAGGTGAACTTATAACCTGTACTGGTCTCCGAGGTTATCCTTAACCAGGTGTAGGACTCTGCACCCTGTTACCCTGACCACCCATGCGCTCCAAGTCTTCCCTCTATCTTAACCCTCACCCTTACAATAGGCCTAGGGCTAAGATCCCCAGGCCTAGCACTATCTAAATGAGAAAGATGATCCTAGCACCAGTGTGGAAAGCACCCCACATTTCCTTTGGCATGCCCTTCCTAGACCCATTGGCCTTGGGTCTTCAAGGTTTTTCTTTTCTCTTAACCCTAATTCTAGGCCTAATCCTAACCCTAGCCCTAATACTAAGCTGAAGGTACACAGGCCTAGCGCTGCATAAACAACAAAGATGTTCCTAGCACCAGTCTGGAGAGAGCACAACATTTCCTTTGACATGCCCTTCATAGCCCAACTGACATTGTGACTCTAGGCTTTTTCTCCCTATTAATTAACCCTAACTCCAGCCCTAACCCGAACCCGAGCCCTAACCCGAAACCTAGCCTAAGCCTGAGGTTCCGAGCCCCAGTCATGGCAAAACGGGAAAGATGGTCCTAGCGCTAGTCTGCAGGGAGTGCTACATTTCCTTTGGCAAGTCCTTCCTAGACCCACTGCCCATGGGGCTCTAGGCTTTCTCTCTCTTAAGCCTATCCCTACCCCTAGCCCTAACAACAAGCCTAAGGTACACAGGCCTGGCGCTGCATAAGCGACGAAGATGAGTCTATTACCAGTATGGATAAAACCCTACACTGCCTTTGGCATGCCCTTCCTAGACACACTGCCACTGGGGCTCTGGGACTCTCTCTCTTCTACTCCAACCCTAGTCTGAACCCTAACCCTAGCCAAAACCTGGCCTAAGTCTTTGGTACCAAGTCTCAGTCATGGCAAAATGAGAAAGGTGGTCCTCACACCAGTGCGGAGAGAGCACTACATCTTCTTTGGCATTCATGGGGCACTAGACTTTCTCTCTCTCTTAATTCTAACCCTATCTGTAGCCTTAAGCCCGAGGTCACCAGGCGTAGCACTGCATGAACAACAAACTTGATCTTAGCACCATTCTGCCTGTATCACTACACTCCTTTCGCACACCCTTCCTAGACCCACAGCTCACGGGGCTTGAGGCTTTCTTTCTCTCTTAACCCTAATCCCAACACTAGCCCCAACCCTAATAGTAGACCTAAGCCTGAGGCTACCAGGCCTAGCGCTGCATAAATGAAAAAGATATTCCTAGCACCAGTCTGGAGAGAGCGCTACATTTCCCTTGGCAAGTCCTCCCTACAGGAGGGGACATTTCCCCTGGCATGTCCTCCCCTGCCCATAGGGCTCTAGGCTTTCTCTCTGTATCTTTAGGCATCTTCAAGTACAGGAAACATTTTTTACTGATCCCGATGGGCAGGAAAGCACCAACAGTAAGTGTCAATAATGGCATATCTACTGGAAACTCCAGGGCACTCCTACTTTTACCAGATACACTTACTGTTGATGGCAGTCAACAAATCAATTTTTAATAAGGAAATGGAAACTAGCCAAATTTCAGCTAACAAAACAGGAATTACTAAGAGAAGTACGTCCTGGTAGAAACAAGTTAAGGTATTTTATTCTTTCTCTGCTATAAGACAGAATCATCAACCTTATAAACCTTAATCACTGTAAATCACTAAATCTTCTCCTGCCTTTTAGGGGCTTTAAAAGCTTACAAATGCAGTTCAGTCCATTGATCAATGTGTATCTGGCATTTATGTTTTCAAAATGTTGCACAAAAAGCAATAAGAGTTTAAATAAAAGTCACTAACAGCGATTTAAACATACAGTATTCCATGGAAGATGGGATATGGGATAGACTCATTTCACTACTTCTGATGGCTATATGTCTACTCTATGATCCAGAACAAACTGCAAATACAGTTGGCCACTCCATCTGCTTGAAGGCCACACTTTGTCGCCCATCAGAAATGCGTGCACACAGCCTTTCCATACAACTTCTTCCTTTAATCGTTTTTATAGAATAAAAGACAAAAGGTTTGCACTAGCATGTACTTTTAAGTTAAATTAAGCAACCTCTTTGAAAAGCTTTTGCTAGCATTATTCCTGAAAAAAAAAAAAAAAAGCAGCCTCCTTCCAAGGTCTACAGTTAACAGGTGCACGAGCAAGGAGCTGTCCAGGAGCGCTGGGAAGTGTCGGCTCATCAACTGCGAAAGGAAACACGAATCACCAGGGAACACCCCACCACCGAAAACTGCTCATCCATTTTTGTTAAGGAGCACCAAAGAACATGCTATAATTGAACACTGCGCCTCTGATTTTACTTAAATTTAGAGGATTTATATCTAGAAACAGCTCAAATAAAAAGGTTAATGGAAGATGAGGGGGAAAAACACGCAAAGAAATGATGTAGGGCGTTTTTGTTGCATTTTTATCATAACATGGCCCGTGTTATGCCAACTTGTGCCCCATGCTCTGGGTGTCCCTGCTGGAGCAGGGGGGCTGGACTAGATGATCCCTCAAGGTCCCTTCCAACCTCAACCGTTCTGTGATTCTGGGATGTCCCCTGGGTCTGCAGTGCTGCACCCAGGGGTCTTGGTCCCCTCCTGGTTCTCCATCAACCCATGAGAGATCAGCAGGGGGTCCAGACTGGGGAGGGGATGGATCTCACCTTCTGCTTCCCTCTTCAAAGGAGAGGGACATGGTGCTTTGGGGTAAATTAGTTACTTTTAACATGACTTTTTAAGGTGGCAGACTTTCAAAAAAGCTGCGAGGGAGTCAAGTGTGGGACTAATCCTTTAGAGCCTTTTCAGGAGAGCTGTGTGCCAAAGAAGCATGTTATAGAACACTCCTACTCACGGCTTTTCTGACAGCTTTTTTTATATTCGGATTTTTTTTGCACGTGTCTCCTGCTGCCTTTGTAGGGGTAAGGCTTCAGACTTGGCACTAGCAGGAAGCTGATGATGTGGTATGAGAAGAAACCCCAGCGTGCTCCTTGCATGGCAAGATAAACACCGTTATCAACCCCTAATTTAGCGCTGTTTGAGCTGTTTTTGTCCAAATCACATACTAGGGCTGTTACGAGTCCCCGGACTTGCAGCTGGAGGAGGCCCATCCCTGGGCAATGCTCATGGTCTGGCACCCAAGGGATGTGAGCCCAGCACGAGAGCACCCAGCTGTGGCTGCCAGCTGGACAAGGGGTGGCTGGGGCTGGACTGTGTTAAAAATACACAGGGATATTTTACTGCTCTCCCCCGCCTCCATTTTATACTTTTGTTCCAGCTAAATTGCTCTTGAGTTTCTGATGGATCTTGGAGGATAAGGAAATATCTATTTTAAGCACTCCTCTTCTTTCCTGGCTTTTTCTTCATGCCGTTACCAAGAGCACTTTGTGATTCAGCTGCCACTTCTAAATTTCATAGACTTGGAAAAAATATATATATAATTACATTTCTAAGTCTGACATAAGCACTGAGGGTGGAAAATGAATCACAAAGTCCTGCTTGAACAGTGTGTGTCAATCCATAACAGGAGGGAAAGGTTATGAAGTCACAGAATCACAGAATGGTTGAGGTTGGAAGGGACCTCAAGAGATCATCAAGTCCAACCCCTCTGCTCCAGCAGGGACACACAGAGCACGGGGCACAAGTCCAGCGCATGTTATGATAAAAATGCAACAAAAATGCCCTAAATCATTTCTTTGCAGGTTTTTCCCCCTCATTCAGGGTTTTTTTCCCCCTCATCCCTCATCAGAATGATCCATGAGGGGGATCCCTTATGGGTTGATGTAGAACCAGGAGGCGACCAAGACTCCTGGATGCAGCACTGCAGACCCAGGGGACATCACAGAATCCCAGAATGGTTAAGGTTGGAAGGGACCTCTAGAGACCATCTAGTCCAACCCCCTGCTCCAGCAGGGACACCCAGAGCACGGGGCACAGGGCGGCATCCAGGCGGGTTTGGAAGACCTCCAGAGAAGGAGACTCCACAGCCTCCCTGGGCAGCCTGTGCCAGGGCTCTGTCACCCTCACAGTGAAGAAGTTCTTCCTCACATGGAGATGGAGCTGCCTGTGTTTCAACACAGCGACATTGACATGTGTGAACATTGCCCCACACTTTCTTCAGTGTGATGGCAATGCCTTCCTCAGGTCCCTAGAGCAGCCCAGAAATACCATAACTCTCTCCCCACACACAAAAGGGCAATTCCTGCAGCAGAGCAGACCAAACACAAACGGAAGGACGGTGAAAGCACCGCTCTATTCGATGGTGATCGATTCGTACCATGGTGCTACTCGAGCTTCTGCCCCTGAACTACCTCAGAGGAGAGCCACTTCCTGGTTTAAGAAAGCAAGGAAAACCAATTCCAGGCAAAGACGGCAACCGCCAAGGAAGCGACTTGACTTACCAAAAGTTCAACCGTGACTATCAATCGGATCTTTACTTCTACACAAAACCAAACAGACCAAAAGGAACACAGCCAAAATATAACTAGAATCATGTAATCACCTAAAAAACAGGATAGTTTCTGTTGTGTTTAAACCCATTGCTTTCAAGAAAGTATTTACACAGCTGACATGTAGGAGTTCCCTCAAGTATTCCCGCAATCCTTGTCCCCTTTCTGCAGGAATTACTTGGAAAAATACAGTAGAAAGGCAATCGCACGTTGCCTCCCTGATCTTCAGCAGGACCCCAAAGGGTTGCTGCCCACACCTCTATCCCATTGCAGTACTGACTTGTGCCTACTCCGTGGCAACAAGCGTGAACAGTTCTTGCCAGCTCCACAATTAACCAAAACTTACCCTGGTGCATTACTTAAAAAAGAAAAAAAAAAAAATCTATCTCTACATTGAAGATATTAGTGCATGCCTTGACCTGCATATGCCATTTGCTTCCTAGCAGGACAGAAGGAAAGCTCAGTTCTTGATGCCCTTTGAAATCTGGCTTCCTTTCTAAAGGCTCGGGATGTGCCATCCCAGGCCTTCAAAGCATTAAAGCTAAGATGCACTTCCATTTACAGATGAAATTAATAGAAGCCTTCAGAGACTTTGCATCCCAGACAAGAGATCACATAATAAAAAGTATTTAATTAAAGCTTTTATTCTCAACTATGATTTAAAAAAAAAGAAAAAATAAAACCAACAAAAACCACTTTCATTTTGTTAAGATTTGGAAAAAACTCATTCTTCCTTTGGAGATGCTATTTCAATGCCTGTACACTTCTAATAGCAGTTCTATAGATGCACTAACTCTCATAATTTCAAGGAAGTCCCTTCTACGGATTCCCGTTATGCTACTGTGATTGACACTGAGTCATCCCTAACACTGCTCAGGTTTGTTTCGGTTGAGCTGTTCACAGACCTTCAAAATCCCTTTTGTATATATTTTTACTCTGGCTGTGCCGAATTCAAACTGACAGTGTAAAGAAAATATTTTCTACCTGAACATCTTTCATATCCTAAAGTTACACAATCCCAGAACTGTTGAGGTTGGTTAAGGGACCCCTAGGGATCATCTAGTCCAACCCCCCTGCTCCAGCAGGGACACCCAGAGCACGGGGCACAGGGAGCCATCCAGGCGGGTTTGGAAGACCTCCAGAGCAGGAGACTCCGCAGCCTTCTTGGGCAGCCTGTGCCAGGGCTCTGGCACCCTCACAGGGAAGAAGTTCTTCCTCACACGGAGATGGAACTGCCTGTGTTTCAACTTATACCCCTAAGTTCAGCCAAAAGGCTAAGTGGTAGGGATATCCTGGGGTTTTCCATTGATTTATCTTTATGGCTGAAGCTCTGGAGCAGGGAAGAAAAAACAACTGGAGTCTTTTGGAACAAGAGTTTCTTTCCTCTTTATTTTTTATTTTTCTTTTCCTCTTGCTCAAAAGCACAAGACTTCAGCCTGCAGCCCTTCCCCGTACATCAGGGACTGATGGGGTTGATCATCAGCAGCCGTGACGAGCTGCATCTCATGGGGCTCCAGTGGCAGCTCTCTGGGTAGGACAGACCCCGCAGGCAGCCGCCTGTGAGTCACCGGCCCCTGGGTGCTGACCAGCCTGTTCCTAGGACTCAAGAGCTTGAAGAGGCCTTTGCTGAAGCGCCAAGACCCGGAGGGAAAAGCAATGAGAAATGCACGGCCACCGGGTAAGCAATTCCTGCCCATCAGATAAACAATCATCCCTGGATATAGCTGCATTAAAAACCAACATCAGGGAACCTGTGACTAACAAAGCTCAAGTATCACAGCATGCTTCCCATCTAAGTAGCTTCAGTAATAGCTGCTAGTTCTTGCAGACAGCAAAGGCATTTTGCCACCAGGATCTCATCAAGATGCTGCTCCGAAAAACAGCCCCTTTTAGTCACGGTGCATCCCTCTGCCTCCTGCTTCTCACCACCAGTGCTGGGGAAGCAGCCTGTCCTCCTCCTGCGCACACACGCCTGCCTGTGGAGCACGGCCCTCTCCAAAAGCCCCCCTGGCTTTGCTGTAAGGAAGCACTCTGCACAGCAGTGTATTTTTACCATGAAGTACTAAGCCACATCACCTGGCCCTCTGCCATCACACAAAGTCCGTGCTTCCCCTCCTGCGTACAGGAAGAGGTTGTTCCAGCTGTGCTGTGTATCTGCTTGGGAGCATCTCTCCCTCTTTCCAAGATACATTAGCAACAGAAAAGCAACACAAAGCAAACATTTTTTTTCTGGTCTGTGCCCTCTGCCCATCTTTAAAAGGCATCAGATCCAACTTGACATTTCTGAATTGACTTGCACAAACGTGAGTTCCTCTGCCAGTTTCTGGCTTCAGTGCTTTACTCCACACTTCCCTAAAATCTGAAGCATAAAAGCACATAGAAAGGTAAAATCAACTGCATTAGGATAACTCTAATTTTAAATTCCTATAGCTCCATGTAATGCCAAGAAAACCTAGCTAGAACAAATGTTACATAAAGACATGATCTAAGAAACCAAAGCACTCTGACAGAAGTTCTCTGATTGCTGTGACTGCTAATAAACTTTTTAGTATTATTGTTACAAGCATCTTGATGCTAAAAGAAGCTTCAAATGAAGTGGTCACATCAATCACGAGGCCTAAGAGACCACGGTTCCCGAATACCTCAGTAGCTGCAGTAACTGGCTAAAAGCTTGACAGGTGGAAAGGTCTACACACAACACAAACTAGGCAGGCCTGTCAATCGGGGTTCATGCAGCCTGTGCACATCAAGCTTTTCACAATGGAACGGGCAGTTTGCGAAGGCGTCACTTTTTTTTCAGTTGCAAACTAACAACAATTCAGAATTTTGGACCTTGGTACCTGGCAGTGTCATTTTCCGAAATTTGCAATGACACAAATCCACCCTTTTTAAAATCCCAGCCTTTGACAAACACGCCACAGCCAAAATTTGCACGCAGGAAGCGACGTGAAGTGAAACTGGAACTGAAGATTACTGAACAAATCAGCAGATCCCTCCAGTGAAGACATGGCAGGTCCTGCACATCACTGAAAACCAGGCTCAGAACACATCCTTGTCACAGAGAAAAACTCAAAGCAAGTGTTGAAGCTTGGAGAAAGGTGGGTTTTTGGCAAAGCCCACTGAAGCTGCACACGTTCAGCAAAGAAAGTGATAAAATAAATACTGCAAGAGCAACAGCTTACCTGTGGGCAGTGCCAAGCACCTTGCTTCCTCACCACCCAGATGCTGGGAAAAAAAGAGGGATACTCCAAGCTCTGTGCGCATGGTGAATGTCAATGCCGACACAGGAAGATGTCAGAACAATTGTCTTCAGAACAATTAAATTATAACCACCTCCTTCCCCTCTGTTATGGTTTGGCACCATGACCACGTGGGTTGGCTGCCGGGGTCAGGCTACGGAGCATAGCAGGTATTTCTGAAAGCTCAAACTCACTTGCCCATGCAGTCGTGCAAGGCCAAACAGCTTCAGATGCTAAAGGAAAATAAGATTGCCCTGACAGATCTTTTCGTGCCTGTCATATATCTTTGGCTGAGAAGACGCGAGGACTCGACCTGGAAGTGGTGTCTAAAAAGAGAAAAGATAGAACATCCTCGTGCTCAATGGGAAACCCACACCAGAGAGTCAGGCCACCTGGTCCAAAAGTTAAACACAAGCAAACAGCTCATATCACAAGGGAAAAGAGGAACTGGGAACTATGGAAATTAAGTAATTTATTCAGGAACCCAGATAAAAATGCAGATATCCATAAGCCATATGAAAAGCACCTGCATTTCACATGCTGACCAGCATACTGCTCCTGAAAATCCATCCTAACACACTTATTCTTTACCCATTGCCTTCAAAACTTCAGAAATATTTCATACACACAAAACCCTACAAAACCGCAGCTTTTTTTCTCCTACTGCATGATCACAATTCATGTCATAATTAAATTATTCTTCCAGCAGTAAAGACCTCAGTATTCCCAAGGAATAAACTTGAGCAGCTGGAAAGTCATTTTCTGAGCCTCAAAACTAAGACATGTCATTTCCTCCTGCCTCGCACACCTCACCTCTTTCATCACTCCCAGTAACGGCAGCGGATCAAAGGGTGGAAGGGGGAATAACTGCACGAATCTGCACAGAACAGGAGAGAGAACAGCGAGCACCGCAGGAGCTCGGCCAGGGAAACCTGCTGCTGCGGAACATGGAAGCATCGCCCCAGTGCCAGTAAATAAGCAAACATATATCACAAAACGTGCATCAGAAAAGCTGACTTGCAGGACCTGGACCTGTTGAGGTCCTGTTCACTCTAACCTAGGAGCTCTCCGCACGAAGGGACGTCCGACACCAAGCGCTACCTGCAGCCCGGGAGTAACTCGGAAAGGAAACAGGTCCGTCTTCCTGCCTACAGCTTCGGAGCCCCTTCTCCTTGCAGCTCACCCCTGCTTGGTGGTCATGTTCTTGTCTTCGTGGGGGAAAAGAAAAATACATTGACAACGATGTTCAATATTGCATTCCAAACGGTAAGTGAAAAATAACAATAGAAAAGCACACCTGCTATGAAAATGAACCACATGCTGCTGTTTTTTTAAACCACAACGCTCTCCTGGTCCATTAATGCTATTAGAGCAGAAACTTCAGAATACATAAGCTTCCAGACAATAAGATAAGGAGCTCTCTCATACATATTTATATATTACATACACACACACATGCATATATATACACATATTTACATATACACACACATATATATATATGTATAAATCACTTGCCATGCCCGGCACGGGGCAGGCGCGCTGCACTGCCCCTCACCAGCGCCCCTCTTTTCTCTTTACACCCAAAGGAGAGTCACAGCCCCAAACCCCCCGCTCCGCGGCAGCCCGCGGGAAACCCGCCGGGGATTCTAGCTAGCGTCTGACTGCTTCGGCAAAGCAGCTCCAAAAGCTCCTGGGGAAAACAAACAACAACAGACACCGGGGAGAATAAATAACAACAGATGCATACGAGGCAAACCCCAGGACTCGCCGCGCAGCCCCGCGCAGCTCCCGCGCTCCCCTGCGCCCCGCGCAGCCCCGCGCAGCCCCGCGCTCCCCGTTCACCTGCGCCCCGCGCAGCCCCGCGCCCGGCGCCGTCCCCGGGGCTGCGGGGCTGCCCGCGGGCCGCCCTCGGGCAGC